>NC_134646.1:41958614-42274239 GCF_030463565.1 Pelecanus crispus | reverse complement strand
GGTAAGGACATTTTCTTTGATGTACAGTTCAAAACTTTCTATGATTTTTTTTGTGCTATATTAAAACAATATGACCTTTACTGCAGTCATCGTCCCATTATAGAAATGAGCAAACATGGACAAAAATAAAGACTATTTCTTACCAACAAACCCTGCCACCCAGAAAAAAAAACAGGTTTCACATGCTTTTCAAGTTTGTCTGTTTCACCCAGTTGAAAAGATCATACCTTTGAATCTGATAAATTACTTCTTCATGAAGAACTCTTATGAAGAAGATAATGGATAGATTAAAAAAAATTAGAAAATATACATCAAAGAGTAATCTGAAAGTCTAAATCCACCGTAGTAGCCAAAAACGAATATGCAAACGGATTTTTAATCTTTCAGCATGACTGCTTCCAGGCCTAATTTGAATTCAACTCTTTAGAGGTAGGGCGTGTGGAACAGAGTAAAATGTCAAATTTTAGGGCTGAGTACTTTCGCTGAATTCTAACAAAGCAGGTAAGCGTGTTAGACTTCAAGTTTCTGTGCAGCTACACTAAGTATGTACATTCAAAGAAGTCATACACTGTCCAGCAGCTTGCTGAACCTAGTTTTTTTTATCAGGAGTGCACTTTTAAAGTGAATATGCTATTAATTCTCATTTCCTGTGCTTTACTTCATGTCATCAAACAGTATCAGAAATTGCGAACTAGATTCCTTTTTAACTGATTATGAACTGAAGATGAGTACAACAGGTGAAGTCCAACTGCTAATGGGCATTCAATCCGCGGAAGCTGATATCAACTAGTCTGAGTAAACGCTCCTGAGATGTATGTTGGTGCCTCCTCAGCACCAACTGTTTTGCCCGACAAGCCTTCTCCCATTGGGCTGGACACTCGCTCATGCAGGTGTAGCCTCAGTCTTCTGAGTTAGAACTTTGTCTTTTTGCAGTCAGTCTGGTTCTCAGGATTTAAGGACAAAAGTGGCATATTCCCCTATCATCTAGGGCACCTCAAGAGTGAGCCTCAGAGAAATTTAGAAAATAACAAGGAGTCTAGGTACCTTATAGAAAGGCATAGGGAAAGCCCAGCAAGGGTGGATGTTTTCATTTATACAGAATACTCATTTTATGATTGGCCTGCCTTGATCAACCTCAAAAAAAAAAAAATTATACAGTTTGTAAAGTTGGAGATAACGACACAGAGTGCCATTATATATGTGTGTTTGTGTGGACTACGTGTTGCAGGGCTTCAATATCACTGTACTTTGTGAGGGTTATTAGGAAAAGAATGAGAATACATCCTGAATTCTTTCATTTAAAAAATAGGTGACTGCTATTTTTAGCACTTTAATATTACCTTTTCTTAGAGTATGTAAACATATAGTCCCACGAATTTACATCTGTCAATTACATTTTAATAAATACGAGATTTACATGTATCATATCAAACAAAGAAAAAGGCTACACAGTGTAGGTAACCCCTCCAAAAAACTCACTCAGCCTAACATAGAGTTTGGTTCTTAGCTGAATTAGAGAGACATACTATTTATGTCTAAGCTCTTTCTTTTTTGTGGCTTTTTCTTTCTTCTGTGTTGTATTGCAACGTCATCTTTGAAGATGCTATTGCTGGAATTAATCACTTCTCCATATACTGGAGCACTGGCATCCTGAATTTGTTACATCAAAGGATATTGACTGAGAAGACAAATAATTAAATGACCCGTAACACAGGTAAATGATACTCTTGGGATCAAAGGGATCCCCTATGAGTACTGTGTGCTGCTCTGTTCTGCCAGTCATAGAAAGTGTCATTTGGTCGCAATGGCTGTAGTGAGGTAGCTTTTGTCAGTCCTTCAAAGTGAGGGTTTTCCAAACAGGATCTTCCTGTTTGTTTTTGTTGTTTGCTAATTGTTTAGAAAATACTAAGATGAATGTGAGACTTGGTCAAATATCAATTCATATGACATGGCCACATTAGTACCTGCAGGCTAGGCTTCTGAACCACCTTCAAGTGAAAGAGAAGATAGATAGTCACCAGTAATCTGTTTTGGAAATGGATGAAGATGGCTAAGAAATTTTGGGTGCAAGAAAATAGTATGCAAAAGGTATTACCTTTAAATCTTATCTTGAACCAAGACCATTCTTTGTAGTCGTCTTTGAAAGTGAGTTATGCTTAAGATGGTTAAAATCACCCCTTTTCTAGTACAAGAGTGCCCATGTAGAAAGTTAGTTTAGAACAGCTACTGTAGCTGTAGCTTAGACTGTAAGAGCTTGGTTGCATAGAAATGCTGTAATTTAAGTATTTGAGTGATTAATTCATTAAGTAATTTAAGTTCTTTAAGCATGTTTTCCTAGGAATCATGGATGTGTCTGTCACTGCTTCTGTCCTCTCTTCCTTTACTCATTCCTCACTTTTTTTGAATATAAGGATGTTATTCAGCTGTCAAGGTTAATACTTTACATATCATTAGCTTTGAGCTAGGTTGGATATTTCACTGTGGTGCAAATAAATCATGAAACTAAAAATCTGCATGAGTATTAGAAAGCAGATATAGTATCTGTGCTGTGAACCAGTCATTCTTCATGTTATATCTTCTCTGATTATGATGGATAAGAACTGCTCTTCTGTAGCAAAATAATTTGAAATATATATATGTGTGTGATATAATATGTAGAAGAAGAATAAATTAAAGGTATTGTGTTTGTCTAGAAGTCAATGACTGGATCACCAGCTAGTATATATTTACATGCTGCTATTGAGAGTCGGAGATATTACTAAATGACTCAGTACTAAGAATCAAAACCTGAATATGTTGCCTAATAATATAACAATATTTCAATTCAAAATGAAGCAGAAGTATATAGCTGCAAGAATTTTTGGAAGATTTATTAAATACTGTCTGTTATAGTAAAACATATATTCAGGTGTACGTATAAATAATAATCTCATGGATTTCAACTGTTAGCCTGCTATGTACGAATGCTATACTGCTGCAATGGTAATCTGGTATGATTAATTCTTTATGCAATTTCATATAAAAAACTGTTCACACACATTTGTTTTCTTTATTACTATTTTTTATTACCTTGTTAAAGTTCATGGCTTAGATCCACATTTTTGGTGAGGTACTTTCCATCGCTTTTTAAAATTAACTTTCTCAATTAATGGTGCTCGCTCTTTTCTGCTTCTTACTATTAATAACCTACTAAAGCTTAATAAGGAGAACAATAGTCAGCAGGAACTACACCTATCAGCCAGTGCAGAAATAGCACACTTTATGGATAGGACTAAAGAGCAATAGCCACTAAATCTGAGAATAAGAAAATAATTACTTCACCTGTATAGTGTCTGTACTGGAAAGGATTGCTTCCCCTTTGGAGTCACTCTTATGGGAATTTTTAATAAAAAATTAATTAACTTCAGCCCTGAGGATGTGACCATTAGGCTGAACAAATCACTCCCAAAATTACGGTTCCTCTTCCCTAACTTGTGCTGTGAGCAGGAACAGGATATCGAGTCCAAGTTGTCCCCTAACTGAATCCAACTGTAAAAAATTTCCTGAGTTCAATACAACCAGATTTACATTATAGGTAAGATTCGTCTAATGCCAGGATCTTTACTTGGGTTCTCTACAGATGGAAAACTGTACCGTATGTGACAGAAGTAATGGTATTATGTCTGGCAGGACAAGGAGGATACTCAAGAAGTGCAGAAATTACCTGCAAGAAGGTTTACAGCTGTTCAGGGTGGAAGATGATGTAATGTCCTCTTACAGAGCCCCTCCCCCCCCCCCCCAAAAAAAAAAAAAAAAAGCATAAGTAGAACAATACCTCTGAATTGTGGATAACAGTAGAAGAGAGCACAGAATTTTAATCTGGTAAAGTATAGCTGTGTGTCACTAGTGAAAGGTTTTCCTCTTTCCTGTGCGTACATGGTTCCTTCCTATCTCTTAATGGTTAGGCAAGTAATTAGGTGAGGTTGGTATGATACCTTTAATGGCCCCATGGCTTCTATAACTACAGAGCATTAAAATTAGTTTTGTTGTGACTGGGCAATAATGTAAGAAGTGACTTTACTTCTGTACAGTGGTATTGGCTAACACATCTGTGAAAGACTCAGTCTTTGCCTGTACAAGAAGGTTAAGTTGCTTTACTATGAAACATTTTTAAAGTAATACAACTCCTGTGTGGATATTCTTATTTCACAGTAGTTTCTTCACAGTTCAGTTTAAACATGTTTGCGATCAGATTCTTAACTAAAAAAGATCCAAAGTGTATGATGGTCAGTTCAGAGGATCTCTTCATGTGGAGGGAAATTTCTTTGCTGTATTTATCGTTAGTTTTTGTGTTAAGAGAGCCTTCAAGATGAAGTTGAAATTAATCTCTATCTAATAGCAGCTTCTGTTTGCAATAGCAACTTCATGAGCAAGAACACGGTACCTTTCCACACTTATACCACTTTTCATTGTAGGGCAACATTTTACTGTCTATAGCAGTTACCTGGTATCCGCTCCTGGTATGCTCTCCCCTTTGAAAGTGGGATTATAAATCTTCATAAAGCTGTATCTCACTTAGCATGCAAAGTAGGACATAAGCCACTGAAAACATGGATTGAGAATGTGCATGTAGATTTTTTTTTTAATTCCATAGTTTAATTAGTACACATGACATTTTTTAATACACTTACTCTGCTGGGAGGTTGGTCCCATATATCTTCTGTTAGTTAAAAGATTGGAAAATTCACTTTAGTACTGTTTAAAATATATGCAAAAACCATAACTCACAAGAACAATTGAACGTGTATATTTGAATCGGATCTTCCAAGACATTGTTCTGAGTTGTTAAGTGCTCTCTTATCTTTGTGTCAAAGCAGAATATTTTTTTCCTGGATGTATCTCCCTACAAACGTGATTTGTTTTGGGTGAGAACACTGGATGAGGAAAAGTGGTTTCTTTTTAATCAAAATAATTGCTTTGTACATTAAATATCTTCAAAACAATAATTAAAAAAAATTGAATTAATTAAAGACCAAAGAAACTCTGTTTACAAAGAAACTCCATGTACTGTTGCTTTTAAATAAAAAGTACTAGAATCCTCATTAGGTTCATTCATTCCAGAAGAACTTGTAAACAGCTAATGAAACCACAAATGTCTAGTAGAGTGTTTTCTCTTAGAAAACTTTGTTTACATAGAGATATTCCACTAAATATGTTGATATGATGCCTGAAGATGAAACCAATTATTTCTTATGTAATGTTATATGTTCTTGTCTTACAGAAGTACTATTGAGTTGAAGGAAATTATTAAAATAGTGGACCTTTAAAATGTCATTCACCTGGTCTGTGGGTGGTTTACTCACTATGTTATATGTCTTATCTGAACACACATTTAAAAGAATAATTTGACATTTAAGCAAGGCAGAAGGTATTTCCAGCAAACACTCTATGTTTTGCAAATTTTTAAATTTTGCTAATTTTTAAATTAACTCCCATTTTATTTTATGTCACTGGTTTGACCATGTTTTCAATACTAGTAACATTTAGTGAGCTCTTGGAAGGTAAATATGGAAAAAAAAAAAACAAACCAAAACCCAAACAAACCCAAACGATAAAACTGGAGTTGTCTTAGCAAGAGTGTGTGTACTGGGAGAGACAGTTTACAGGGTTTTTTATTACCAAGCCATTTAAAACAGTGTGAGACTTTTTTTTGCACTGAGAGAGCTTGTTAGTCTAAAATGAAGTGGTTTATTATTTAATTTGTTAATTAAGATATGGAAAGATTTTATAATACAAAGCTCTATGAGCCACTTCTCTTGAGAGGCAATGACTCCCGATGAGGTCTGGCGCATACCACAGACATTTCCATGTGTAAGACCAAACTGGACTCTTACTCCTGAATGATGGTTTTCTTCCAGTTCAGAGTTAAAGAGGTACGAACTGCTGAGACACCTTTGTCTTCTGCAGAAGCAGGATGTGACCAATCACTTTTTAACTCTGTGAGAAGAGGGAATCGGGATGCAGCTGGCTGTGAGACACTGTCTCTGAGCTTTTGCAACCTTCCTGCTCTGCACTCCATATCTTGCCTTTGCGGGTTTCTGAACCAGGCTGTGGAACACAGTGCAAAGGTCTTCTGCATGAGGCACCAGCTCCCACTGAGTTCCTGCAAGCAAAGCAGTGTGTCACCTAAAGGTGTTGATATTTTCTGCTTATTATAAAAAGAGTAGAATAATGTATTTTACTGTAAGAGGCTTTGACAAGGCCTAAACTGGAAAAGTGTTCCTGGAATTGCCTACCATTACCAAAAAGCAATTGTAATTTAGATACCTGTTTTCATAGTTAATTGATTTGTTTTGGCAAAACCATTTTTGTGCTAGCACAAGCTGTATACATATTAGACCTCAGGCTGATAAATAATGTCTCAACAAAATATGAAAATATCCTACTAGCAAATGGCTCTAACATTGATTTGGTCATGGATTAATATGCAGCCTGATTAAATTTTAAATTCATGATTAATATAATTTGGGGGGGCTAACAGTTTCTTCTAAACATATGATCTAGAAGAAGAGAGATAATTTAATTTCTTAAAGATCAAATAGATCAGGATTCCTGAGGATCTGCTTTTTTGTCCCTCCTGCTATTTCGTGATCCCTGCTGTGGGGAGGACAAATAGGGGATCATGAAACATCAGGAAATGTAGCTCAGGGTGAAAAGAAACCAGTGTGGCAGTGTCACTGGAGAAGATAGGGAAGTTAGCATGCAGCGAGACTTGGAGCTCTCTGCTATAGACAGAGAGAACATTGCAAACTGACGGAACTGCATACCTGGCAGAATATCTTAGGAGAAGGCTGGGGGAAGGTATGCCTGATATGGAAAACCAAGAATTATTTGGTCCTGCATTAATCCTCCATTCCATATAATAGCAAAAGACCAAATGCATGCATTCTGGTGATCTAGGGAAACTGTTGAAAGACTCTGAAAGGCACTTGTCTTGTCCTCTTTTTCTAGAAAGATACGGTGTGATACAGGATAAAACAGGGATTTGGGGTTAACGTTAGCTATCTGACAGAATAAGACATTCTCTTTACTTTCCTGAAAAAAACTGGCAATCTGAAAAGGATGCATCATAATTAGGCTGCTCAACAACTACCATCTGAAGCTCTGTGATACAGCAAGGTCAATTTCTTGATATCTTGATATTTTTACTCTTGTCACTGTGGTGATGAATGAAATGAGTTCTCCTTCCCTGTATATGTTATACCTTGTAGCCCAGCCCAGAGCTCTTCCAGTCATCTCTTAATATGCAAAAAGGAGTCTTCTAACAATTAGTATATGAAGTACTTTGTCCTTCCCCTTGCTTCTTTTTACTTGTGGACAGAAGAAGCAGTGCTGGTATAGTACTGGTACTTGAGACCTAAGGAAATGGGTAGGATCCAAAAACTGAAAAACAGCAGAAATGCTTTGTCTGTGAGGCAAGAAGGATCAGTTCCAACTTCAGCCTTAGAAGTTGAGCAGATCTTCCAGACTTTAGGGAGAAGGAGGCATTGTTTCATTAGCCATACTTGTTCTATGAAGAAATGGAAGACTTCACTATCAAGGTTGAGTGAGGCACCTTTCAAGAGCAGCAAATCAACCTAATTTTTGTAAAGCATACTATGAACTTTCTAAATATCTGAAATCAAAAGCAATACTTGAATACAGATGTCATTTTACTGGAGAACTTTAAAAAATATTTGCCCGGTACTTTTCAGTCAGCTTCAGCAGCTTATTAATGTTAATGTAAATTCAGTAACTACTATAATAATAGCATACAGTTTCGTTGTAGAAATATTATCTTCCAACGCTGATGTTCTGTTGACTGAACAGATAGAAAAGTAAATACACTGCTATTAAATATACTTTATACATGACTGAAAAGCATGGAAGAAACCAAATGTAGCTTCTGAATGTAAAGTTTTTCCTTTTGGAATTTAGAGCAGATGTGCTCTGTAAAAAAAAAAAAAAAACCCACTGGTGGTTTTATTAAGGCTGTGAAGTGGGGTTGTAAAAAGGTGCTGAAGCAGCTTCATGGGTCTTGGTTCATTAACTCTAATTGTCACGTCTGGATTCCATCGGATGGGTGATCAGGTCCTTCCTTTCTCATACCCTTTTACTCACTGTCTTCAGGTGACCATCTTCCAGAGCCACCTCTTTCAGAAGTATTTCCAACAGTGGGCCTGAGTAATATTCTAAACCACTTCAGTCATGCTTGAACATTTCTTTTTCTTGTTGGTTTTGCTCCTTTTCTTGTACTCTTTCCGTGTGGAGCTTTCCTCTGGAGAGAATAGAGCCATCATTAACGAAAAGCATTTTAGATTTTGAAAGATTATGTTACATAAAAGTTTTCCTACTTGACAAGACATTTTTGGAGGTCAGAAAATTCTTACATACATTAAAAATAGCAAATGTTAAAGCCTTATCAAGCATCAAGTGTCTTCTGATTTCAGGCTTGATATGAGGGAGTGAAGAAGCAATGTTTTACATACCACCCATGTAAGACAACTACATAATTTATAGTATGTGGCCATCTGTGTGTTTCCCAAGTTCTTGTTTCTTTATTAGAACTAACTGTTTGCCAAAAGCAGAACATTAACTCTACGGGCAGTGGAAAAGATATGGAATGAGTAAAGAATGTTCCTCCCTTTATTTCAAGCTGTTTGTGACTGAAAGTTATGTCAAGATTTTTTTTGTGTCCTAAGAAAAGGAATTAATGCTTTCAGACCAATGTCAGCACCTCTTTTTTTAACAGTAAATATATTTATGTGGGCAAAGAACAACCTGTTTTCCCCACTAGAATTAAAATATTCAGAAGTTTTTCAGAACTTGGAATTTATTTGACAAGTCTAATTCCAAAGCATAACTAAAACCTCATGCCGTGGTAACAGAAGGAATGATCTTTCATAACTATGAAAGATTACAATTTGATTGGCTTTTAGCATGATTTAAGTACTGTTAAGTACAGTTCTTTAAAATTATTAAATAAATAATTCTGTGTTGTTAAACATTAATTTCTTTAGCATGATTGGTAGTAGGGAATTTTCTGAAATCAAGAGAAATAAGAATGTAAGTCTGAACACTTTTTCTGAGTTTATAAAATCAAAGTCTAAGATTCCGTAAGGTTGTCTTTTCTTGGTTGTTAATATTATAATAAGTATTCAAAAAACTTTAATTTTATATTCCTGATATGCTGTGCGAAAATAAAATAATCAAGTAACTGTAAACATGTGAAACAGTTATAACACTTCTCATGTTACTAGTTTTAAATCTGTTGAATTGTATATACCTGAAGACCCTCAAGTTTTGAAAAAAATTCTTATAAATCCATTTTGCAATTATTAGCAGACAGATAACTTCCTAGCAGTATTACCAATATTAAATATTGTTAATTTAATTTTGTTATGCAATTCTGACATTCTAAGTCAGGATCTAACTGATCGCAATTTAGCCATGGCATGCTAAGCTTATTAATCTATAATTCTGCAGTTTTCTCCATAGTATCCATGTGTCTGAAAGCATAAAACAGAGATGAAAACTGATGCATTATTTGACAGCATCTCTGGTCTTTAGTTTCGCCACACTTTTGTATTTTTGTCTGAAAATTAACTTTTTTCCTGTAGTTTATCTACAGGTGAGGAGCTCACTGGCCTTATATTCACACTGCAATATCTTAGCTTAAGCCTGTTGTGGGCCTTTTTAATTTTCTTTAAGAACAGAAGGAAGTGAGAGGTGTTTAAATATACTCATAATCCATTTTTATGCAAAGTGCTCATTTCTTCAATCTCCAGTGTTAATTTACTTCTTTGGCTTCCACTTTTCTTTTCCTCTGGAAAACTCTACTGATTTCCTTCATGTTACAGTTTTGTATGCATCCTCATCTATGTTTTCAGATGTTTGACCTTTACTAGCAATATAAAATAGAATATAGTTTCTGCTTTGATAGCATCCATACCCTGAAATTCATAATTAGGGAGTTACTCCATTTCCAGTTCTTTTCTCTTGGACCACCATTAACTGTTTTTAAATTGGCTTAGAGTCTTTGCATAAGCTGAACATACTTAGGTTCTGATATTTGATCTATACAATCTGCCATCAAAGAAAATGAGGCCAACATATATTTGACCTGTTGCATAAATTTGCAGCTAGAAAAAATATTACATTCCTTGAGAAGAATGCTGGTGCCTTTAGATGTTGTGAAGTCTAGTTTGATTTTCTTTCTTTTCTTTTTTTGTTATTCCCTCATCTCCATCTACTCCTCCATACTTTCTCCGTGATTGACTGGTCCTGAAGTCCTTAGGCATCTGTCGCCTTACCTTTAAAATAGGCACTTTTGTTTTTACAGCCTTCCAAAATACAGTTATCTAATACTTAAAATATTTGTCTAACCTGTCCTTTAATTATCTTCTCCTATATTTGAACTGTCACTGGACTCAGGTCTTTGCTCTTGCCTTGGTAACATACCTTTTTTGAATTGTTCATTCTGTTTGGGCTCATGAGTCTCATTTGTCTCGTTTAGGCTATGGCCTGTATCAAACATGGCCAATTTATGTTAGTGTAACAAGTTACAGATGAGCCGTCCTGCCTGTTCATATGAGTGCAAGGAAAGTGCTGTTAGTTTGCATCTCAGTGAAAGAAGTTTTCAACCCTCCTGTGTTTAAGATATGCTAGTGTAAGTTCACACATAGAGGAACAGGCAATGTAGACTGTTTCTAGAGGAAGGAGGTGACACAGAGTTATAGAAAGAACGGGGCGGGGGTGCTTGGGGTTATCTAGTCACTATTACTTTCTAATGCCTTTGGTATCAATTGCCTCACCATGTTTCCATTTTTTATAAATCTTTTTTGATATGAAGAAACAGCTATGTTTTTTATCTTAATTTTGCCCTATTTTGCCTTTGTACTTTTAATTATACCTCACTGAGTGCTAGTATTTTCTCTTTCTCCTGTGCCTCCTGACCCATTAGCTTATCTTCTATGGAAATCCCATTAACAATCTCTGGATCTTTTGAATTTTCATTGGGGGTTTGGGGGTTTTTGTTTTGTTTTGTTTTGTTTTGGGTTTTTATAGAAATCTGTTAGTTTCCCTCCTCAGGTTGGAAAGACTTCTTGAGAAGTTTTATGGAAGTCAGGAGCATCCTTTCCCATGGAACAGGGAATACAGAAGTCTTCAACTTAGAGGTTAGTAGATTCCTCATTGTATTTAGATGGAAGTTGCATGAAATCGAATCATGATGAGGAAATATATTGATTTAAAAGATATTGATTTAAAAGACCTGACATTTTAAAACATGCTTTATAAATAATTTTTCTATTTAACCCTAGGTATCAGTCTTATTTAGTAGTGAAAATTCCTAGAGAAAGGGCGATTTTTTTTTTTTAATCAATGCATCAACAACTTTTCTTCTCTGTTATATACCAGATTGAGCAGAGATTTATGGAATTTTCGCAGAAATCTACCCCCACCCTTCCTTCCCACTCCATCAGCCACAAAAAAAAAGATATATGGAATTCAAGGCTATATAGTGAAGAATATAGGAAACTAAAAGAAAACAGATTTTATTTTGAGGCATGTTTCCAAGATTCCAGCCAGGTCATGCAAAAGCCTACCTAAAGTCACTTAACTGTGCTTCTACGGCTGCCTCTATACTTCACAGGAACTGTTAAGTACTGGCCTATTGAGAGCTGCCTGGGCTCTGTGAAGGCACAGGGAGAATGAGAGTTTAGGGGAACAGAAAGGAACATGAGAGCCAAGAAGTGTGAACTAATTCAGACACAGTTCAAATGTTTCTAGCTACAAAATGAGTCTGATTACATGTTCATACAGGTAGTTTTGCAATATCTTCATGATTTTCTAGGGCACAAAGCCAGGAGAGATCCCTGAGATTAGCAAGCCTTTTTATTCCTGTATTCTTTCAGATATGAATTCTCCTACACAGAGAGAACTGGGAAGCCTCTATAGGACATAGTCCTCAAAAAGCCCTTTATAAACACCACTCACACAGATGGGGTGCAAGAATATAATATTACTAAAGGAAAAGTAGAATTAGTAGACAGAAGAGACCAGGAGCTGGTGGAGTAATCTTATTTATTGCCTTCTTCCAAACCAAACTGTTAGGGTTTTTTGGGGGGTTGTTTTTTTAATTTTTTTTTTTTTTTCTGGGAAGGACTCCTCAACTTCTCTGGCACTTACTCTGCTATATATTTGTCAGCAACATTTACCTCCCAGGAAGATGAAAACTGTTGCATACTTCTGAGTTTAATAAGAAAGTCATCCAATCCATGAGTGTTAACCAACAATTCAAAAGTAATCCTATGACTCCAATATGGATTGAGTTTAGTCCTAAAATAATATATACCAATTCTTTAGGGATTCCTGGGAGAGTTTTAATGTTCATTTCTAACTCCCACATCATCAGTTTGAAAACACAAGGCTGTTTTTTCTTTCTTTTCTATCCTCCCCTCTAGTGCTTTTCAAAGGTGGCTTATTTTCCCTGAGTTTTGCCACAAAAGGGAGTTAGTAAACTTTAAAGCCTGTATGTCGGGAGGCAAAGGAGTGACATGAAAGCACCCTGGTAATGTTTTTGTGTGTGGGAAGACTTGCTGTAGGAATATTAGGTTTCCTCAGAAGTTTTCTCAAAAAAAAAAGTAAGACAAGAAAACTATTTTGCTCCTAATAACCCAGACCACTTGAATTTTGTATATGATTTTGATATAACTGTCTTTGAATATCTCCATTTCATTCTGATCGGCACAAGGGATTGCATGGTCTGCTCATCGTGCCATTTTTGAGTTGAAATCCTGAATTCAATCTGCACTTGACAGAGCAGTGGCAGATGATGTTTATGAATGGAAGCATATCCCTGGTGCTTACGCTTCGTGAATGGGAGGCAGGGAGGAAAAGCACTTGTTGCTACAGGGTTTTCCTCCTGCCAGCTAAATGATATAATTAGGCAAGCACCCATTCTGTTTCTCTCAGTTGCTGCCCTACATCTTCTCCTTCCTGGTAGTGTGACTCTTCCAACACTTTCTGCCCTACCCTCAAGCAATTTGGCATAGGTCCTCCAGTGAAACAGAAGCACAGCCATCACTTAGCGGTTAAGACCATTCATGTAGGAAGTGGAAAACTTCATTTCAGTCCCTTCCTCAAGGGAGCCTAAATACACCAAAGTAAGTGCTAACCACCCAATTATAACCTAAGATGAAAGCACAATCTATCCTGTTGCAAATGTGCAGAAAATAATTAAAATTCAACAGGCTTCTGCTGTGTACCACTGGGAAAGCGTTGAGCCCAACATTAAGAAGGCAGGTTGTGCCTCCTGTGCAGCCCTGATGGGTTCTATGGACCAGCATATGGTGGAATTTGGGACTCGGTGCTATACACAGCATTGCATTTGACCTGATGTAGACAGATTCCTGCTCCGCATACAGGGTATAGGACATACTGGATCAGCTTAAAAGGTACATCTTGCCTAGTATCCTCTCTCATAGGGACCATTAGTCAATACTTATTAACTCTTAGTGAAAGAGTTAAAAAACCAGACACGTATAGAGTGAATTTTCCCCAAATCATCCTGTTCTCATGAATTTAGGATGTTCTCAGATGTTTAGGAACTTCTTTGTCTGGCATGCCCAGCCTGTGCACAGCAACTGACACGCTCAGCTCTGGGCTCAGATGCCTAAAAGTCAGGGGAACTAAGTCCTTCCTCAGGTATGTTCCTAAAACTTTTCTAGTCTTCTTTCTTACCACCTTCATCCATCTCTTCCTCTTCTGGCCTTTATACCTTTAAAGACTTTCACAGTCGTAGCAACTGAAATTGCATATAAATTACATTCAGCCAAAGGAATCACTATAATTATTTCAGATTAAATACATTCTTTTATTTAATTATTCAGCAATTACCTGCAAATTTTCACCTCTAAGGCCATGTCTGGATTGCCATACACATAGTTATGTTTCAGCATTTCTTATAGTTCAATCCAGAGTAGGCTCCACTAAATAGCTGCACTGTGGGTGGTCCCATACAGCTTTTTTTTTCAAACAAAGTGTAAAAAGGCCCAATGATTCCATTATGCAGTGATAGCCTGGTTTTAGTAGTACGTCTGCAAATTCTGCTATAAGCTATACTCACTCCCTGAAACCTCCATAAGTCTTAAGAGAAATATATATATGTGTGCAAATATACCTAGTGTAGAGAAGAATACTAAATATAAAAATCCTCCCACATTAACAGGTCTCATTATCTACCATTTTTAAATGCTTTGTTTTAAACCATGAAATTAGGAACATAATTATAATATAGTCTCATACTTTCAGTATCTTCAAACAATTAAATACTTGGGGTACTTAAATTTTGAGAATGTCCTCCTGTGTTAATCTTCTATTAGGTGTAATACTGGTCTTAAGTATACATTTTCTATTTTGGCTTTAGGATTAAAAGTTGTTCTTTTGAGCATGAATCACATACAGTTTTATTACTGATTTGTGAAAGGGACATTCAGGTCAACAAAAGCTGTCTCTTGACTTAAGATATTGTAAAATGGATATCTGGCATTTTTTAAACTGCATCAGAAAGAAAGTAATAAGGAAACTTTTGATTATAAAGCAAGAAAAAAGGGAAATCTGGAATATGCCTCCATCCTCTCATATATCTAAGGACGTCATGACCACTTATTCGGGGCTCTGATAATGTTTTTAGATGAAATATGCTATGACTGTGGTCAGTCCTAAAAATTTCTCTGAATGGATTCTGATTCTGAAACCCAAGTGAGTCTTTCCCACTGATTTCAGTAAACCCCATTTCTAAGTACTCCCAGCAATAAAAGGGATGTATGCCACATACTGAGGAGTCTTATATGTTCAGGTAATTTTATACAATTTAAAAACCATTGTTAATATCTCTATTGTGAAACCCAAGTAATACTTCTATATTCCGTGTCCATAATGTAGTGTAACTTCTATTACAAGTTGCATAAGGATATTATTGCAGTGTTTAAAGCAGTTATTGAAAAATACCTTTATTTTATCACTACATTATCAGAGTGGTAAGGAGCTCACATTTATGGTTGATTTTAAAACAAGGAATATAAATTCCAAAATTCCAAATTCTTTTTTATCAAATTAACTAAAATTTTACTATCATCTCACTACTTAAGTAGAAAGGATACTTCTGAATATTTTATAACACAGGTAGAGTTTTGGCTTCTTATTAGGGAGATACTGAAAATATTTGAAAGACCTTTCACACAGGGTAAAATCAAACACTAAAGACAGAAGGAACATAGTCATTAAAGAAATGTGGTGATCATAGCAAAGCCTAAAAAATACTAATTGCATCATTCTAAGAAGTGACACAATATTTAATAAAACCTGAGAGCAGCAAAAGAAGCTGAGCTTCCAGTACACCATGTGACTCCATGGCCTTAAAAGGCTTACCCAGCAGTTTGTAATCAAGAGAAATTCTCATTAGAGAAATCATGGAAATATTAAACTTTCCTAATATACAAAATGTTAAAAATATTAAAAGTATCCTAAACATTTCAGGGAATAACAAGTTCTTAAGTGCACTTACTATTTGCGTTTATCACTGCCCAGTACAGCAGTACTCAGTTCATTATAGAGGTTTATAGAGGAATCGTCAAAGTGATTAGCTCAGACAACCTCAACTTTTATGGTCACTATTCTTAAATATCAAGGTTAAAAAAAGTCGTAAAAATATGTGGTTTCATTCTCATGTTCTTCTTTGTTGGTTTTGGGTTTGTTTTTTTTTTTTTTTGTCAATACAAAGCCCATTATAAGTCTCTGCACCCCATGTGAGCAAACTGAGATTCAGTTAGCCAGACATGAATGATGAAACTATGTGTACTGCTAGCATATCAGTACCCTCTGGTATTGCTTATGATGTAAAGGATAAAGCAAATTCAAATGCATCTCGTTTCTTGTCACCACCCATGGGAGCCAGGCAGAATCTCTGTGTCTTCCTGCATAATGTATAGTTGAGTTAGTCAGCTGTATTCATAGCTGATGTGGCCATCCTGGCTTCCAATATATTTTGTTTAAGCTCTGGCTGTATAGAAGGTTCCTAAGATGTAGATTGGATGATCTCCACTCTGATTTTAAGATCTGCCCTGCAGGACAGCTCTGCCTGACATGCAGCTTTGTTTAGTGTATGTTGAGGAGATATAGCATTCCCTGTCTCTACCTTTCCTGGGAAATGTAGGCCAATGGCTCATGTCACCTCCCAGAAAATGCTCTTAATGAAGAATTATAAGAAGTGTTTGACTTCTTGAAAGTCCAAGTTATTCTTTCAAGAGCAACATGTCCCTGCCTCAAAGCTGCATTTGTTAAATATTTCAGAAAGAAATATCTCTCTGGGAGAGAAAGGCTCCAGAAACATGAATATCACATGAATACCACAACTCACTCTTAATGAATGCAGACAGAATCCTTCCCCAGATTTCTGTATTAGTGTCAGAGTTATAGACTTTGTAACAGTGGGGAGGGAGAGGCCTTGGGGTGTTGGTATGAAAAAAGGCATCTTAAAGAATTTTTGTCATTTTAAGTAACTTTTTAAGATAGTGGTTTAGTATAGGCAATCCTTCCTTTTTTTCCCTCTATATATACAGTTGTTTTTCTTTCTGGGGAAAAAAAAAAGTATATTTATAGGTAAGGAGAAACAAATTTTATGGGGCAAGGAGTATTTCTTGCTAGTATCTTCCTTGCTGTCTTGCCATGTGGATTACGCTGTGTAAGTGGAACAAAACAGTAAATTTATTCCACAGAAATTCAATTAGCGCATATGAAATCAAATTTCCCTGGGGCAAAAATCTGCTAAGTAAATAGAACTCCCTTGCATGCACCTGTGTTTGGACTAGCTTGTCACGCTATGGAGATATGAATGGCGAGACAGGCATTTTAATCTTCAGACTTGAGATTTCATTCTAACAGACACTGCTGAGAGCAAGGCTTCCGGGAATTCATGTGTTGTTTCTGGGCTTTGCAATATAATCCTTCTCCAAGTAGCACAGCTAGTGGCTCATGGTGACTAGAGAACTCCCTCCAGTGGGAGATTTATTGCATGCACTCTACTTGAAACTGCTCTTCTAACGACTGTCTCTCTTTGGCAGCAAATGCATCCTAAGCTATTAATGTCTTGCTCCTTTCACCCTTCTACAATAAATCTGTAATCTTTTCTATTTCTTAAAACAAAACTCTGTAAAGCACATTGTGCTTTCCTTCAAGGAGCTGTGGTTTGGTACCTGAGAGGGATACAGGTGAAATAGTTAAAGGAATTACAGTCAAGGTTTACCTGCTACACACAAGAAAGAATTGAAAGAAACCAGAAAACTGCTTCCTTACTGTTATTCCTTATATAGAAGAGCAACAGTGGCACTGGAGCATGAAAATTATGTTCCATATAATTTGTGACAGTGGGTTTAGCCTCTTCTAAAAGGGCAGCCAGAAACACATGCTGCAGCCTCCTTCAGAATGACACATCCACTACAGATGTCCAGTCAGTTTGCTTTCTTGTCGGCTTTTGTTCTGTGCCCTGTACCTCTTGTTGTGCCAGATGCTAGCCTGTAGACCTCTAGTTGTAAGGAACAACATGTAATGCCAGAAAAAAAGGTTTTGTAATACATGCAATGAGTATTTTCTTGATCTTACATATAGGTTTTCTGTAGGATTTTGTAGTACTTCCAGAAGCTACTATTATGCATAGTGTAATGATAATGATACATGCCTTATTTTAAATTTAATTTTCTGAATTAAGTTTCATGTTCCTTTAGGGTTATGATTTGGAAATAGAAATCTTTTGACAACAAAAGAGGTACAGAACAGACTTTGACTATAGAAGTTTCCTTGTGACACATCTAGTGAGGCACTTCTGCATTTTTCAGTAGTGTCCATCTTTAATGCAAAGACGTACTCCTATCCTGTACTTGGTCAGTGCCCTTCTTCGAGTATCTCAGCTGCCATGTTATTGGGAATTTGTCTTACTAGGGCCTCAATTAATGCTCTTGGATTTTCTTTTTTTTTTTTTTTTTTCTGAACAGGAGAACTCTGGTTGTTCCAAATGACCTGCTTACCTTCTTCAGTTAGAAACAGACTTTTGAAGGAAGATGTTATGTTTACATTTGCATGGATTACTGCATTTTCACAAATGTAGGATAATCTTATAGAACAAGCCCTCATTTTTCTGAGGGAGGAAAAGTCTGTCTTTGAATAGAAGTTAAGCATACCTCCCCTCGCTTTCCAACTACATTACTTGATATTTCTGGTTGGCCACACTTTACCATGCGCACTCTTCTCTTCCAGTCCCTTGCCTCCATTGAAATGGCAGACCTGAGCACTGGCTTTTGAGCTGGCACAGTAACTGCTGCTTCACACTATATATACTCTGCTATACAATTCCATCATAAAATACTGTAATACGAGGTAAGTTTGTTTTTTTAGGACAATTTCCCTTAAAAATTGCTTTAGAAGCTTGAGAAATACAGTGTAATATTTTTTATTTCTCATTTTCCTTAATCTAAATAAATAATTGAAAAATACATACCTTGTTCTACATTGTGGGAAAAGCAAATGACATGCAAGCTTCCCGGCCACAGGAGAAAATAAAACAAGCACACAGATCCTCTCACAAAAGTACAACTTTCCTCACATAAATAACTGAACTAACTGAAGTATAAATATGAATCCTCCTGTAGCCCTCCTTTTCTGTTCAGATAACATGTAATATGGAAATCAAATGAGACCCCTTTCAGCTGTTAGTAGAAGATACTGGCCCAGTGCTTCACTGCTGTATGAGAGGCTGAGGATGCTAAAAGTCCTTTGAAGAACATCTCCTTACCCAAGCACCTGTGGGATTTTTCAGTTAGCCTTGAATCAAGGCACAAGTTTCCAACACATATCCTCAATGTTAGCACAAAGAGGGTATATGGTTTTCATTCTCCTGTTGCCACTGCGTCTTAGGCAGCAGGCTTTATTTTAGAGTCTCTGCTTGCCAGTTGTTCCTCTAAATGCAGAGTTTAAAAAACATTAGGAGAAAGACATAAACATGTTATTGCAGGAGGACATTGACTGAATTCGGGGGTTATTTCACTAGCATAGTAAGTGTGATTTTTTCTCACAGCAGGTCTGTCCACGGCTGTTGCATACAAGACGCTTTGAACATAGTCTTAACCTGGAATGTGAGAACTAGCCCTGCTGAGTACACCAAGGTCTACGAGACATTTGGCACCTATGGATCTGACATCAGGATCCTGCTCTCATAAAGTGCTCAGCAGAAGATTTAGCTTTCACTTTGCAAACTGAAAGCATGGCTGCAGTGATTAAAAACAGGACAAATGGAAAGATCTTATGCAGTTTTGACACTAAGGAGATATTGTCGGAGCTACTCATACTACATTGCTGTAATAAGTTACTGTGGAAGCTGAGGGCAAGGAAGGAGACCTAACCTTGTCTTTGCATACTTGCAGGCATAAGCTTAAAATCAATATGATTCCATTAACTTCCCTTTTTAATCTTGTAAGACACACCACAGTTATAGACAGGTGAAACAGTGTCTCGTTTTCATGTTCATGCCTGTGCAAAATTGCTCCGCAGCTATTTGCTTGCTGCCATGTGTGCTTGCTGCACGCCTTGCAGCACATACTTCCCCCCATCCTCGTTAGAGCGTGAGGAGTTGCTGTTCTTGCCATGCCGGTACAATGGACTTCTCCCAGGAAAAACTGCTTGTGTCCACGCTGTCTGAATGAGGTCAGTTCTCATGGCAACCACATTTTATCTGCAGAAATGTGCATTGTTTTCTAACACTTTCTCCTTCTGTGTAGAGATGATGTAAAATCCAAGGCAGCAGAAGAGCAAGAAAGAAACCTAATTGGCATGCAAGCGGCAAACACTGAGACAGTTCTTTACCTTTCACACTGATCACGATTGTTTCACAAATTATTAAGCAGCCCAAAGTTTTATGAGATGACACACATGTTAGGAACACTCCATTAGGGTTGCTCAGCAACATGCCCATACAATAGATATTTTTGAGACAGAAATCAAGTCAATGCAGGATTAGTTACCATCAGATATGGCAGAAACCAATGGCTATAGTGCTGTGTGCCTCAGGAGATTATTTCAGTCACTTCCTCCCTCCCTCCTTTCCTTCCCCCCTTCTCCAGTTTGAGGAAGCTCGGCAGGGTCAGGGTGATCACATGGGAGGTTGGGAAGAAGAGAGGAACTGCGTTGTTGGTGGGGATGGCCAGAGCTCTCTATTCCGACTCCACTCCAGCAACCCCAATGAGGCTCCTGCCAGCAGGGGATTAGGTGGCATGATGGTGACTGACAGCACTACGCCTGTAACACGGGAATTCTCCGCTGATGGTGTAAGGTTATGTTAAATCTCCTTTGTAGAACTAGCAGGGGATCGGGTTGGGTTTTTTCCCAGATTTCAAAACCTTTTGAATGGGAGAAAGACACCTCCTGCACTTTTAATGGCATTTTCACTCTTTTAAAAGGGAGCAAAGACTTGGCCTCAGCCTAATAAAAACAAACGTTTACCTTGATTACAAGTACATCCTCAGTTATGCCAGCCTAAATGTCCTTTTACTCCTCAGACTGTGAAGCAGAACTGCTGCTAGGAGAAAAGCCTCCCCTACAGAGAACAGCCACTTATTCACTGGGAGGCTACTCACAGCGCTGCTCTCAACTGTGTGACACAGCTCTGTGCGGGTGGGCAGATCCGGCTGTAAAAGTTCTTGCTCTCATACCTTAACACAATTTCTATGCTTGTGACTTTTAATGATGCCTTAACCAATTGCTCACCATCCTTCATATGGTATTCGTAAAGCTAGTGTCAGGTACCATACTCTACCAGCAAGATTGATCACAAAACTACAATTAGAATATTAGTTAAAAAAAACTGTAAAGTACTATATTCTAGATTATTACCTTCTTTGTTGTCATGGGGGTCACTGTAGATAGAAGCCAGGGTAAACAAGGTGAAAACGACAAAAGCCAGCAAGATGAAAGCTACTTCAAGGTTTGTGAAGGGCAGCTCCATGAACTATTACTGCTTCTCCTAGGAAAAAGGGTAAAGGTTTACTGCTGGCTGTGGAAAGGGACTGCTCTCAATGGAGTAGTTAAGTGTTTAGTTGGAAGGATACTAGATCCTGGTCAAACTGGTCAAGTAACTTTAGCAGGTAAGGAAACAATACTGCTGGCTCATACAAGAATGCAAGTTCAAGCCCTGTTTGTTTAGGACGTAGTATGTACATTTGCTCTAGGGGATATTTACAGCTTGCTTACGCTATTACGAGAGCAGTTATTAAAGTAAAGCTGCACTTAACTGGATGTCTATATCTACCTGTATCCTATATTTATTTTATATGTATTTATGTGCAATGCATTTAATAACAGGAACATATTTTGCCTTTGAAAGAGTAGTGAATAAATCCTTATTAAAACAACAAGTATCTGTAGGAAAGCATAAATTTTCTTAACAGTAAATCTCCTAGTATATAGAAAGTCTACCTTCTGTGTAGTGGAAAGTTTAACACGTATGAGAGGAAGCCTTGACATTACAACCAAGTTACAAATCAAATAACAATCAATAGTTAGTCCAGGGATTTTTTAGGCAATGGAAATTTAACATGTTCAGTTGCTCACAGGATTTAGCTTTAAACAGCTGAAATCTCAAACCCAAGGAGTCCAATACATTTGCACAGAAAAGTTGTGAGAAATCAGAAGCATATTTAAAAAAAAATGAAAACAGCTTGCAGTAAATAAAGGGAAGCCAGCACTTACTGATTGTCAGGAATTTGTGTGTATATTCCATTGGGGTTTCTTCAAAATCATCCCAGTTCTAGAAAATGATTCGGTATCGTGGACTGAGTTAATCACTCACAGCTAGAAGGATCTAATATAATGTGGTTCCCTGATGCTTTTCAGTTGCTGCTTTGCTCATGGCAGGTACAGTCCACATCAGACTAGAGAGTGGTGAAAGTGGAAGGAGAAGGCACAGCTCAACAAGTTTTTTTTTTCTTGTACCTGCCTTCAGGATGCTGGCGATGTGCAAGCAAACTGAAGCAACAGGAGTTGTATCAATGCCATTGGGGCAGTTGAGACTGAAGTTTGTACATTGTAAATTGTGTTGAATTTTAAGCCCTAGTAAAATATTAACGCAATTGTAAACAAGACTAACTAGTGCAAGAAAAAAACCCAGCTCAGTAAATGAATCAGCAAGAATTTTAAAATTCAGATCCATACTGATATAAGCAATAATTATTGGAATAATATGGCTATGTTAGCTAGAATCAAATCTGTATAGATGCAACTTATATGAGAAATGGTTCTTTTGAAGGATCTTTCTGATAACCTTGTGAGGATTTTTTTTGCTGTAAAGTCTTGGTCTGAAAAACACAAATACTATTTGTACAAACCAAAGCATCAGTCACCTCTAATTGTATTAGCTACGTGTTAATTAAAGGGGATTACTAAACTACACTTTTTTAATATTCTGACTATTCTATTATTTTAAAATATTAAATATTTTGACACTGCTATTTTTGAGTTCCGATCTTTTTTATATGATCTAAGCAGGAATATTTCCACAGCAGGCAAAGGAGTGATGCTTATGAAACCCAATATCAATAACACCTGAATAAAACAGGAGCATGTGGAGATGATTTGATCTCTGTCACATCCAATGTATCTTCTGCTGGATCATTTTTGCAACAATCATTTCATTAGTAGCTATTATAAATCTCTCTGTGATTTCTAAGAGTGAAAACATAGTTACACATTTCACAACTTCGAGGTCTATATGATGGATTAGTTACCCCATTTTATTCAATAAACCGAAAATCACCTATTGCAGTCAGAGGTATCTATTGAAAAATCTATTATTGACTGTATTTATGCATGCTTTTTCTTTGCAACAGATACTATTTTATATCTGCCTGAATTTAGATGTGAATTCAAAACTTACAGCTTTTCCTATATACAGAGTCAAATTCTTCCACTATCCCCTATATCAATAAAGCTGATAATAAATAAAATTCACACTCTTCTTAACTGATAAAAATAAAGTTGCGTGCAATTAAAAAAGGAGCCTGATTTCTGAAAGTATGCTACAGTTGATGAATTTTTTTTATATAATGGCCTGCAATTTCTTTAAGGAAACTCATTAAGCAAAACTGATATATTTTGTATTGGTGTGTACATACGTGTAGTGTATTCATTTAAGTAAATGACATTTTTACCTATACATCACTGAGTAGTTAAATATCAATCATAAAACCCTAGACATCAGGCACAACAAGAAAAAAATAATCTGAACAGCCACCAGTAAAACAACTGATGGTTGATAATGCTTTTGAAGGCTGCTAAGTTCCATCAAAAGTAGTTGGAATATAAGCTCCATAGCTGTGTAGCACATCACATTTTTTTCTCGTCACTGTTGGCAGTATTGGTTACCTGGCTGCCATACCTTAAGAATGGGTACAAGCAGAGCCATCTACTGGTGCTGAGGTACAACTATCACCAAAGAGAAAGACAAGTCATAAACAGTAAAGAAAAATTAATAAGTGTTAATTCTGAATTTATACTTACATATATAAATACTTGGGTCTGAATTAAGACAACACTTATTAGCAAAAGTATGCATCTGTCAGAATAAAATTGTAATTTGACTTAATATTAAAAATCACAGAACTTTATAATAAATTGCAATGTTCATCTATTTGTACATTGTCCATTGTACACTGAGAAAATATGACATCTTTCTTTTTGGAGACTAGTTCAATGGAGATGTGTTCAACAGAAGACCAGAATCCTCTGTCTATGTCCCACTGCTGTCATGAAGAAAGTACGCAATATTTGTTAAATAGAGAAGTTTGTGCCCTGTATTGAGGTTTTATTAATACTTTAAGAAGGCTTTACAAACAGACACAAATTCTGTTTAGATATCTACAATGAAGCTAAAGAACATCAGGAGTTAACCCCTCAAATGTGGCAAATAAAATGTGAAGTTATTTGATATCAATATCTAAGTGCCTAAGCCATATTTAAAGTTCAAGTTCCTTTTCATCTTTATAGGAATAACAGTTAAACAGAAAGACTAAGAATGGACTCAAAAGCAAGCACCTTATTCAGCATCATCATATGACAGGGAATCTTCAGAGCAAAACCAGAGGTGCTAGTGTGCAGAAGAGAGTTAAGCCTTTTAGTTCAAAAACATTGGGGGTGTTTATAAGTAACCTGTCTTTCCCATGGGGTCTGATATGCTGTCACTGTCTACCTGGAAAACCATGAGAACTCCTCTTCTCACCCCCATAAGATGCATCTTCTGCATGTGTTACAGGAACTATTTAGTATAAAGGTTACATGAAGCCTTCAATCTTCCTTAAAGGCTGACAAATCTACCATATGTTTTCAGCTGAGGGAGACCCTTGTTTTAGGAAAATGCCTTTAAACAGAATACCAGTAGGTCAAAAATAGCTGGAAAGCAAAACCTGCCTTTTGAATATGAGTAACGTTTCAAAACATGGGTTATTCACTAAGTTTCTGATATCATTCTCCATCAATGAAAGCAGATTGTAGTGAGCTGGGTAGAAATGAGGGAAAGAAGAATGTGCAGATGTGGGACAAGATGCTGGTGGTGACAAAATAAAGACAAAAGTTGATAGCCTTGTAGAGAAATTGGACCAGCCTTCACCATTACTATGCGTTTACAGGGACGCTATTAAAATACTGTAAAATTATCCCACTGGAGACACAGCTGCTGACATTTTACTGGAGACCAGTGAAACTCCAGATCTTTGTAATGAATTCTGATAGTTTTGAAATCAGATTAACTTGGGAAAAGATAGGGAAGGTCAAGATGATTTTTGAAAGGTTGTTAAAAGGTTTGCACTGAAGTGTGTGTGTGTGTGTGTATATATGTATGTGTGTGTGTATGTATATAAATTTATAACACTCTAAAACCAGATGAGACTTACAGAATGTTCAGTTGTAGCCAAAAGCAAATGATGTGTCTCATGATTTATCAGTTTACCAGATAGGGGAAATAGAGTCAGCATCAGAGCTGGTGTTCAATGGTTGTCTAATGTTCCTTTGTCTACCTTTTTCAAAGAAATGTGTATGAAAAGTAGTTCAATGACCAGATTCTACAGGCTTTTGGTTTCTAGATTAAATTCTGGCCCCACTGGGATCTTTAGAAAGCTAATCCATTACCCTGGTGAGGCTTGGATTTCACTAACCCTGTAGCAAGTTCCTCCACAAATATGTTTGTTGACTTGTGTAGGGCGACTGAGAAAATAAGGAACTAACTGTCAAGACTAAATGTATATATCATGGCCTTAGAAAAGATGAAAGAAAAATGCAAGACTGAAACAAAAACAAAAATGCAGCATTTCTCCAAGCAGGGCTTTTACCTTACAAGGTTAGACAAAGACAGAACGGAGATTAGAATAAGAAGTCAGTGAGAGCTGGGCAGAATTAAATCCATAATTTGAAGTCTTACTTTTTCTTTTTCTTTTTTTTATCTATACACATTTTTTTCTGTTTTAGATTGTTTATTGTCAATAAAAATATAATTTCTTTTCTATAGGAATGCTAAAGTAAAATTGTAGGAAAAAATGAATATGGGATCAGTAGAAAATATAAAGCAAACATATATTCTACATACCTACACTCCTGTTCCTGTCACTGGAAAGAACGCTGCCAGTGAAGTGGAAATATCCTTCATGATAGTGCCTGTATTTAGTATAAGTTCTTACTGTTTCTGCAGAGACACCTCCTTATACACTGACACTGCTGTCATAGCTGTTGATCACTTCTGAAACTGAACTCTGGACTTGTCTGCATAGATATTACACTCAACACGATAAAGCATCAGAAAATGAGGAAAGGCAACATCCAAACTTTAAAAATTTTCTGCTTTAATTAAAATGCAACCAACAGAAATTATTTGATCTTATAAAAATGTTTGACTAAACCGAATAAAGTGCAAGGGTCAAAAAGTGACTTTTGAAAGTGTAATGTCTGCAGCTGCAATCCAGTGATTGTTCCTATTACTGGTAAAATGAGGTACCTACTTCACACAGGCCAAGCTAAGCAAATATGAGCTTTGTAAGATGTTAACTTTAGTTATTTGTGTGGGACATATGTCATTGGTCTCAACTACATTTCTAGTTGTTTTCCTTTTTTTACATCCACCACATAATAAAATTACACCACACTGCCATTTCTTGAGAAAGACTTATCATGCGAATGTGGCCTTCTTTGCCTTAAAGTAACAAATATTGAGAGTAATATTATTCATAAATCTACTGTATTTTGTTTGCTATAAACAAGTCCTTCAGTATTTATCATTAAAAAAACAGTTATAAGAGTCAAGCTACATATTAAAAAAAGAGTTCACATACTGGAGGGAAAGGATCCCAGGCAGATTCTACTAAAATGGTTGTTGAAGCACCACCATTAAAGACATTAAATGATTTGTTAGTTGTTACTGTTTTTCTACCCTTTGCTGCTCTTAGCTGTCATTCAATTCTGTCTCTTGACAGGTCTTTCAATTGTCTAAATATTGAAAAGCTGACTCCTATGCTATGACATCATCTGTTGTAAATTAGCATCATTTGCTAACTTTGAAATGCTGAGGATCTCATGAGCAGCAGCTTCAGTGAATTATAACCTGCCGAGTTGTGTGCTGTGGTGGGCTGGGTACCCTAATAAAGGAGTTACTATATTTAAATCTGCTTGGCTATTTACACAGCATAGGTATATCCCTGGTCATTAGCTCAAGAGTGAACTGAAACAGAAAAAAATAGATCAGATACAGAAAAGGTAAGTGAGGGGCTGTGGAGGGAACAGCCAGAGAAGTGCCAGTAGAAAAAAAAATTGCCAGAGGAATAAATAGTGATAACATGTATGGTATGTATATATCATAGAGGATAAGAACAGCCTTTGGACTTACATATCTGTAACTTCCTAGTTATCTCAGTATATCCTAAGTTCATAGTGGGTATGTTCCAGACTCTTGTTTGCTGGACCTGCTCATTTTGTTTCCTTAACTTGTATTCTAAGCTTATCAAAATATAACTTAAACCAGATATGTTAGCTGTGGAAAATGCAATAGGGTATAACTTTATTATGGTATACTGAAAAATAACTAGTTCAATATAAGGTAAGACATTTTCTCCCTTCATAGGGTTTAGCCTTATTAACAATTATGTAAAAAATGGGATATTACAGAGATTCACTCAGACTTTCTCCCTAGGCTTTGCTGCTCCTATGGTTAATGCTTGAGGAATGCTTAGCTGAGGGCATATATCCTTCTTTGTTATCTCAGTAAAGAAATAGCCAACAATGTTAGTGAGTCAGTAAGGCACATAAAATAGCTCTTGCTAAATTAAAAAAAAGGCTGTTGTAGTGCTATAATGTTGTTAGAAAAAATGTTGAAGTTGCTCTGAGTCTGACTTTTCCTTACTTAGGTTTGCAGCTAAACTGTTCAGTTCAGGGGCACTTCCTGTTCATAGTTACTGGCAACATAGTTACTGGCAACAGGTAGTTTTTCTAGCCAGTCTTGTTCAGGGTTTTTTGTTTTCTTGGTGTTTTTTGTTCTCTGGATGTTGTATCCTATGTCTTTGATATTAAATATAGCTATATGTCTTTAACTTTGGTGTCCACATATTGTTCCATGTTTTTACCTGCCTTAGGCAACTAACATGGATTAGAAGGCAAAAGATCCTGCCATATTTATTTCTGTGAGATATTGATGACTTTATAACTCAGCATTGGAGTGAAATTTTGGTTTTAACACTGAATCTAACACTGCTGACTTCCAGAAACAATTCTAAATATGAATTACTTTTTTTTTTTTTTTTTTTTAATATCAGCTTGAGATCCTCATAGGTCAGAACACAGATGAGTCCAATGTAAAACTTGATGATTTTTAGTCTGGCTCATACGACATTCAGCTGTACATGTAGTGCTGAGCACATCTTCATAATTTCTTTCATAGTGCTTAAAGGCATTTCTTGTGCAAGAATATAATGATAAATAACTGATACATATTCTATTACAAAGGAAAGACATGTCCAGTGTGAAATGTGAAGAGGTAGGAAAACTTTTGGGGTGGGAGCTGGCTTTCCCTGTAACCAATAGAGACTTGAATTTGTTGGGTTGTAAGCTATTTGAAAGAAAAGCCTTGTCAAAATTGAATTTTCTGTATCCCAATGACAGTCGCATATTATATCAGAATTTGGATGAACTTGGGGGCAGAACAACCATAAAATACGCTCAGAAAACAAACCTAAGACCTGCAAATAAATCATAGCAGCAAGATTCTGCACTGTGTGCAAGGCAAGAGCAGAATTAGCAAACAAACCCCAAAGTTATTCCTAAGAGTACACTTTCCTCCTATTTCAAGCTCAGCCCTTTAAATGGGGAGGAACCCCTGCTCCTGGCAGTCGCCGGAGTACCAGTAAGTACCAGCACATGCGAGTGGCAGAGGATGGATCAGCTCAGTGCACCTCAGCTCCCAAGTCCGGGAGAGCGCAGCCCGTCCCCACGCACGTCATGCCAAAGCACCTTGCGGCAAAACAGCTCCCAGGCTCAGCCTGTCAAGGTGGCCCGGGATGTTCGGCTGGTTTTATGCCAGGAAGACTCAGCCTGCCAAGCTCTACGCAAGAAATATCTGATGCAGGGGGGAAGAGAAGGATTTCTTTGTCCTCTGTTGCGAATAAAATTGCAATATTGTAATAGTATATCCTTTAATCTAAGTGACCAGTTTGATTGTTACTTTGTGTGCTGTTTCCACTAGTACATTCTGGAGTTATATTGAATTTGTATGGAGTGGTATTTGCAAAAAATGTGTACCAAATGTTCTTTCCTTTAAAACTATGAATTAAATAGCAGGCAGAAGAGATCTCTTTAAGCAAAACTCTACTTTTCATACTTAACCGGGCTGAATTTGTCAGAATTTTCCCAACTTTTTTTTTTCCAGTTACACTAGCAATAGGGATATATGTATTTTATTCAATCAAAAAAGTAACTTCATAATAAGTGAACTATCAGGAAAGAAAGACTGTCAAAATGCTAATTAAAATGAATATGATATTGTGTCTTCATTCAGAATCTAAGCTTAAAAAACAACAAAAAAAAAGCAGTTAAAAATATTTTTAAAACCCTCTTTGTTTTGATCTTGTTTTTAAAACCCTCTTTGTTTTGATCTTGTTTCTCTTTCCCTTTTAGCAATGATTAGAAAGACTTTCTGCCCATATGTCTAACCTTCTGGATGGCTATACGTTGGCAGAGGTTCCTAGTGATTCCGTCAACCTTTCCAAGAGGAGCTTGATTACTTGTAAGATATGTGTAAATTGTGGGATCTAGGATATGCTAATGACTGAAACCCAGTAATTTTCCAACCGTGATGTTTAGCATTGTTGAAGTATCCTCTCTCCAGTGGAAATGGCTCTGGTCCAACTTTAGTTTGGGTGTGGGTATCACCCTTATCGCACACTGCATTAGCCACGTGCTTTCCATTAAGCACCATAGAATGACTAACAACTGTGGTTCGACCTCAGCCCCTCCCTGTTCAGAGGTGAATTGCCTGCACAGCAGAGTTTGGGTAGGGCTTTTGTTTTTTTCTTTTCTGTACACACATTTCTCTTTAGAAAATTGGTATTAGAGAAGCGATTCTAGGTTGCTCCTTGAGCAAAGGTTGATAAGCTTTATGGAAGTACGTAGGATCTCTCGGACTCTACTAAGTAGAGAGACTAAACCCAAAACTTTGCAATTTTATAAAGAAATCTTTCAAGACCCTAAGTGGGTTTGTTTTGTTTTTCTGTATATGTGTAACTGAGACCACATCAGAAAAGATACAGATCCTATCTGTGAGATATTAGAAGACATAAAGGGGAACCACATCATCTTCCATTCCAAGTCAGTGCTAATTATCTTTTAACTTTAATATTGAAAGGACTGAGTATAAAATTATGGCCTGATTTTTGCAGTGAAGTGACACTTTTAGCTTAGATCATATCAATAAGAAATGGCATTCATCACTTCATAGGAAGCATGACTTGCTTCCAGTATTTTTCAGCAATGTATCTGTATAATACTAAAAACTTAAATGGAATAAAAAAAGGCAAGCACAAATTAAGTAAATATAAATGTGCTGACCTGGTAATTCCTTAGAAAACAAATAATTAACCCCCTTTTTTTTTTTTTTCAACCTAACTTATCTGGATATGCAGCTGTATGGTCCGTACTATCAACAGACAGTATTTTGCTTTTCCAAATCAGGTGACTGCTTACCTACTAACATGACTAGGAAGGCTATGTTTATTTTTCCATGGCCAGACTATTTGTGGGGCACATCTTGCCTGGACAGAGGTTTCCTGTTTAAAGCCACAGCTAGAATGAAGTTAGGGCTTGGTAACAGCAAGTTGCACTTGGGTTCCTTTTTTCCCTTCTCTGTTTTCTTGCAGTTGTCTAGAATTTGATTTTTCTCACAAAAGCTTTGAAACTGAGAACATTTCACAGCAAGAAAAACTCTGCAAGTATTTAACCACTTGGAATGCACATTTACAGATACATTTTCATACTCACAGACATATCCATATGCAATGCAAATGGTGTGTTCCTAGTACATAAAAACAATATTGGAGTTAGTAAGTAGATTTATACTGGCTTTCATGCTTATTGTGTCAATAAAATGATCAGGTAGAAAAAGATCTGGTAGAAAAAAGCCCCAAAGGTGAATTTTCTTTTGAACTAGTGGTTAATGACATTTAGTAACTACTTTTTTTAGGGTTCAGTTTGACTGATTTGCTTCTCTCAGTGGTGTGGAGAAGACATAAAGTAGCTGGAAATGGCCAGTAGTGAATCCTCCTACCTTGGCAAAAGACAGTGGAGATAACATATCTATTTCCTGCAGCCACAGCTCACAAGCCCAGCACCATTCCTCTGATAGATCCACAGCCCAGTAAAGCCTGTATATGAGGTCTGGGCTGTATGGGGTCTTCTAACCCCTAACTCTAAATTCCTCTGTTACAACTAACTGGGTATTGGGCTAAAGCGCTAAGTTGGCCTTTCCAATATCCTCGTATGCTTACGCTGATGATATATGAAAAGGACTAAAATTTAGTTTTCAATCCAGTTAAGTATAAGTCAGAAGCGAACAAAGCTCTATTTGTGTGACTTAAACTTTTTAATTGTATCTAATGAGAATTTCTGGGAATAATTTGGATAATGAATAATGGGATATGCTGGCTGATTTGATCTAACAATGCCACATATACTTCTTCAGTTGAATCCCTCTTTTTATAAAGCATTGTTATATCTGTCAACACTGTGATATCTTATTTACAACTGACTCCAGTTCTGTGAAAGCTTAAAGGAGGTATTTTGGAAACTCAATTTATGCCTGGTACTGTCCACACTCTGTAGATGTCACTGTTTTGATTATTTTAATGGTAGTATTTTGCTGGTAAATGAATATGAAGGGGGCATTATGATTTATCTGCTTCTCTGGGTGCTTAAAAATACATTACAAAATAAATACACAAATATATGATTTCACATACAGGATTATCTACTTTCCTTCATTTATGGCCATTATCCTAGGACCAGTAGGTAGGGTAATAGTTGACATAAACCTACACTTCATAACTTTCTCAGAATGCCAAAGAAATCTGTAACTACTTGTGTAACGCAGTCTTGTGTTATTATATATATTTCTCAAAAGGAAGTAACTCTGCCTTTTCTCCCAACTGAATGTTTAAAAAGTTGCCTCGCACATACTCAAAAATCAGTCTATGGTATTTTAATACAAACATATTGTATTTGTCTTTAAGCAGTTTGGGCCAGCCTATCAGTTTGGGCTTCCTTGGTCTCCACTAAGCCTACTGAGTGCACACTGAAATATGTGAAGCCAAAATAGAAACAGCACCCAATTATTTTGGTATTCTAGTTTCCCTTTCTTGCCTTCTTATATTGCATGTGGTCTGTGGTGACCAAATGCTTGTCTGAGACCTTCCTGGACTGAAACTTTGCAGCCATAAGAAATTCGACTGAAATAGCTGGGGGTCCAGATTGGCTCCAGCTTTTACTCTGCTGCTGCTGAATCTCATATGGCAAATTTATTTGGAGGTGGCTGCTTGCTTTTGTATCCCACTGAGAAGATCCTACATACCTTATATAAAAATACATAGCTGATGATATTTTGATATAAAAATTACTACAGCCAAGTACACTTCCAAGGTATTTTTTAGAAAAATCTGTATCCATTTGTTCCAATTTATCCAATAGATAATCCTGTGTGCAGTCAGAATTTTTGAGCTATTACTATAGAAAATGGTACCAAATAAGCTAAAAGAAGAAATGGTAGTAGGATACACAAAAACCTGTAGGTTGGAGGAATAAACGCCTTCAGATTTCTATTGTGAGAAATAACTATCTGGAACTGATGAAAACTGTTTTTTTCCTCAAAGACAGCATTGTCCTTGTGTTAACTCATTTGAGGGAGGCAAATGGATAATGACACAATGTAAGAACATCTACATTTCGTGCAGCCAGCTGCTGGGTTTAGATGACATTTTAGGAGTATACTATGGTATGCAAAGCTCATTGACAATGGCTACTTAATTGAAGTTACTCTGAGCTATTTGTATGCATCTTTTCAGTCTGGCATTTACACTAACAGTTTATAGTTTATATCGTATGCAGTACATACCATTGCAAATGACCAAACCAAAGTTGAAAGGGATAATAAAACTTTGTATTCCCACAGTATTGACATGCTATAATCAGCTGAAAAGGTAGTGTGTATTCAGGTAACCTTTTGCCTGCAGTATGTAATTTCCATTTTAAATTAGTTTACATTTCAGGCAGTGGATGAAATTTGGTTTTGCAGCTGCCTACTAGAGATCTAGTTTTGTTCCTTGGGTTTGACCTCTGAGAGGAGAAAGTAATGAATACTAGAAAAAAATGTTTATTCAGGAGTCTCAAGTTTCCTAATGCCTGCAGACCTTGCTGAATTTGTTTTCCCTGATCTTTACTTAGGAAATGAAATTAAATTAAACAAATATGGTGGTTTTTTTCTATTTGACTGAAATCAGAGAATAGCATTTTAATTATTTTTAAAAGAGAAAGAGACAATTTGCTTTTAATCAAAGAATGTATTTATTGAAAGTTTGGCAGAAGTAATTCTGATAAGTGAGTTAAAGGAGAACTGAATTGAATTAGAAGCAGTTGTTGAAGAGCCCTGTCCATGCATAAGTAGAATCATAGAATCATAGAATCATAGAATCATCTAGGTTGGAAAAGACCTTTAAGATCATCCAGTCCAACCATTAACCTACACTACTAAGCCCACTCTAGACTAATCAAGGGTAGACCAGACTAAACCATATCCCGAAGTGCCACATCTACCCATTTTTTAAACGCCTCCAGGGATGGTGACTCCACCACCTCTCTGGGCAGCCTGTTCCAATGCCTGACCACCCTTTCCGTAAAGAAATTTTTCCTAATTTCCAGTCTAAACCTCCCCTGGCGCAGCTTAAGCCCATTTCCTCTTGTCCTATCGCTAGCTACTTGGGAGAAGAGACCAACACCCACCTCACTACAACCTCCTTTCACATAGTTGTAGAGAGCGATAAGGTCTCCCCTCAGCCTCCTCTTTTCCAGGCTAAACAACCCCAGTTCCCTCAGCCGCTCCTCATAAGACTTGTTCTCCAGACCCTTCACCAGCTTCGTTGCCCGCCTCTGAACACGCTCCAGCACCTCAATGTCTTTCTTGTAGTGAGGGGCCCAAAACTGGACACAGTATTCCAGGTGCGGCCTCACCAGCGCCGAGTACAGGGGGACAATCACCTCCCTGCTCCTGCTGGCCACAGCATTCCTGATACAAGCCAGGATGCTGTTGGCCTTCTTGGCCACCCGGGCACACTGCTGGCTCATGTTCAGCCGGCTATCTACTAACACCCCCAGGTCCTTTTCGGCCAGGCAGCTTTCCAGCCACTCCTCCCCAAGCCTGTAGCGTTGCATGGGGTTGTTGTGACCGAAGTGCAGGACCCGGCACTTGGCCTTGTTGAACCTCATACAGTTGGCCACGGCCCATCGATCCAGTCTGTCCAGGTCCCTCTGCAGGGCCATCCTACCCTCGAGCAGATCGACACTCCCACCCAATTTGGTGTCGTCTGCAAACTTACTGAGGGTGCACTCGATCCCCTCGTCCAGATCATTGATAAAGATATTGAACAAGACTGGGACAAGTACTTTGGAAATACTCCAAACAAAGATGTTGTCATTTATAAACCTTCATAAATTCAATTTTATATATTTATTAGAACATTCATATTATTGGTAGCAGGCTATTTTACTTTATATCCTCCTGACTTCTTAATTATTGCAAAAGTTTGGGACTGTTCTCATAACTCTTGTAAAAATCCATGTTTATGTGCACAGTCATATGTCATTGCATGTATTTTTCTTACTAACTAACTCTCTTACTAACTTAACTAACTCTGTTTTTTTAATAGATAGGACAAGTGTACACACCCCCAACTTCCAGAGCACAATCCTCTTGACATTCCCTAACCCCTTAGTGAAGCCTTTGCACTCGTAAACTAACCGTCCAGTCTAATACCTCAGAATGAACCTGAATTCAGTACATTATCACAAGAGGGAGCCCTTGTCAACACCAAATTCTGAAGTTCAGTACATAATTTTGCAAAGTTACTTTAATCACTTTTCAAGAGAAATGTAGGTTCTGTGCACATGCAGTGAAAGCAGTTTCATACTAAAGAGGACCTTCTGAGACAGGTTATATGTGAACTGACTTGTTACGTAGGAAAAAAGCCTAGAAACCATGGCTGAGAATTTGAGTAGGTTTGAATTGTGAGTTTTAAATTATTTCTTTTTCTACACATTACTGTGATATTCCTGTTTATTGAGGAATGCGGGTAGAGCCTTCATTCTGGGAAATCATAGTAAGAGCCTTCATAAGAGATTCATAACAGCTTTCATTGTATAAGGATTACCTGTGTGTTAGTAACTTGTTATAATGTTATGGTGCTATAATGGTGAAATTCTATATGAAGCTGACTGAAGAATAATCCTAAACAAAATAGAAAAGGATAGTTTTAAATTGCAGATTTCTTATGCATGTTTGTGTCTAAACACTTTAATAAATGAGGTCTTATATTATAGATTTCAGGTAGCTTCCAAGTATTTTACCAGAAGAAAGAACATTTCCAGGCTGTGTTAGTAATGATTCTGTGTCTCCTCTCTGTCAGTCACATAATTATTGCTTCTTCACCATATTGTTCTTCAGGAAATTAAGGAAAGTTTCCTCTTCATCTAGACCAGAAAAGGGCGGGGGGGAGCGGGTATCTCATTCCCTTCAAAAATCTTTCCTATTTCTGGTGTGTTGTGATCTATGAGGACTGTCAAACTTCACCGCTTTATTTTCTGAATAGCACCTGTCTCATCTGCTTGTGAATTATCTAAGGAATGGACAGACTGACAATGAGAATTTTCTTATGTGTGTCAGTGATATGATGAGTTTAACAATCCACACAAATCTACAGAATTATAAGAATCCCTACTAATAACTGGAAAATGTGTGAAACATTCAAAATCATAGGAAAAGCATCTGCTTTCCGATTTGGTATTAAACTCAGATCTTCAGCCAGGTTTATGAACGATGCTTACCATCTTCAGAGAGTCTGAGCTCAGCTACAAATGAATTAGCTCTGTTTTGGAGCAGAGCAGAATGGTCTTTAAGTGACAACCAAAAATTGTACAAGAGATCTACAACAAGCCAAAAACTGAGCCCATGTCCTCTGAGTCTTTGCCTAGCATCGCTATGCCAGTCGATTTTGTTGAGACCAGAGACTTTGAAAATGTTTGGGACCTCCTTTTGCAGATGCACGTGAGCAGCTTCACTGGTGGCTGGGCTTGCCATCTAGCATTAGGTAAGGTGGAAGAAGCACACAGAAGGGAAAAGATACAGTGGAAAAAAAAAAAGTGATGAGTAGTGCAGCATTTTTAAAGTCTTTATCACTTGGCAAGGCATCGCTGCTGGTAAGGAAGAGGTTAGGTCTGAGACGATACCTGAATGTGAGAAGCAACAACTGTCCTGAAAGGCAAAGAGCACTCCAGGTATAAGGGATAAGAGGAAAGAAAGAAGCGTGAGCCCTCTGAAAGAAGTCGATTAGCAATGCTGCTGGAAGCACAGGAGAAAGGGTGGTCAAGAATTGGAACAGGCTGCCCAGAGAGGTGGTGGAGTCACCATCCCTGGAAGTGTTCAAAAAATGGGTAGATGTGGCATTTGGGGACATGGTTTAGTCAGTCTACCCTTGATTGGCTTAGAGTAGACTTGGTAGTGTAGGTTAATGGTTGGACTGGATGATCTTAAAGGTCTTTTCCAACCTAAACGATTCTATGATTCTATTCTATGAAATGTAGTAAAGGGGAAGCAATAGACTTGTGGGAGGTTTTAGTGCTTCAACAATGTTCTGCAACATCAGATTTTTCTCCAGCTAAGAAAATTATTGTTGCTATCTGAAACAACAAGAAAGGGTGACAGCCACTATGAAAATATTTTCATCTGCATTTTTAGAGAAAGAAAATTAGATTGAGTGTGTTACTGGCATTATCTAGCAAAGGTAATATTTTTCACACCCGAGTGAATTTTTTTTAAAGACTTCTTCCCCTGCTTTTTCTTTTTGATCTGCTGTGAATGCATTGAAGTGGATATATAATGCATATTCAACTGTCGTGGTTTAGCCCCAGCCAGCAACTAAGCACCACGCAGCCGCTCGCTCACTCCCCCTACCCCGATGGGATGGGGGAGAGAATCGGAGGAGTAAGAGTGAGAAACACTCCTGGGTTGAGATAAGAACAGTTTAATAATTGAAATAAAGTAAAATAGTAATGCTAATAGTAACAGTATAATAATGATAATAATAATAATGATACACGAAGCAAGTGATGCACAATGCAATTGCTCACCACCCGCCGACCGATACCCAGACAGTTCCTGAGCAGCGATCGCTGCTCCCTGGCCACCCCCCCCCCCTAGTTTCTATACGAGCATGATGTCATATGGTATGGAATAGCCCTTTGGTCAGTTTGGATCAACTATTCTGGCTGTGCCCCCTCCCAGTTTCTTGTGCACCTGGCAGAGCATGGGAAGCTGAAAAAGTCCTTGACTAGCATAAGCAGTACCCAGCAACAACTAAAACATCAGCATGTTATCAACATTCTTCTCCTACTAAATCCAAAACACAGCACTGTGCCTGCTGCTAGGAAGAAAATTAACTCTATCCCAGCTGAAACCAGGACATCAACATAAAGACAGAGTTAGGTTTCCTGACTCTTAGAAGAGGGGGAAAAACAGGACTGCCTGAAAGAATGTGGTAGAGACCTAACTCTTTTATTAACACTGCCTAAGAAATCATTCTATCTGGGCATTTTATCACTTATGGAAAGAAAAACCTTAGATATTGCTATAACAACTCCTTTATTTCCCTAGCATTTCAATACATCATCCAGTTTTCAAGTGAAGCAGAAGATAGGATCAAGTTGTGAAATGCTTGAATATTTTACTATATTTTTTTAGAAAATGTACACACTCCAGACTAACAGTAATGCCAAAACTAGTCTGTGATTTTTTTCCAGTGAAAATTAACCACTTCGGAGTAGGAAAAAACAGAAAAATAACTTTGCACTCAGATACATACCTGCACCTATGTCCAGTGACAGTCACATATGACTCAGAAGACAGAATTTTACACATCAGTGACTGTTGCCACAGGTGATGGAGCTTTGGATAACTATGTGCAACCCCCCACCCCCCATGCACTCTGTTTGCTTCAAGGTCAAATTCTACGATCATTACTGATGTAAATCAGTGTCTTATGTCACGAATGGTTGAATCAAGTTATGCTATTATTTGTTTCTCCATAGAATCGGATATCTGCAGAAGTTCATCAGGCTCTGACACTGTCTAGCAGTTCCACTTGACCTCCTAATTCAGGAATATTTGCTTTTAACAGAATTAGAGAATTTCATTCTGTGTCTAACCAAAACTAAATCATTCAAATTGGCACAAAAATTACAAGGCATTTTACTTTGTGTATCTTAGCCATTTAGCTAATATTATAGAATATTTCTTGTAAAGTTTTATATTTATTGTGAAAAATCCCCACCAGAGGCAGACTTAAAGATATTTTCATGTTTCAATTAGAACATGCTACTTTTGCCTTTTTAAAAAAAAAAAAAAAGTGTGAGGACTGGTTCAATCATGGATTAGTAATGGCCTATAAAACTGTTCAGATCTAGCTCAAGTAGCTGTGGAGAGCTGCTCTGGTTTGATAGTTTAGCTTTACACATTAGATGGGATCTGGTTCAACTGGCCCATTAACAATAGATGCTGTATGGCATATCATATGATTTTTTTTGTTAGTCAAAATTATTATGCTAGGTTTATATGAGAAGTCTAAAAGTATAGTGTGCCAAACGGCATGTGCTGGGAAATATGATAGTTCAGTTACCTTTTACAGATATGTGATGTAAAAATGGTGCTTTTTATTTTTGAATATTTTAATGCACTCTCAGGGTGAAAATGAACACAAAGAAAGAAAAAAGAAAATGTTCTACTCCAGAAGTATTTTCTTTTTCTGTTTTCCTCTGTGTCATTTAAGATACCTGAGGAAATTATTTGCTCACCTAGGCACACTTCAAAATCACCCTGATGCTTCTGAATGGACAAAAATGCTGGTGCAAAAATCATCAGTAATGGAGAACACTGACACAGTCCAACACTGATGCATTGCAGCAACTCCTGAGGAGACATTATGATGCATTTCATCTCTGTATGAGGAAAATGTTATGATGTTAATACGGGTATAACCTACAATATAAATTTAAATAAATCATGGAACTGTTGCTCTGTATATACAATAGAGAATTTAATTTTAAAACATTAATCACACAGCAACTTCATTTTTCTTTTCACACTTTCACACAGTATAAGCAAATTGAGAGCACTGACTTTAGGGTTCAATGTTCATTCTGAGGCAAGGAGATTCAGTGATACAATTTCTTTTACTATTTATGGTAGCCGATGTGGTTAACTCCTTTTCAGATGTCATGATGAATTTACTTTTGTATTTCTGAAATTATAATTTTTAATATAGAAGGGCTAAAGACTGTAATTAGTTGAACTGGAAAGAAAAAGAATTACAAATGCCTTCACTTAGAGATGAAAACCACTTGGAGAAAATATTGTTTTGACATTCGCAAGGAGATGTTGAAACCAAGTAAATATTAAGTAATAGGCCGTTATAGCTAAGCTCCTTGTTTACAATTTTCAGAAAATATGTACATTTTCCTACCAGTTTTCATAAGGTAGGAGTATTTGGATGTAAAATCTGATCCTTTTAGGTGATGGTTTGAGGTTGAATTGCAACATTAAAATCCTCCACCTAATTTTTGTGAATTTTCCCTAATGGTAGAGTTTTTGCAAAGATCTAGAGCAGAGACAGGTATGGAATAGGTGGCTATGCTACTGTTAAATCTCTTGCTTCTTTATTTCCCACTGCCCCCCGGCATTGGGCTTTATAACTTGCATAACTATTATACTGAAGATTTGCGTGCTTTGGACCCAAATATTTCCTAAGTGTCTAGGTTCAGTAGAGCATAGGCTGGCTTTTAGCTATATTTAATCTCTTTACCCAGAAGGACAGGGAATGACGTAACTCCACCTGAGTACCATATGCATAAGGCATGCTTTATTTATAGCACGGGCTGCACTGAGCGCAGTGACAAGTCCGCCTTTCCTCAACGCTGGGTCACTGGAAGAGGGAGCAGTCCCGTCACAAAGTAGTGGCTGGAGTGCTAATCCAAAAAGTGGGTCTCGGCTCTCCGAAGTAAGTTTAGCTAGAAGTCCTGCTTAGAAACAAGACTGGGATAGGGCTTTCCTCTCTTGTCGCTGGAAGTTTATGATTAAAGAATTCAGCAAGAATAAATATGAGGGAAAGTGACTCTGTATCCTCAAGATGGGCCCATGATGTCGGAGGCCAGGCTGTGCCCCAGCCCACGGTCTCGGAGGCTGGGCTGTCCCCCAGCCCACGTTGTGGAAGGAGAGCGCTGTTTGCCTTGGCACTCTGCACCTTGATCTGTACCATGCAGAAGATGCCTGCTGCATCGGTCCCTGAGGTCTAGAGTGGGGATCTTTTTCTGGAGCATGCTACAGTTCTCTTCTGGCCACATCTTTCAGATTCCTCCCAGAGCATGGGGTTTAAAATGTCATTGATACTTAGGTTTTTCTTTTTCAATGAGTCAGGCGCTGAGAACTGCTCTTTGGAGGTTTAGGGAGCTTAAGCTGTCTGAAATACACACACCAGTCCTGAAGCTTCCTCTCTTGCTGTTGCAGTGTTTCCACTAGGTACTTAAAAAGCCAATCTGAATACTATCCGTAGCAAACGGAAAAATAAAATCTTTAACCTAAGAATTATAACTATATTTCCTTAACTCTGTTTAGCATCTCTTTATGGTCTGCCTGGCCTTTCTTATTGAATGAAAGTCTTTTATGTTGATTTAGCACAGAAATCTATTGGGAGGGCTCACACAGTCTATTCCATTGACTCCACTGGAGAAGTGCACACTTGAGCAATGGTAATGAATAGGTTGAGCTGATAACTTCTAAGCTGCCTAAGCTATCTGCTTATCATGAATATTAACTCTTTACATTCACATAGCATGATAGTATTTAAAGGAACAGAGACCTATATTGTGTTCTTAAAAATTATCAATATTTTTCATGAAGGATACAAATTTGTCATTGCTGCAATTGTTGGAATAATGAAACCACTCTATATTATCACACATGCACAAAAAAGAAGGAAAGGTGGTGAGGTTCCTAATGGAAATATTTTGTATTTCTTTTTTTATATCTGTGCCTCTGTACAGGAGTTTTGCATGTGTGGGAAATGACAGAGATATAATATAGATGTTCAGCTGAAGGTCCATAACCAAAAGAAAGGAACATCACAGAAATAAAATACAAAGATTAATGGTAGCAGGGGGATGGAAAGGTCTATCTAACTATTGTTATTATAGTTAAACATAAAACATTTTTCTTTCAGGTTTCTGTTTTCTGAAGGCAGGGATGGTAACTCATTCCCTAGCCACTGTCACACTGGATAAAAAGTTCCTTTTATCAACTTCAAATTCAGCTGATATATCTCTGGCAAACTTCCTTCTTGTTTATGTTCTCAAATGACACCACTATGGTGCACAAAATTATTTTCCCAAAGAACGACTTCTGGGAAGATCAAGTGGGAGATGTTTTTTGCAAGGTGGGATCAATTCAGCTATCTTTTTGTAAGCTAGTTCAAAGACATACTGTCAAAAGTGTCTCTTTGGAAAATTTAATTTTTGTTTAGATAAAGACTTAGTTAAAATTTTAAATGAGATGGCTTGATCAGGATTTAAAAAATACTTGTCAGGCAAAGGCAGAAATTAGCTAGATCTTCCATTTGATTTCATTGGGAATTCCATTATGTATATTTAACTTAAGTGAGGGAGTAAATTAGATTTGCCCCAAAAGCTGTTGATTAAACCTCTTAAAAATATACAAATGTGGTTGACCATGTAAGCCACACTTTTCAGTTTATTTTTGGAAAATTGTCTCCAGTTTTGCAAACACATTAACTCCAATAAAAAAACCTGAACAGTGTTTCAGTATTCCTATGTAAATCAGAAGGCTATGCCTCTAAATTGTATCATTTTGTTGCCTATGAAAGCTAGTAAAGTAAGTTAGAGATTGAATTAGTTCTTTATTTTTCTTAAATTTGTTCTTGGTTTTACTAATATAGGTATTTCAAGTCTACTTTTTTCCATTACACAAGGACATAAGACTTCTGCTCTGACAACGATGAATTTAATTGAGGGAGTATAACTGCGTTAGGCATAGGAGAAAGAAGAGTTCAATCTCTTAAACTGTTTGAACATCCAGTTCTATTTGGTTTTATGGTCTGTACCACCGCAATACCATTCAAATCCCATTTACTGTAACTCCATTGATCTGAGTAATTACAACATACAAAAGGGGGATTTTAATAGTTGTGGCTGAATCTCTGAACTTTGTGAATAGAAAACTAAATTTAAAATTCTTCATACCACCATGTTGAGCAGTATTTTCACTGAAGATTCCAAATGTAGTGAAGAGGACATTTTTCATCATGGTAAAGAGACTGGCTGCCATTCCAGGTCAGTATGTGGTAAGCCCACAAAAAAGTCCTTTGAAGTTGTCCCTTGAAAAATAGGAAACAAAAATGGGTTTTACTGTATGATTTTTACTTTTGTTATATTATATTTAGAGATGCTCATAAAAATTAGAGTCTTAAGAAGTGGTACCTAAGTTGCTACACTAATTTCCAATGGCAATTGCCCCTCAGTACAAGAAGGACATTGAGGTGCTGGAGCATGTTCAGAGAAGGGCAACAAGGCTGGTGAAGGGTCTGGAGCACAGGCCTTATGAGGAGCGGCTGAGGGAACTGGGGTTGTTCAGCCTAGAGAAGAGGAGGCTGAGGGGAGACCTTATCGCTCTCTACAACTACCTGAAAGGAGGTTGTAGTGAGGTGGGTGTTGGTCTCTTCTCCCAAGTAACTAGTGATAGGACGAGAGGAAATGGCCTCAAGCTGCGCCAGGGGAGGTTTAGGTTGGAAATTAGGAGAAATTTCTTTACGGAAAGGGTGATCAAGCATTGGAACAGGCTGCCCAGAGAGGTGGTGGAGTCACCATCCCTGGAAGTGTTCAAAAAATGGGTAGATGTGGCACTTTGGGACATGGTTTAGTGGACATGGTGGTGTTGGACTGATGATCTTAGAGATCCTTTCCAACCTTAATGATTCCTAGCTTTTACTTTCATTAAAAAATAATCCAGCCACCAAGCCAGGAAACATGACATTATTACTCTACCCTTAATTGTTTTAGTGATGGACTTGGTAGTGTTAGGTTAATGGTTGGACTGGATGATCTTAAGGGTCTTTTCCAACCTAAATGATTCTATGATTCTATAAATGCATGCTACACTATCAGAGCTTAGCTATCAGGGTGCACATGGCCAGGTGATTCTTATACCCCAGGGTAGACAGAGCTTTGAGAGAGGATTTTAATCTCCTCTGGCATCAAAATATGAGTCTCTATATATTCCTTTGCTCTCAAAAAAATCCCAGCAAAACCCAAAACAAAACAGCATCAACGTCTGACTGTACTCACCAGCTACTGGTGGACCAGAGATACTTTGTATAGCAAGGCTTTAGTTATTAAAAGAAATGCACACAAAGGAACAGAGTATAATTACTTTAATTTGATTCTCCCAAAATCATGACCTGTGGCAATTTGGAACAGTCACTTTTTCTTCCAGTGAGCATGCTCAAATACTTCCAGTCTCTAAAGCATTGTTATAAAAATAAATAATAGAAAAAAAAATAAAGATCTATTGGGTAAGACATTAAATAAAAATGGTTGAGGATAAATCTCCCCCTGCCTATTGAGTCCTTGCAAGTTAGTACTTCTCCTCAGTCTTGTTCTACAGTCCAGCAGCTTTTCAGTGGCTTCCTGAGCTGCACAACCCTTGCACAACTCTCTTAGGTCATTTACACTGATTCTGGTTAGTGAGTTTTCTCCATGTTGCAACTAAGCCTTTTTCATTTCAGGAGTATCCCAGGCTCACCTCATATTGCAGTTGTCCTGCTCTGCATACCAGAAATGTCTCCAAGCTCTGTGTAATTTCTGTTTGATTGTCTTGTTGAGTAATCCTGTTAAAACATTGGGTACAACACAGAAATAAATTAAATTATTGTATACCAAGATGTATTCTGGAGATTCTGATGTGAGATTTGGACAAGAAATTTAGAAAACTGTAACTTCAATTATTCCATGTGCTGTGCTTACCTGGAAAGGAAAGTAAGCAGATTGGGTAGGTTATGTTCAAATGAATGTTGAAAATATTAAATCCCTTATCTGAGATAATCTCTTAGCTACTGTCTTAGGTGTGCAAGGAAGGACTGACAAATACAGCTCTTTAGGCAATTGAAAGGGAGTTGAGCAACTTTTCCTTAACAGTCAAATCGTAGAGGAAAAAATGCTTTTCAGTTAGCTGACAAAGGGCTTCTGAGAGACAAATATAGAACATAGCCCAGATTCCTTCCAACCATTTAAAAAGGAAAAAAAGAGTCTGTGTAAGAGAGAAACCTTCACTATTATATTCTATTTTTACTGAACAGAAAAAAGAGGGGGCATGTATGACTGTCCTCCCAAGAGAGATTGCTTTGGTGTTTCTGTTAAAACACACACAAAAAGAATGAAAAACCTTTCAGAAGGAAAAATACCCGAAAGCTTGTCCTGCAATGTTTATTTTCCCTGATTTACTTTTCCCATCTGCCTCTAAGGGTTGAGATAATGATCCTAGCATGTAACAGGTCAACTCTGGGGATATTTCTAACTCTAGTGCACATGGATGCTCATTGTTACCATGGAAGCAGATAAAACCACTGGTTGAGAATATTGGCAGTTACCAGTGCGTCTACCAGCCCAACAACAACAGATTATAATAAAACCAAACAGCAATGCTAGAAGATTCTGCAATAAAAAGTATCTGATTTGTCCTCTTTGCCTTGGCTGCTGTAACAGATTTCAGGTAGAAGTTCCAAAATGAAAATTATCTTTTGCAAAGTCACTGCTTTTAAGTAGTGTCCTTTGCTTGTGAGGACATATACTTCTGTCTTCCACAGTAACCCCTAAGTTCCTATTGGTATCCTGGTTTATACAATCTGAAGCCAGAATAAAGGAGCAGTGAATGTGTTGCTATTGCTCCATATAGATAACACCATTATGTTTCCTGGGATACAGGGAAAAAAAGGTACAAGATGGGCTCTTGTCAAGATTGAAGTGCTAGACAAAGCAGATGTGTAGGATGTTGAGTTTGAGATATCTGAGGATAGATAAACACATATATTGTAGCAAAGTAGTTTTAGATTATATTGTATGTATGTACAAGCAAACATGACCCAAGCCAAGTGGCCACCATTGTTGATATAGCAACTAGTCTTGAGAGATGAAAATATTTGATTAGGATTAATGATGGTTTACTGGGCTTTGTATTGTTTTCACTTGGCTCAGCAGTGCTTCAACTGGAACACAAACTCACGTAAGCTTGGAGCACAGCTGGAATCCAAGGAAGGCCCATCTGGATCTCTGTGTAAGTCCTGAGCGAGCATAGTGATGAGGTGGTCAACTACAGTGTGCCATAACTTAGGTTTCAGTAATACGCTTCTGTCTTGAATGGTTAATACAAAAGATATCAGTAAAAAATGTAACAAATTGCTGAGGAAAGCAATAATGGGAAGAAGAAATTGAACAGAAGAAAAGAAGTTTGAATTTGAAATGAAGAAAGAGCCTCATACTCCTTTGTCTGTCTCAGCTTGTCATTTCTTGTTTGTACGGTAATGACTATGCGAGAACTTCTGCCTAAAGACATCATGTTCTTTTTTTCCATAGAAGATATAAAAATGTCAAGAAAAATTAGAAACTAGCCAGAGACCATAAAATAGGACTCCTATAAACTCCTCCTGACACATTTATGGAGAGAATTATTTATTTAAAATATTTATTTTGGCTCTAAGCCCAATTTGTACTCCACGTGTAATACTAGAGCTATTTTTAGATGATCCCTCCTATAGCATCAAGTAGTAGTGCTCACAAAAGCAGCTACCTTTTTATCAACAGGCAGCTTTTGGCAAGGGGAATTCAATGCTTGGGCAGCTCAGCATCTCATATCATGACATGCTGCTACACGATAACAGTACAGAGTAAAATGAGATTTCCCCTCTGAGCTGTAGAATGAAACTCTAAATTATTCTCCAACGGAGATTAATCTTTTGCTGTTAAACTAGCCAGCTGATACCTTTTTAACTGTTGTTTCTCATTAGGCTGGCTTTTATTAATGGTGTCTCAATGTATGTGGGAGAGGGTCTTCTGTTCCGAGAGCACTTTTAATTATGTATGCTGTGTAAGCGGAACATCAGTGACATCCAGTGGCAGCACACATTAATCACAGGCATGCTGTTTTTCGGTACACCTTGAGGGGTGAATCTCATCAATTTGCCTCCGTTTTATTACTATTTGGCTCAAGGTTCATTGCTGGGGAGCTCAGGCACATTTTGGCAGAATCGCATTTTCTGGCTTAAATAGTAGGTGGACAGGCTGTTACTACAGGATCATTTGACAAATAGTAAAGGATGAAGGAGATTAATCTCAATTATCAGATACAAACTCAAAGAATAAGTCATCTTACATACAGCTGTCTTGTGTCGTTCTATAGGATTTTTTTTTTAAATTATACTTGAGCAGAATTTACCAGAATTGCCAAGCAAGAGAGGAAACAAGTTTTACAGGAGTGTGAGAGAAATGATGAGCTATGTTAGAGCTAAAGAATTATTTAGCAATATCTATGGCAAAAATTTTGTTTGTTTTCTTAAGGTGACAGGTTTTCTAAAGTGACAGAACTTAGAGGCTTGAATGCAGAGTGTAGTAGTGCACTATTTCAAAATATGTTATTATTTTAATAAATAAAATTGTGTTTCCTTTATCAGACAATGGAGGGTATTGTAAACACAAGATACAGCTATATTTCTACCATACTTTCTTCATTGTACTACAGCAAGATTTTATCAAAGATTATTCTGGATTCATTATTTCTTGCTGAGAGGAAATGAATAGTAAAACTATAGGAAGTCAAGCTCTAAGCTATAGTATTTGAAACTATCCTTCAGTTTCAATAGCTAACTAAAGGTAGCAGAAGGCCTTTTTTGTAGAACACAGGAAATATATTTAATGAAAAATTATGCATTTTAATGTTTTATTGGAAGGGTTTTCTCTTTGATACTGTTCTTTCTCGATGTAAGCTCATTCTAATCCTAGACGATAAATTGTGTGAAAAATACTTAACTGTAGTAAATTTCTAATGGAAAAATGCCACTTTAACTAAGTCAAAATACTTCAAGAAAACATAGATTTTGCCAAATTTTCAAGTGGGCAAAACTAAAGAAATTATTGCGATTTCCTTGTTTTTAAAATTTGAAAGTTTCTTCAGTGTTATGTTTTCATTTTTATTTTTTTATAGTTTTAGTGTTAAACAAAAGCCATCATTCTAAGAATTTTGGAAAACTTTGTAGTTTATTCTGATTTGGAAAACAAAATATCAGAACTTGTGTTATATACAGATCCCCCCTGATTCAGTGTTAGTCACTTAAATTATCTTCTAAAATAAGATAGACACAAAAATATGACATCAAGTATTCAGTTATGTACTCTGTTCTGGCTGCATTTGAAGAATAGCTGGTTATCTACCATGTGATCAAAATGCATTTATGATGCCTTGTTTTCATTAGGTTGGAATTTTAAAACAAGGCCCAAAATTGCATGTATAGTTCTCCAGCCAACTTCTACATGGTTTTGCCCCTGGCAATAGGAGCAGTCTATACCCTATGGAGTTCCCACATAGTTTCAGTCCTTAGTCCTTGGCTAGAGGCTATAATTCTTTTTGTAGGAACGATGATGTCTGTTTCTGGCCCTAATTTAGAGATGTATCAGATACAGTAATTTCTGTACTGGAGGTAGCAAGTCAGGACTATCTGGTTTCTTTCTCAATAATTTAATCCGAGTACTGTCACTAGGACTTGACTTCTCTAATTTCATTATTAGATATGTTAAAATATTTTTAATTCCATGAGAGTAAGTGAAAACAAAGCTGAATATGCCTAGTAACCAGTGGTTATGCTGCTCTTAAATTTGTCTGTTTTCTGCAAATAGGCAAACATAATACATTCAGTGTACTATACCCCAATACTTTACTTTCAGTTTTTGTAACTACAGATTTTTCACAGCAAATTCAGACATATTGCAGATTAATAAAAACACTTATTGTTTACTTTTTTTCAGTAAAGAACGCCTACTCTTGAGTCAATGCAATTAAGTTTTTTGGTATCATTGTAAAGAAGGAGAAATCCTCTGATATCAGCATTAGCTTAATGAAAAAGAGACTGCTAGATGAAAACAGAGAATACTATTTAACTAACATAAATTTTTCTTCAGGCACATTGTTCCAACTCAGCAACAAAGACCTGTGGAGAAGCTGCTGATGAATCCACCAGGAAAGATCAGGAGATATGCCTGGTACCTAGTCGCTGTTTCCCCCCTCAATGACAGCAAATGGCCTCAACCCACTGTGCACTGAAAATTCTGTTTCAAGGGGGATTTCAATAATTCAAAATTCTTGCTGTTCTAGCTGGGGAAAAAAATGACAATTTTGAAATGATCAGAAAGTTGGGGAAACTAGAACATTTTTACATTGCCAGATTCTTTTGCTGACTCTAAAATATGACATAAAATATTTCATAGGTTAATAAAATGCTTAGAATAAACATTGCTGTGTTGTCCAAAAAACCTGTTTGGCTGATATTTTTCTTATTATGTTTGTATGTGGCAATGCTGGAAACGGTGATTTATCAGTAAATGGGAAACAGATCAAACTGGTTAATCAAATGTAAATTAGTATCTTTTTAGCTATCAGAGTAGAGATAAAGAAAAATAATGCCTTGAAAGGAAAGTGTCTGTGTAAGAATATTTTTTCACTGTTGTTTATATTGCAAAATTATGTAGAAGGCCAATGTAAGGAACCAGCACTATTTTGCTAGATACGTTCAAGCTAATATTAAAGATGCATGCTGCAGCATGCAAGAGAAGATGAAAGAATGCAACCACAAAAATGGACAGGATAGTTTTAAAATATTTCAATTTTTACCCCAAGACAACAACAGTAAGCCCAAGAAAATTAAGCAACCTTATGATTTCTCAAGAGAATATGTGGTCAGTTTTGTTCCGTTCTTCTGCTATGAAGATGGATTCTCTTATTCTTCTGTGACAAAAGACTATTTCTGCCTGTTCATAGGGAAGGAAGATGCAGTCAGAAGAAAAATTCCATGTTACAGCTGCATTTGACAGGCTCTTTGTTTTACTCAGAGTTGTTTGGAAGAGTGAGGAAATAATGCCTGATAAATCCGTATTAATATGAAGTCATGCGAGGATCCAGAAGAGAAAAATAGAAAACAAGAAAAAAAACCCCACAAGTCTGATGCAGAGGGTGTTATCCCTTCTCACAGAAGTTTTTTCAAGGAGTGGGAAGTTCATTAAAATATTTACAAAAGCCTATATCCATCTGCATTTATTTCACTAAACCAAGGAACTATTTTTTTGCATGTGAGGGAAAAAATCTTCCAAACACACCTGTCACAATGACTGTCCCAACTGATTCATAGATTTTACTACACATGCTTAGCATCTGACATTATAACTTTTCACAAACTGTCACTGTGGCTTCCCTGCTTTTCTTCCTACCCTTTGCTGAACCATCCCATGTATCAAAAAAGTTAATTTAATTTTGAAATATTCATTATCAGTGTTTTTTTCACATTTCTCACAATTTTTCAGGTTTAGAGCATGACCTGCACAACCCATTTTTGAGCATTTTTAAACATATTGTTTCTACAAGGATGAGTTCCTCTGGACCTTGTGACATGAGGGAAAGGGGCTGATATTGGTAATTTCTTCAAAGAAAGCATTCAACACCTTCACTCACACAATACAGCTGAATTCCTTACATTTTCCTAGGTGAAGATGAGCTATACCTTTACAGCTGTTAGCAATAAGGGGAAGTGGCTACGTTGCTTCAAGAGCAAGTGGAAACCGCACTTTAACTCCTTTTTGCTCTTTTTTGGTGCATTTCTTTTTTCTTATCAGTGCTGTCAACCAGTTTCTCTGATATGTGGATGGTGACAGCCACAGGTGACCCTGTCCTCTGTCACAGCAATGTGAAAGCTGTGATAGCACAGCCATTTTTATTCAAAGCCTGATATAACCAGGCTTAATCTGGATCAATGATTGGTGTTACCACAGTATTCCAGAAAATGTGACTGGGAGAGATGTTTTCAACCTGAAAATCTTTCTGTTCATTCTGAGGGGGCATGGTGGTGGATCTGCAATCATGTTTTGCTTTCTAGAGGTAATTGGTTAGACTGTGAAATTTGGCCTCATTAAATACACCTGTCTTGGGATTAACTGGAAGTGGGAAAAAACTACAAAATGGCATCTGGACTTACCTATGCTGTGTTTTAAGTAGTCAAAGACAACACATGGTACCTTGAGTGTGAGAAGACCATTTTGCTTTCTGTTGGGGTTCTTCAGGTAAGAAACAAACAAACTCTTGATACTTAATAGCGCAGTGTCGTGTGATTTGGCTTTTTTGCATTGTCCAGGTTTTATCCTTACCTTTAGATGTGGGCTGTTTAAGTTATAAATATAAGTTTGAACTACGGTACAGGCAAATATGTGCACTCTGTGGAAATAATGGCAAAACAGATAATTCTTGTCTTGAAAATATGCACAAAATTCCTTAAATATATAAGTTCTAATTTCAGAGATGTTCTGGAATGTTTCTGTTATTTTGGAATGATGATAGATCGAGTCTCCCTGTAGGTAAAAGGGAATACTTTTACTAGTAAATAGTGAAATGTATATCTGAAAAATAGAGGTCAGAGTGAATGGAAAATCAAACATAAACCATTTAGGAAGTCTCTTAGTTTCTGCTTGGTTATGGCTCCTTTCTTTTAAAGATTTAAGTAGAGAAGGATGGATTTGAGGACTCGTTTGCATTTTAATCTATCTAACTTCCATCTGTGTGTCCATGGTTTTGTTTAAAGGTTGTTTCTTTGCATGAATTAGTAAAACTACTATTCTGCTGTACTTCATAAGCCTGACATTTAAGAGATTTTTCTGCAACTTACTTTCTCCTTTCTAATGTTAAGTTTTTAAAAAATAAACTTTTAGTCTAAAAATAATCTTTTTTAAAATATATTCTTTAAAGTCATGCTTAATGTTACATGAACCTTTGTTCATAGTGAACAAGCTCTTGTTCAAGAATGCAGGTGCTGAGCAAGATTTGTGTCAAAGTTGTTTTTCCAATTACTGTAGCACACCATTATTTGGCACCCAAATTGAGAACAAGGAGGTGTCTTCTCTGTTTTTACTCCTTTCCTTAAGATTTGCTGGAGAAAAGGCCCTCTTATCATACTGCCAAAAGGAAGAAAAGACAGAAGCATAGAAGCGAAAAAAACAAGTGAGAAAGGAAGGCTCAAATTGACAAAGAAATATGGTACTTTAATGGTTTAGTGCAAAACAGTAGCTTCCCAGGAAGGGAAGAACTGTTCTACTGCATGAGATGCTTAGGTTAGAGAGGAGGGGTGGGGGGGACTGAATACAGTGATTCAGAGATGGAAATGAGAGAGTGAGACTGGAGTAAGAAATCAGCAAAGGAAAAAATGTTCAGAAAGGCCAGAGTTCAGGTTAGAGGGAGCAGAAAGGCTCATTACTGCATTCAATATTCACATCCAAAACCTGAATGTAACCTGAATTTCTGGAGTCACCATTTCTCTGCTCCAAAAGAGTATTTTTACTGTATGGAAAAGTAGTTTCCCATCTCCTTTTTATGATGGGTTTACAGTAAAGAGTCTACTAGTGTAAAAACATTAAACTTCACTACTGTTGTTAGTTATTCTATCTGATCAAGTACAAACAATCTCTGCAGTGGTTTTAAAAATTGCAAATATAGTTGCGAAAAGTATCGGTGCCAATATGGTACATGGAAAAATCTGAACTTTCAGTACAGTGTTTTGTAACATGGATGATTGTAGACAAACTTCATTTAAAGAATATATCAAGACTGTGAAGTCAAACATTGGAAAGTTACAAAGTGCAGAAGTCTGTATGAATGTTTATTTTCCTCTCCCTCTTTACTTATAATTACGTACCTTTTCCTTGGGGCTCCTTCCCTTATTTACTGGATAGGAAGACTGGGTCTGATTATAATTCATAACTGTCTCTGTGAAAAGAAAATGTACACTGGATCACAACTTAATTTGTTGCAGAAGATGTAGGCAAGAGGCTCCTCCCTTAACACTTGTCGAATTTACTGATAAAGAGGAGACAGAAAGTGTGTGTGTGGGGGGTGGAGGGAAGGTGTTTCTGATTCAGCAAGCCATGTTCTTCCTTATTCAGGACAGTCAGTGGTACTAGGGCAGTGTTTAAGTTACTGATATATTCAAACACTGTCCTAAATAGTTCCTTCTTTAGTACTTGAATTGGGTTGAAGACCTCGATCCACAACATCTTGAGATGGCCACATCGGTGAACACAAGTTAGGTATCTAAAGAGTACATAGAATCATAGAATGCTTTGGGTTGGAACATGTCTGGGTATCTTCTCGATTTCAGTGAACAGGATTATTCCAAGACCTAGTACATGCTCTGAGGCTGACACAGAAACCTCAACTTCCTGCCCCTGCCCCCCTTGTTATCCAAATGAATGCCCCTCCTTATTTACGTTGCCCTCTGCAAGACAGGCTTTCTAAAGGCCGATCTATCAGAGTTCAGTTTCAGGATGTGATGTACACAGACTTCCTTGTAGTTAAAATGGTTCTTTGCCATGAGATATCAGAGTTAAAATTTAAAATAACCCTAAACACTTAAAATAATTTTTTTCCCTGCTCACTATGAGCCCCATTCTAATCTCACCAAAGCATGGCAAAATTCCATTGACTTCAATGGGATCAAGAGTAAGCCCTGCATGTGGCTTTAAAACCATAGTAGTGTTATCTTACATTTATATGGCATAAAGATTCCCCAAATCCCACAGAGCTTTTCTGAACAAAAATGTTCTTAAAAAAAAAAAAAACCACCAAACCAAAAAAAAAACCACCTCCCAGTATGAACATGATGATACATAACATGATGATACATAACCTGCAGAGCTGAAAAGAATTAAACTCTACATGGTCATGCCAGTATAATAGCACTCACAGCTTGTAATTTGCAGTAGATTCTGCTACCGCTACTCTAATAAAGAAATTATGGTCTTCTCTTCGGAGTACACAATAGCAGAGCTGAGTAGGAGGTTGTCACACAGCCCTTCTGCGAGATGTGGGGAGACCACCACCGAATTAAGCAAGCAGCCACAGGTGCCTTGGTAATCATGCTGTGGACTGTGGCATTGTCTCTCAGCTAGTATTATGTATGCACGGTGGTCTGTGACTTCCATAAGCTTCTTAGGAACTGTAGCACATTTGAAGGCTCATGATTTTGTGGTGAAATATATTCAAAGAAGATGAAAATTCCTAATGCACTGCAAAACTACAAGGAATATCAATGTGATGGCTTTCACTGAGAGAGAGGTTTAGTATCTCAGGTAAAACAAAATGGTGAAAAGTAATGGAAAAATCTCCTAGAGAAGCACTTCCTCAAAGTTTAATTGTTTTTCAGTATAATTACAACTTTTTGAGGTATTGCAGAAGTGTAAATTTCTTAAACCTTCTAGTATTTTGACACCACCCCCCTTTTTTTTTTTTTCTCTAGATCCATCACATGCAGAGATGAAATATAGCATGCAAAACCAGTCCCCCATAAGGGTAATTTGCTTACAGTAGGTTAATTAACGATTACTAATACTACAGCCAGTCCCATCGATAGATCATCAGGATGTTTTACTGACCAAGGATTAAGTTAAAGTTGGATGTAGTGTGCGTGCATCAAAAAGAGACAAAATAGAAAGTAACTGGACAAAATGTTCATTTAGTAACTTCAGCTGTTCATATTGCCCAGAAATGACATTCAGGGGTAAAATTTCTATAGTGAGAATAGAATTCCTCCTCTGTCCTCTTTCTGTTCTGTTCTGTTGCATCCTTTCTAGATCCAGTGTATTGAAACAGAAATGGGTGATTGTCTATAATGGTCACTTGGACTGATCAAGCTATGGAGCACAATGATTTTATATGAGATTAATTCAGCAGATAAAACCTGTTTTGGTCCCCACTAACAGGCTTTATTCAGGGAGTTGTAATGACTTTGAAATGGCAGGTATTTTGGATAGTGTTTTCAAAACAAAGGATTGTTCATTGATCTTTAGGAGCATAATAAGCATGAAAGAGCTGATCTATGCATTGTCTTAATTAAGATTAGTCACTCTGCTACCATTTAAATATACTCGTTTGATCAATCAATAATGGGACTGAAAGAGAGATTTTTCTCTGTTGCTGCACTTTCTCTTCAAGAATGAATCCCTGATTTGGACTTGTGTATAAGTCCATCTCTTTTACCCATCTCAAAGTCTATCCCAGAAGGTCTTTCAAGATTCTGATAAGGAGTCTTAAATCTGGTCAGACTGTTTTACACAATTGATTCAGAGGGGATATACAAATCTCCTCACTGTGAATCTCCTTTCCGACAACTCGCATAGCAAACAGTTTAAATAATTGTTGCTGGTTTTCTGGATAATCTAACCTTCAGGTTAAAATTTTGGAGTTCAACCTCTGGATTCAAAGAGCTAGTTGAACAGAGAAATTGATAACACTAGTTTGAATTTGAACCATATTATAGAAAAAATCATGGCAACTATTCACTCAAATAGTGACTCAAACCCTAATCATGTTCCTCATTGGGCTAAGACATAGCCCTGAAAAAAGTCCACAGCATTTTCTAGCTCAAAGGTCCAGATGTAAGCTTCAGAAATGTGGCCTGTACTTCATCTCTTCATCCTCCAGTCTCACAATCTTTTGCACATACTGTGTCAACCCTGCTCCAGGCTGACTACAGCCACTAAGACAGAACAAATCTTACCTCACTTTGACAGACACAGAAAAACATAATAGCAAAGAACACCTTTATGTTATTCTTGAACATTATGAACAATGCTGGCCATTATCCTCTACCAGGCTACCTGAAAGAAGGGATATAGACAGCTATGGGTATGCTAGAAGCGCTCGCTGTAAACTGTTTTCCAAGCATGTAGTCCAATTTAAGAGAGATCTTACTTAAAGGAGTGGTGCTTTCATTTTTTTCATATAGAAAACTTCAGTGCTTTAAGGTTCCAAGGCCTTTGTTGGACACATGTGGGGAAGATGTGCTGGTGTTAGTGCTTTGGTGGATCCTTCTGAAACAAGTCATCTGCATGGCACCAGACTGTCTAACTAATGGCACGGCAGCCTGACTTTGCTTGCTGCTTCCTTTCCTTAGGAAGCCGGGGAAAATATTTCACTGTAGCAGCATATTTCTGAGCCTGAAAAGGAGGGAGAAGTGCATCGGGTGTAAAGTAAGGATTATTCTGGACAAATTAAGCCTCATACCTTACTGGTTTTAAGTATCAAAAGCTTTTGAATGACTGAATAGTGAGACATGGTCCATAGATTGCCTTGAAATCACCTAGATAAGGCAAATAATAAAGTGATTTTTTTATATGCATTGTTTCTTTTGAGATAATCATTACCATGCAAAATCTGCAACTAACAACAGAGTAGTAAAGCATCAGTTAAAATTTTCTTTACAAAAACCTGCCAGAAACTTACCCAAAACCCAAATATTGCTCTTGGCTTAAACTTGTCCCAGAGGGTTTTGGCTAAAATAGCAGAGCTTTTTAATTATTCTGAGATTGATTTATGCAGCTGGGAATTTTGCAAGTCTCTGCACCATGACAAGCAGTGAATTCTGAGTAATTACTTCTCTTTAATAGCATTCTGAATGAATTGGGTTAATTTTTCCTCAGTCTGAAGTGAGTGTTTATGCAAGTATATTTAACATTTGAGACAAAATTCCCATTTTTAAAATGGAAGACTAGAAAAATAAATGTTCCCAAAAATTCACATGGTAGAAAAAGTCTTTTTTTTTTTTTTTTGAACAGTCTGTGGATTTATTGGAAAAACTAATTGCCCTTTGTCATTGCAATAAATGTTAAGTATACTAGATACACACTGTAATTTCTGAGATAAAGTTTGTCTGGTATTATTTTGACATGTAACTTGGGAAAGGTTATAAGCAAAAAAGAATATTTGGATGGAGATAGTACTTGGTTAAAATTATTATGTTACTTAAACATTATACTTATACATTTTTGCCTATTTAAAACCTGAATTCAGAACAGAGCTCAGCACAGGTTTCCTGAGAAACCAAGCAAAATGTGTATAGTTGTCACTCAGAAAGAAAATATTCTTCTAACTGATAGATAACCATATAAGAATCTGTGAAGCAGACTTTTGGAGTGACTTTTCAGACAGATTCACATTTGCTGATGCAATCCAAATATCCTGAACATCCCTAATACTCACTTCCTAGTCTTAATTTGGTCTATTGACTCATGCTGTATAAATAAGAGGGTTAGGAGAACAAAGCTCTCTACCAACTCCTACAAATGAGACAACATGTTTCATTAATGTGAATAGCTTCGTCTCTAGGCACATCATAGCCTATGAAAGTCAAGAATGGTACTTACTGGACCAGGTGGACCAGGAACTATGTGGAAAACACCCCAATGTGTTGATTGAATTAAAGGCTTTACAGAAATTTTAACACTTGAAGAATACAAATTAGGGCTACACTGGAAAATTTATTTCTGGATTGTTCTAATTTCTGAGTGCTAGGTTTCTTCTGATATTATCATATAGTAATGGGGTTTATTAACCCTCCTTTGTATAGACGTTAATCAAAACCGAATCAAGTTAAGAGTGGCCATCCAGTATTTTTTATTGTATTACTGTGTTGAACTAAGTGTCTTCAGCCTTTAAGTTAAAACAGCAATATAATTTCACCATATTAAGTGTAAACCAGGATAGAATATTCCCATCACATTTAACACAAGCCTACCTGTTATATTTAATGTATCTTGTAATAAATTGCTATCAAAATCTGTAAAAGTCCTTTTACAATAAAGAAGCAGCTTTGACTCCATGAGGAGCTTAATTCTAAGTGTATGCACAGATAAAGCCCTATTCAGCAAGGCTCTTTTTCTACATACCTACATAGCCAAAACATCTAATACTTAAGTGCGTTAAGTTGAACACACACTTCAGCAGTTTGCTTGAGAACACACAGCTGGAAGACAAACCAACAAAGGTCAAATGAACCCAAGCATTTGAACCTGAGGAGTTGAGGACAATAAATAAATCTGATCTTCAATATGGCTGGCAAATATGGTGCTTACAAATAAATAGGTGCAAAGAGGGAGGGTGTGTTGTGAAGCAAAGCAGTGTGGGGAAGACAAGGTTATCCAAAAGGGCACCCTGAGTGGGCTGCTCCTATGTCAGCGTTTAGCTCATTTTCACATTAAACTTCTTAGTTAATGAATAATAAAAGACCACTTACATACTATTACAATGTATTAAATGGATTATATAATGCTGAAAACATCATAGTTTTGCATCCTAAAATGTAAACTATAATGTCAGGGCAATTAGGAATTATAACTGCATCAGGCATATCTTACAAATCAAAAGAGATGAGTTATTACAAATCCTATCAACAGTACAACGCTAATTAAATCAATTTCAGGGACAAAATTTTAATTAAAAGCAAAGAGAACACATTGGCTATATTGAGAAATTAATAAACCTATGGTTTGACCTGTATAATCATAGCTAATTGTTTTGACAAGCCATAATTCCACCATAGGGAACACAGTCTTTTTAAGCTCTTATCACATTTAATAGATGAAGATGTGGTCATCCATTTGGAGGTGTATTATCCCTTCATTTTGATTGTAATTTTCCCAAGTAGCCTCCAAATTTGACACATGCAGACTTTGAATGTGCAGCCTTGTGGTGGTGAATTCTGGTCATGTAAAATTCACAGAAGGTGAGTTTGGTTTAAATGCTGAACGCATTACCTGAATGACCTCAGGAGATATTAACAGAGTATTTAACAGAAGCATGATTTGGTGAGCAGACCAGAATATGCTTTGACTCTTTTCTCTCCTTTTGAATGTAGAGAACAGTCTGTTCTTACAAAACTTGAAATATCTAAATCTTGGCACGCTGTTACAGAGAAAGGAATCGCTCTACTATACATTTGCTAGAAGTAGCCCTCCTGTTAGCTGTCATGTGAAGTACCTTATATCCATTCAGATATAAATACCTTGGTTTAGTCTGCATCTATGATTGCTAGACTGGGAAAAGGAGACAACAAAAAGAAAAGAAGGAAGCAACAGAGAAGATGCAGAAGTCTAAAGCAAAATCTGAAATCAAGCTGAGAACCATCCTGACTTAGCTGTTACCGCTGCCTTTTTTAGTAGTTCCCTCCACACTCCTTCCTCTTTCTCTCCCTCTCTTCCCACCCATCCCCTCCTTGACTTCTCCCTTAGGTATCTATTACCCTTCCACAGTCTCTGTACATCTATCCTGCCTTCTGTACCCGTATCTGTTCTTGCTCCTCTCTTTCATACTCATAGCCTGTTTCCCCTGCTCACCCCCCTCATTCCGTATTGTTTCTTTTTTACGTCAATCTTTCCATGCCTTCCTGACACCACCAACCCCCTCCACCCCGCTAATTTTTCAATTGCTCTTTTCCGTTTCCTCTCACTTTTCTCATTTCCCTTTCTCTGGACTATGTGCTCTCTTTCTTACTCTGATTTTTCATTCTCTGTTGTTTTGCATTGGGTTCTTATTGCTTGTCTAACTTTTTCATCAAACTTCTGTCTCTTATCTTCCATTTACCTCCCTTATTTCTTCACCAACCCTTCATGTTTTTATTTCCTGTGCCCTAGAGTTCTCTACCATTAACTACACCACTTGTTCTTTTTCTCTGTATCTCCATTCTTTAGTAGAAAACACCACTGAAATATGGGGCAGTTTTTATCAGCACAGTGATGTTGCAGACCTGATCCACTCCGTTAAATAGTCATTTCCATTTCAGTGTACGCAGCTTTTAACTACTAATTCCTTTGAAGTGTGAAATCTATTGTTCTGGCAAAATACCAGAGTAATGCACTGGGGGGGGGGGGGGGGGGAAAGCCCTATCTGTAATGGAATTTTAACTTGCTAAATCAAAATCACAATGTCAGACAGATATATAAATATGAGTTAGTTATACTAGCTGTCACTCTACCTTATCAGAAACTAATTCAGTAGTTCTTATACACAATTGTACCTGGCATCTATTTTGATGTGTGATAACTGTAAAACATTATCAGTGTCAGGAACTGCACATACTCACGTCATTTTTCATTTTAACGGAGCTGAAAGTGCTGAGAACAAAGGCTCACAATGGATGCAAATCTTCTTCTGAACAACGCCAACTTTGAAGTATGTTGTGCACGAGGGAGACTGCACAGCCTTGTTTCACAGAGTCCATAAGCATATGCAGAGGAATTTGTAGCTGAATATGAAAAGAAAAAAAATATCTTTAATGTTTTGGAATTGATTAGGCCTGTATCCAACTGATTGCAGGCATTCTTCATGTGCATTAAAATTGAGCATTCCTAGAATTTTAAGTACATTGCAGCAGTTTGCTAAATATTTGTTGTAACAACATTTTCTTTCCTTCTACTTAAAAAAACCCACCCTAATCTAGGCATTCTGACTCATTTTATATGTTTGCAGAGACTAAAAGGTTGCTGCATTCTTAGAACATATGCTCAAACAGTTTTGTCATCTGCTTCTAGTTTTCTTCTTTCCTATGTCCATTTACTTACAAGTGTCCTTTATCCATATGAAGCAATAGGAAACCTCTGTTAAACATGTTGTGGAAAATGATAATATCCACTTTCAAACTGTGACTGCTGCCAAATGCATACATGGGAAGAGATCTTTATGGCTGCCTGTGCAAAGAGTACAGGATATCTTGGCTCATTACATCTTTGCACATGGGATGAGCTGATCAGGAGAGCAGTTTGTGCTGTGGAGGAATGTGTCTGGATGAGTTCCATGTCCGCTTGCTGGCATGAGCTGCAAAGCCTGCTCCGTACTTCTTCTCCTCTCCACCAGGTAGCCAGTTACAGTTGTTCTCATCCTAAAGCACTGCACCAGTAAGAAAAAGACTGATTAGGATATGAGGAGGTAAAGAGATAATGCCAAGGCTGCTGATTTCTTTTAATAATAAAGCAAATGTTGAGTGGAATGGCAGGACAGAATTCCAAGATGTTGTCCTCTGATGGAGACAGTCTCTTTCCCAAGTACCCATTTCAGCTGTAGGAATATTGAAATGTCATACAGTAGACATACAGAATCTTAGGAATGTCATATATCCCAGGGGATATATGGCATGCATGCAGAATCTTGGGAATGCCATATATATCAGGGGACCAAGATCAAGATGGATCAGGTCCAAAGTGCTCTGAATCCTGTGTCTGTCTTTATACACTCTCTAGTACCAATTTATAAAGGCAAAAACTTCACACAAAGTAATGATACAGTACTATAAACATCCGGATTAGGTTTCTTAAGAGCCACCCCACCTACTATGCTAGAAGTATAATCGAGCCAAAGAATCTAACCTGGAAAGAGAATAGGGAGACAAGATACTGAAATTACATAATCCCTTGAACAGCAACAGAAATTGCTGGTTTCGGTAAGACAATTTTGATCAACATTTCTTCTTATTCTGAAAGACACTTCTAGGTTTTTTGGGGTTTTTGTTTTATTTACAAAAAAATTGCAGTATTTACTGTAAAAAATTTATGCAACAGTGAATTAATTTTCTCTTTCACTTAAACTTTCTATTATAGTGGGAATGGCAGAGCTACAGGAACCTGTGCCAGCTCTCTTCAGTGGTGTCCTAAGATGGAATTTTCAGATGTGCAAAACATTTTTGAGATTTTGAAAACTTATTGTTTTGCCTTTGCACTTTTTTTTCTGAAGAGAGAAAAGAATGTCATTTCAGAGGAATCAAAGTAGTGGGCATGCCAGCTTCCCACTGTCTCAGGGTCCAGCTACCTACGGAAGAACCAGGGAGAAGAGAGATAAAAGATTTTACAGGACATACCAAAACCCCTTTGGTTTTTTTTGTGTGAGGGTAGATCATGAACTAACAAGAAAAGTACAACTAAATTTAGGTGGAATTATATGGACAATATTTATTTTCTGGAATTAGCATTTTGTTTCTCAAGGTCTAGTCTTGACCATAGCCTGCCTTCTCTTGTGTAGGTATGTAATCCTTTTTGGCCCAAGACAGTGAGCACCTTGCAGAGTCCACAGGTTCCTGTGTTTTTGTTTTTGTTGGTGTTTTTTTTTTTCTTTAAGTATCTTATCTTTTTGGGTCCATAAGAGTACTTCTGTAGATCAAGTCTGTAAGTTGGTGTGATTGTTTTAATTTTTTCAAAATGGGGTTTTGCAAAAAATACATGAGTCAGTTCTTTCTCACGCTATTTTCACACTCATGCAGCAAAATTAAACTGTCACAAAATGTTCCTCTGCTTTCCCTGCTGATATGTTGTGCTCTGAAATGGAAAACTACATCTCTTTCTCCTTTCATCTGTTTCAAAGATGCAAAACATCCTGAAGTGCAGGGTAAAAATTTAAAACTATAAGGACAGCTTCTTGTGAGCTCAGAAATGGTTCTTATGTGTGTAAATATATGTGTGTATGTATGTAGGTGCATCCTGTGAAAAATGAACGCGAATTAAAAATTTAATATGGGGTTATCTGGGTATAATATCTGCTTTGCACAGAAGGGCAGCCTTATGCACCATTTCTTGTTTTACACAGATGCATGTCTGTAAGAGTTCTTATGATTCCTATGGAACAAGGTCATGACTTTGGTCAGTACCTTGTCAGTAAAAACTCATGACTTCACATTTTTACCTCCTTTTGAAATACTGTCCTAGTATTTTTCAAGTGCCTTCTGCTATATACTAGATAACACACAGCTTTAAAGGAGATAATTTTGAACTTAATGACTTCCCTTCTGTTCTGCTTAAGATAGGAGACAGAACTGTTTTCATTTTTTTTCTGACTTATTGTCAGCTGATCATTTCAGGAAAGTTGCAGTTATCGTAGGCACCTCAGTAAATGTAAAAATGTCATTGCTATATTCTCCTTGAACATATCGAGTACTCAAACCTAGAGATCCTGGGAGCCCCATTTTTGTTAGTTTATTTCTAGAGTGTTGAAGACTTAGGATAGTTGGTTTAAGAAACACTTATTAGAAAATGTGTGTGGGAAGTACTTGTTGAAAACTCAAGTCTACTGGTTTTTTTATCTATGCAGGATGGACGCTCTCTTCTGCTTTCCATGAATCACTATGTTGCTTTGCAGTTTTTTCCTATATCTCACAAGATCCCACGCAAGCTTTGAAAAAGTCACCAAGAAGACAAAAAAAAGGCCAATTTAAATAACATACCCAGAGCTTATTTTCCTCCTCCATTTCCTATGAAATCCCAGAAAAAAAAAAAAAAAATTATGTATGGGCAGTTTTCTATATATCTTAAGCTAAATAGCTGTTAAACAAAAGAAGGAAAACCCCAAGGATGAGAACATGCAAATAACCAAAAGAAAATACTTGAACTTGAACAGACACTTGAGCAGACACTTGAACTTTTTATGAAGTTCAAGGAATCTTTCTAAAGTTACAAAGTACCTTGAGACAAATACCTTCTTGAAGCATCCAGGCTGCTGCTAGGCAGCAGATCATAAATTACAGAATGCATAGATTTCCAGTCCTCACACTATTTTTATGTCTGGCAGAATAACTCTATCTCTTATATTGTGTTGCTACCCAAGAAGATTTATTAAGGTGAAAAGCACTGTATCTTTACTGAAAGAATAGCAGAGTACACTTACTATATATATATATGTCCTATCTATAGCAGTTTATATTTGTGCAGGAGGCTTATACAGTGTATTTTTTCCTAACGTGAGTGATAAATTTTTGGAAGTCCTCAGGAATAATGATCTGGAAAATGTATTTTTCCCACAAGGCTCTAATATTTTTTTTTTAGCCAGTGGCTTCAGGATCCCATAAATGGTACACATTTTCAGCAGCTATAAAACATTTTTGGAGACTGACTGCTAATGGCAAGTTAATCTATGATTAGATTTCTCCAAAAGAAGAGATAAAAGAACTTGCGTACTTTTTTTTCCCAAACTTTTAGGGTTGTGATATTTTGCTAGATGGTCTGAAAATAGACAGAACCACGATGCCTTAAGATGTTACCAGGGCTGTGCCTTAGGTAGTCACAATTTTGATGATATTCTGCACCAACAAAGTTAGTTGCTAGGAAAGAATTGGTTATTCTTCTTGTATATTATAATAAGTAATGAACAAAATTATTGTTCATAGCTGTACCTATTCCTGCCCTTTTCCTGTCTCAAAAAGGGCTACTAAAATAATGAATTTTGGAAGGGAAGGATACCTGGGACTAACTGTTGATAAAAATGTACGTTATAGAGTTTGTATTGGTGTTAAGATGATGTGGTTAATACAGTTAAGTGACTTGAATAAGAACTGTGATTTTTTTTTTTTTTTTAAACTAAACTGTCTTACTTGATAAGGTGAGGGTCTTCAAGAAGAAAAAAATATTTCCCCACCTTTTACAACTTCTACTGTTGGCTTTTCAAAGAAAATATACTTCTCTTGCTTAGGAGCTGATCCTCTTTTGCAGCAGTTATTTAGCATAAACTAAAGAAAATTAGAGAAAAGTCATTGACCAGAAAAATTAAAAATTAAAAACTCTTAGCTCTACCACAGTCATTTTAACTGCTAAGGCAGAATTGTGTATGACTTATTCCACAAAACCTTTTGTATGTTTTCCCTCTGTACACACCCCCCAAATATCACTCAGCTGTTGGGCACCATTTTCATTTTTATATCTACTTTAGTGCCTGCTCGCTCTCATTATTACTATACATATTCTGTCATATGAAGCACAATTTTATTGAAACTACTACCAAAAAAAAAAAGCCAAAAAGTTCTTTAAGGGATGACACTTTCGTGACTAGACAAATGTGCTTTCTGTATTTTTCCATCTACCTCTCCTATGAAAAAATGAGAATATTAAACATCAGTAAGAAAAAGGCCATATGGAATAGCTGTCTCCAGAATGATGCTTGAATAGTTTTGCCCTGGTGAGGTATTGCTACAATACATCAACAAAATGCAATTTCTCTGAGGTGGTGCTACTTGCCAAATACTGCAGTCTAGGAAATAATCTCTGTTTGTTTTCAGCTGAATGATTTTTGGAAGTAGAATGATAGTAGGTAGGCTACAGAACTCTCCAGTATTTGTTCTTATAAATATGGTTGATAAGAAAGGCAAGTGTTTGAATTTCAGGCATATTCCAAGAAAAAGCATATACAAATGTAGATGATTAAGCTTTTACATTTTTTTTTTTCATATTTGCTAAGCTATGCTCCACATACACTTCTCTTAGCATATGTTATAGTGAGAGAAAGTCAAAGATAGACCTTTACAAGGAAGTTGTTTCTTGAAAAATGGTTTGATTTCCCTGGAAAAAACCCCATACCTGGCCTTTTAAACATCTTATTTTCAAAACATAAGTAGATTTTCATACTTTATGTAGAACTGAGACTGCATTTCAAATGGCACATTTTACTGTGTCCCAGAAGAGGCTCTGGATGACTGAGGAAATCAACAGAGTCTTGCTTAAAGTAACCTGAAGTACTACTGATGTTTCTCTTAATATGATAGCACAAACCAGAAGTGGTCCTGTGTCTTTACTTACAAATAATTCTTTTTGATCACTCTTGCTTTCCTTCTTCCATATTCATTCTTTTCCACCTCTATGCTACCACCCTATTGCCTTTTCCACAAATTCAGCATCAATGCTCACATCAGCCTACTTAGCCACGACCTCTGTAAAACTCCTGCTGTTTCAGAGAATGGTTACTCTTCTGTTTCTCTAACTCCGGCTCTATTTCAATGCAGTTACAGCATGGAAGAAAAGATGTAAATTTGTTATGTTTTACAGAGACCTTAGGTTTTGTGTCATCAGTGGTCAGTTTCCTGTTAGTTTAATGAGCATGGAAAATATTTCAGCCTTACAAATACACTTCAGTTCTAGACCAATATCTCGTAAAGCATGAAATATCAGCATGATTCAGGTTGCATTAATTGGTTATCTTTGCGACCTTCTCCTGATATAGTAAGAGATTTGAACTTTATCTGCACCTGTAGTGACTAAAATTCACCCGTGAAATTTATCTAATCCTTAGAGTCATGGTATGCTGTTTGATAGAACATTGCTATTGTTTAGAAGCCAACAGACTTTGATAATTCATCAGCCAACATAGGTCTGGAAAGCAAAATTGCATATTTCATCCAGATACAGATCAAATATGTAAGGGCACTAAGAAAAAAATATTCAGTTACCAGAATACTGAGATTAAAGCACAACTCTAGCTATGTGTGTGATTTATTGATGTTTTTATTTATTTTGTGCAATTTTTAATATCAAGTCCTTATTTAAATTCCCAGGGAATTCTCTAAAATTCAAAGCTCAAGCTTTGGGTCACTGAATCCTGCAACTTAACATTTTTCATAATGTATCTGTTTGTGGTTCTACCTCTCTCTATTTTTGTGTGTTTTAATAGACACCAAAGCAAAAATACTTTTCAAATACTTAGTGGTTTTACTTTGATAAATTTGTGCACTGTAATAACCTAGCCTGCATAAATGATTACTTTCAGCTATGTTTGTGACGATTTTCTATTGCAAATGCTAGAGGGACCAGCATGGGTAATGGATTATTCCAGTAGGTGCTCACAGGCAGGGAAAAAATTGATGGTGAATTTCATCCTGATGTCAGGTTTGGCTGTAGTACTCACAAGATAAAAGGGTTCCTTGATCCAGATGAGGGCTGGGGAGATAAGCAACAGATTAGGCCTCTGCACTCTAAGAACATAGAATCATAGAATAGAATCGTTTAGGTTGGAAAAGACCTTCAAGATCATCCAGTCCAACCATTAACCTACACTACCAAGTCTACTCTAAGCCAATCAAGGGTAGACTAGACTAAACCATGTCCCCAAGTGCCACATCTACACGTTTTTTTGAACACTTCCAGGGATGGTGACTCCACCATCCACTCTGGACAGCCTTTCTGTAAAGAAATTTTTCCTAATTTCCAGCCTAAACCTCCCCTGGCGCAGCTTAAGCCCATTTCCTCTCGTCCTATCGCTAACTACATGGGAGAAGAGCCCAACACCCACAAGCATGGGGACTGTTGCCAGGGGTCAGGGAGCAGGGGAGACACCGCTTTGCAAGGGAAGGTGGGATGGGAGCCAAACACAGTAACATGGCCGGCAGAGGCAGTGGCTTCCTCATAGGGGCCCCATGCCACAGTACTCAACTGAGGCGAGCAGGTCTGGTGAGGGCAACCAGACACAGTCCAGTGATTGCCAGGCTGCCCAAGGTCACCAAAAGAAAAGGGACAGCCCTCGGATGTGCTGTCTCTAAGCAGTCCCTGACCCCTGGCAGCCAGACCTCCTGGGGGTGGGATGCTCTCAGGGCTCTGCCACCAAGACTGGTCTGCATGAAACTCCATTAGCAACCTGCCAACCTAACGGTGACAGAAGTGATTGTCATCTCTATGACATCCTCCTCTTTTACTAATTCCACCTTTCTATAAGCATAACAATTCTCACATGATATCACAAGTGTTTAACTCAAGAACAGTTAGATGTGCACTTCCTTAGTTTAGCAGATTAGTTTATCAAAGATGCCTGATTAGTTTGTCATGATATAGCAATGAAAAAACAATGTAATATTTAATCCTTTTTTCTATTTACTTCTGTATCTATAATTATTATTTCTGCACACAAAGTACCTGAGACTTGCCTATTAGTAACATCACATTATGAGACATACAACTGCCTGGATCACATTTCCTTTTTTTCAGCTATTATTACTATGCTTGCTGTTCATTAATTCTGTGCCTAGTTCCTGATTTGACAGATTTATTAATAGCCTTAGTATGTGATTTAAATTTATACTCAGTTCTTCTAGTGTCCTGGGATGGGATTATATGATGTAGTCAGACACATAAAATCCTCTGTGTTTTGATCTCATTGTTGATGTAATTTCATTTTCAATATTCTCAAACTATTTGCCCTTGCACCTTTGACACCACGTTGGATGCTATAATCCTTATGGAAAACTGATGTAAAGTGTTCATTTAGATTCAAGTCATAAACCTCAATTACCTTCAGGCTCCAGGCTGTCTTTACTGAAAAGATACCCCAGTTCTTTTTTTTTTTTTCTTTTTTTTATTTTTTTACTACATTAGCCACTTTCTTTTAGCTTCTTTCACACAGTCCAGTTGAGCTTGTTTAACAGGTACTTTCATTTTTCCTTCCACTTTCCGCTTTCAGGACACACCTCTTTTTTTTTTTTTTAATAATCTGTCTTTTTTTTCCATTCCAGTATCCTTCACTATCTGTTTATTGAAATTTTAAATCTCCATTTAACCAATTCTTAATTTTCAAATACGTACTTTGCAAATCTGGAAGCTTAATTAGTTATTTTTCTTTTACTCTTTAGTAGTTGTCCTGGTTTTGGCTGGGATAGAGTTAATTTTCTTCCTAGTAGCTGGCATAGTGCTGTGTTTTGGATTTAGTAGGAGAAGAATGTTGATAACATGCTGATGTTTTTAGTTGTTGCTAAGTAGTGCTTACGCTAGTCAAGGACTTTTCAGCTTCCCATGCTCTGCCAGGTGCACAAGAAACTGGGAGGGGGCACAGCCAGAATAGCTGATCCAAGCTGACCAAAGGGCTATTCCATACCTTATGACATCATGCTCAGTATGTAAACTGGGGGGGGTCAGCCAGGGGCCAGCAGTCACTGCTCAGGGACTGGCTGGACATTCATCGGTGGGTGGTGAGCAGTTGCATCACTTATGGGCTTTTTCTTTTCCTTTCTTTTTTTCCCCCCTGGGTTTTGTTTCTCTCTCTCATTGTTCTCCTTTTCATTATAATTTTTATTGCTATTATTGTTATTACTTTATTTCAATTATGAAACCATTCTTATCTCAACCCATGAGTTTTCTTACTTTTGCCCTTCTAATTCTGTCCCCCATCCCACTGTGTGGGGGAGGGTGAGCGAGAGGCTGTGTGGTGCTTGGCTGCCAGCAGAGGTTAAACCATGACTCTAGTGTTGACAATTTTATATATCTTTTGAATACAACACAAATCTCTCTTTGAATATCTATTTTATTGATAACATGTATTTTCTCTGTCTCCTCCTACATGTGCATCTGTTAACTTAAAAAATGGCAAAACAGGATGTCAGTATAAAAGTCATGAAACTATACATATATTTTTATATTTTCAGGTGTAGTAGGAACTTAAATAACTAAAGAATGTGCATTTTCCAGGTGCATAAGTAGACTGTCAATATTAAAAAAAAAAAAAAAAAGAAAGAAACTAATAAAAGGGATTCAAATATAAAAATCACATTTGTTTTCTTTATTCTAGTAACTGGTTCTGGTTGTTTTTTTTTTTCCCCCATAAGTAACATATTGATGATACTTGATACCATCATGGGAGAGAAAATTTGAATGCTTCATATCTATAAAATCCATTCTGTTCTACAAGTACCCTGAAAAGCAATAACACTGTTTAGTATTATTACTCCGTATGTTGACACTAGGAGTCTTTTACCTCCCCTAGGTCCAAATTACTTACAAACAGCGTAATGAAATTAGTTAATCACTTGCCACTGAAACAAAGATAATGAGGACACACCTGGGAAGTTTGGTATTAATGTCTGGGCTTGGATCAGGAGTGTGCTTTTGAAACACATCTCTTGCTCATTCCCCCCTACTGAGCCTTGGCTCACACCTCACAGCGATCTTGGACCACAGGCAATGAACATCTCTGGGATAAAATTAAACTGGAAGATGCGACCTGGGAGCCCATATAATGCACTCCAACTACAACTGGGCATGCAGTTCATTGCATGACGTCCAAAATAAAACAGCTCTGGTGTGCAGAGTACAGACCTTAGCCATTTAGCTTTATTGATCTCTTCCTACTGGTCTACATTACCTGCTACAGTAGACACTGCTGCTGATTCCTTTGGAAATCGTAAGTACAATATTTATTTGAAATATTCAGGAACAAAATATTTTATGGGTGATGACCATATTCAATGTTAGCCACATGACTGTACTTCTTGTTCTTGCAGAACTGAAAATGACATCCACAGAACCCTAAGCTGTTTTCGAAGCAGCACTACAGGACTTTCAGAATTACAACTTTAATTCTGGCCTGGAACTTTTCCTATTGGATTGAACAGAACTAGTGATAAGTGAAATACCTTTTTAATATCTATAGTATTTTCAACACTGGTATTAATAGGCACCAGTATTTAATTTTGTATTTGTAAAGTAAAAATGCTTTTTCAAACCATTCAGGTCAGTGAAAGCACAAGTGTGAGTAGAAGAAGGAAACAAAATCTATTAAGTGGTACGTTAGGTTTAAAACAATCCCCACAGTCTAAAATATATATATATATATATATATATATATATTTTGGGGAAATCATTAAAAGGTTGGACCGGATGATCTTAAAGGTCTTTCCAACCTAAATGATTCTATGATTATCCTGCCGGAGGTATACGGTTTGAAACCCCTCCTCATTCCTCTTGTATCTAAAGGATCTTACTGACAGTATTATTTTTCCCCTCACTTTCCAAAATTTGCAGGAAGCCTAGGATCATGTGGGAAAAGTGATGGACTAGCCAAGACACTAGCTTCAGAAATGAATGGCTTCTTCCCAATATCAGGTTGTAGTGAGGTGGGTGTTGGTCTCTTCTCCCAAGTAACTAGCGATAGGACAAGAGGAAATGGGCTCAAGCTGCTCCAAGGGAGGTTTAGATTGGATATTAGGAGAAATTTCTTCACAGAAAGAGTAGTCAAGCATTGGAACAAGCTGCCCAGAGAGGTGGTGGAGTCACCATCCCTGGAAGCGTTCAAAAAACAGGTAGACGTGGCAGTTTGGGACATGGTTTAGTGGGCATGGTGGTGTTGGGTTGATGGTTGGACTGGTGGTCTTAGATGCCCTTTCCAACCTTAATGATTCCTAGTTTTTACTTTCATCATAAATAATCCAGCCACCAAGCCAGGAAACATGAAATTGCTACTCTACCCTTAACTGGTTTAGTAATGGACTTGGTAATGTTAGGTTAATGGTTGGACTGGATGATCTTAAAGGTCTTTTCCAACCTAAACGATTCTATCATTTTGCTCACTAGCTTCTCTTTCTCTCCAGCAAAGAGAGAATTCATATTTGCATTATTTACAACTGTCATTTTTATAAGTTTATTTTACTTACTGTACGTCTTTAACTTTCTCAAGATGTCCTTCAGGATTTAATACTCATCCACAGTAAGATCACATTTTCTTCCTGGTCCCATTTAAACCGGGTCATTAACTCACTCAGTGAAACTATTTCTTAAAATACAAAAACAAGTTTCTTTATACTCCCTTTTAATTGATGGGGAAAAAACCAGGTCTCTGGAGAGTCATATGATTAATACCACTAATTTGTTAAGTGCCCAAAGCTACAAACATATCAGAGACCCATGGGGATAGAACACGTGCTTTTCATTTTCAGAGAAATAATCTGAACTTTCGAGGTAACATTAATTTTTATTATAATCTCCATAATTATTGCTATTTGGGGGGTGGGAGGGAGAAAAAAATCTGGATTTCTACCTAAGCAGTCTGAGTGCATGTCATTTCACATCCCTTACCTTCAGGTGAACCCCTTGAATAAGTAAAAACAGTCATTTATTTTTCTGAGGCAGATTGTGGCCCACTTCTCCAGGATAATGCAAGAAAATGAGTGGAGGTGTATGAGGAGGTGAAAGCGGGATCGATGGGATCTTCATGGAGGCCCTGCAGAGGGGTGAGGCTGACCCACGTAGATGGAGGGACAGTAAGAGGCTATGGTCAGTGTTATGGTCTCCGCACGTGGGGGAATGCGGAGAGTCCCGCTGTGGGGAAGGCTGGAGGCCCTTGGCTTCTGGGAGCAGCGAGGCAGCTGCTTGTCCCTCCACAGACCTGTGACTGCAGGGTAGGCTCGGTGGCCCATGGTTACCAGTGAGGGGGAGAGAGGCAGGTTTGGGGAAGCATTGGGGCTGCCCGAGTCTGAACAATGCACTGACACCATGAGGAAGCTGCAGGTGGTCATGGAGGGAGACTTGGGCCTGCAGGGGACATAAGGTCCTCTGCTGACCTGACCACATCATCTTGAGAGGTTTTGTTGCTGGCCAGGGGCTGGCATCCAGGACTCTGCTGGGAGACCACAGAGGCTTGTGCGACCCTCAGACAGATAACTCTGCTCTGTGTCCTTGTGGGCACAAGTTATACTGCCAGGGGACAGCTTGAGCTTAGCGAGAGTGACTTCTGGGGAGTGAGGAGTGGTTGGGGGAATCTCTTTTGTTCAGCCTGGAGAAGAGAAGACTCTGGAGAAAGGCACAACACTTAGCAGCTGCCCAGTACCTACAAGGAGGGCGTCAAGAAGATGGAGCCAGGCTCTTCACGGTGGTATACGGTGGGAGGATGGGAGACAAGGGCATAAGTTGAAATGCAAGGTTCAGGCTGGATATATGGAAGACATTTTTCCACATGATGAACAGTCAAGCACTGGAATAAGTTGCCCACAGAGGTTGTGCTGTCTCTGACCTTGGAACTTTTCAAGACTTGACTGCATAAAGCCCTGAACATCCTGGTCTGACCTCATATTTCACCCTCTTCTGGGCAGGATTTTGGGCTAGAGAGCTCTGAGGTCCCTTCCAACCTGCAAGCCTAGGGTTGAATCATGATCCTATGTACTGTGTAGGAGTAAAAACTAAAATAAAATCCCTGAAATGCAACAGGATAGAGGTCATCTTGCATGTCAAGTGCTTTTAGCTTTGTTTGTCATGTGTTGTTATATCACAATGAGCCATAACATGGTATGACTAAAGCAATCCAATGTGGTACCTACAATTCGCCTCACAATGTGACAGATTTCATGGAAAGTATGAAATCTGACTGGTTTTCTGGAAAGTGAGATGCATCTTTGAAACAGCTTCTATTCTAAATTCCTTTAAAACAGATTTACTGTAACAAAGTGAAAACCACTCAAGCCTTTGTATTTGCTGCAGAATTAAAGTTGCAACCCTCCCCAATGTAACAGGTTTTCAATCCTGGTTTAGCTACCATGGACCTTCTGTCATCAAAATTTCTGCTAAGCTATTAAGAACGTTTTCATTCGAACATTTTGTTCTGGCAGGAAAAAAAAGAGACACTTCTCACAAAGTAAAAGATTTCTCTTAATTCTGTGAGCAAAACATTAAATAGGTTAACGTTTGGGCTCCTGTAAGGGAAAAAACACAAGCAATTTCATTGGTTTCACAGAAATAAAGTTTGCATTTAATGTTCCTGTTGAATCAGCATTGCTCTGTTGCCAGAGTTGCAAAGGGCAGACCCGGTACACTTCCTGAAAATGACCATAAATGTGTAGTATTGGATATTTTTATAGGAAATCCTTTTACACTTAATAGAAATGTAAAAGAAGACAAGAGTTCAGGTTCCACATTAACCTTTAAATGTGCTTTGTTTTGGAGAACTGAAATCCTGAGTAACCTAGTGAAGCCCGTGTGTCATTGTTTTGATCTGTGAGGAGGGGTCGTAGGACTAAGGTATGGAATTTTGATTTATGGGTGATTTCAGCTTGTCTACAAACAGACTTGAGTGCACACACCTTCCTGCATGATCAGCTGGCCAGCTGATATTTGCATACCAGCTGGCTAGTCACACTGTACTACCCACAGTGTGCCCACACTCTCCTTCTTTACATTAAATGGCTGAGAGAGATTTTGGCATGTAAAAGATGCAAAGATCCTATGTTCCTTGTCTCTTATCTGCAATGGAAATTGAATTTTTGTGTATACTTGCATGACTAAAGGGCTGGTCAAAACACTGTTATGTGATCTTGTGTGTTTCTAGATGGTAGAACAAGCTAGCTCAAGTTCCCATGAGCTATGATAACATGGAACTTCCCGCAATAACTTTTGCTTCTTTGTGTAATGATGCATGGTCATATACATCATGTATATATTATTACTTAGATATAATAGTAGAATTATCTAGCTAGGATTATGCATACCATAGTCAGAATTACCTGTTGCTTCAGGAAACAGTTTCGATGATTCAGAGAATCAATGCACCCTGTATAGGCATGTTATAACTCATGTACATCAGAAAGAAATTTTGTCCACAGTGCTCTTAGCTAAAACAATCAGTATGTACATGAATTTTCTTGTATGTATGGACAGAAGATAGAACAATAGTCCTGGAAGTATTCAAAACTACTTGTGTTCAGAATTCCCATATTCATTCCTTACTGGTTCCAATATAAAGATTTTAAACATATAAAAAAGGAATTTGTTGCTATCTAACCTTCTGTGATTTCTGAGTTTATAGGGAGAGCATTACTTGAAAATTCTGACTGGGCTCTTTCCAAAAGCAAAGAATAATGTCATACATTTGTAGGAATGATGGGTGCGTGGGAAATGTATGTTTTCCATATTTAGTACAGATCCACCAGTCTTGAGCAATTCTTTGACAATCTCAGAGCAGCCACTCACCCTTTGACAAAACTGCATTGATACAAAACATGATTAGTCAGTAGCTGCTTAGTGTAATTGCCAGAAATGTTAATGCTTACTTCTTTCCTAGAAGACTGTAATATGCTAAGAAGACCAGCTGTTATCATGTCTTGAATGATTATGCTGACCGGATCATTAATAAAATATAATAAGGTGACTATAGGCTCTACTTCTATGTTTCCCCTTCATTTGGACATGCATTCATTTTTCAGAGTGGTTAAGCAGCAATGTATGCTTACTGATTTAGCAGACTTTATTTTCATACTTATATGTGTATAGTGACAGGTTCACATTATGCTATTAAGAGAAACGGATCCTTTGGCATTTGTTTTGCATTTTAGTCAATTGAACAAGTTAGTTACAGAATTGCTTAAATCTTTTTCATTAGCTCCTGCAGGACTTTAAGCACTGGGTTAAAAATATTTTTCTAATGTTGTGCGTGCCTGCCTTAGAAAATTTCAGAGATATTCTATCTGATGACTTATGCATACACATATTGCTATGGCATACATGTGATTCCATTTGCAGGTACTTCATGTCACAATCAGAAGTTGTACTGGCAAAAGCCTTGGCATCCAGTATGTAGATGCCAGTGCTCTTTGGATTACTGTCTAGCACTTTGATTTATGATATTTTTAGTGTGTTGTGGGATGGCAGCATGGCACTCAAGGAAATAGGTCAACACAGGATTTAGTCGCCACATTTTTTTTAAATTTATGTCATAATTTTTTTTCTCTCTCTTTTTTTTTAAAAATTAAATTCTCCCAAATGTGAATTCCAAGAAAAGAGCTACCCCCTTGCCAGTGCCTGGTTATGCTTTGATTAAGATGAAACCAGGAATACAGGATGCTGTTAGGGCATCCAGTCTTTCATTCAGTGAGCAGCTCCACCTGTGGTGAAATGGTGTTTGTAATGGACAGTCCTATGCTCCTGAACAGCTGGAAAATCAGAATGTGATGCAGTTTGAGGCTTATGAGTGAGTCTGGCAAAAAGAAAAGGCTACATTTCTGGAATTTCTTTTTAAGTTCCCTGGTCATTTAGAGCAACAGCTTTGTCCTGTGACAGCTGGTAAGCGAGTCGTGATTATGTTCTGGAAGCTTAAAACCTTATTACCTGTTAGTCAGTGGCCAACCTGTTCAGGCAGTCCAAGGCAGAAATGGTTGTCCTGCAGTTGTGTCCTCCATTTGATGCACAGAAATATGAATCTGAAGAGTGTGCAAGGCTGCAGGGATATGAAACAGTGAAACTCCACCAGGGTGCACAACCAAAATTTCCTCCCATCCCTGCTCTTTGAGTACCTACAAGAACAGGATACTTTTAAATCATTGTATTAATCCTGGAAAATACTGGAGTTGGTCTGTTGATGTTAACATTGACTGGGAAAGTGTTTGATGCTTGCAACTTCATGAATACTAGATTTTTTTGAGACTATATAATTAGGAAAGATTTTTCTAGAGCAGCGTATTCACATTTGTCGTGGTTTAGCCCCAGCCAGCAACTAAGCACCACGCAACCGCTCGCTCACTCCCCCTACCCCTATGGGATGGGGGAAAGAATCGGAGGAGTAAGAGTGGAAAAAAAACACTTCTGGGTTGAGATAAGAACTTTTCAATAATTGAAATAAGGTAAAATGATAAAAATATAATAATAATAACAATATACAAAGCAAGTGATGCACAATGCAATTGCTCACCACCTGCTGACCGATACCCAGACAGTTCCTGAGCAGCGATCGCTGTCCCCCCGACAACACCCCCCCCCCCCCCCCCCCCCCCCCCAGTTTCTATACTGAGCATGATGTCATATGGTATGGAATAGCCCTTTGGTCAGTTTGGGTCAGCTGTCCTGGCTGTGCCCCCTCCCAGTTTCTTGTGCACCTGGCAGAGCATGGGAAGCTGAAAAGTCCTTGACTAGCATAAGCAGTACTTAGCAACAACTAAAACATCAGTGTGTTTATCAACATTCTTCTCCTACTAAATCCAAAACACAGCACTATGCCTGCTACTAGGAAGAAAATTAACTCTATCACAGCCGAAACCAGGACAACATTAGTGAGCTTAAAGTGTCAACAAGACTGGTGGTAATTCAGTCCATCTTTTAAGAACCTGTGGACCATACCTGTTCTCATTTGAGGCAAAAAAACCTCACCAAAAATACTATATTTTTCTGGTTAAAGCCGGTTTAGAACAACATTGGAGAAATATTTTCAGGGAATCTCAGAAAAGGTGACTAATAAATGAAAACATTTCAGAGATGCAGTTGTTATGACAATGGAAGGAAAAATGTAAGTCTCCCAAATCCCTATATTTTTGCTCATAAAACTTTCTGAATGCATGCAAATCTTCATTCAGAGCTGCATGATTAACAACTTAAAGACTTAAGGTCATTGTTAAAAGTTGGTATTTCGAAAGTGTTAGGGGAGGAGACTTTTGCATATTCTCAAGTCTGGGTGTGGGGTTTGTTCAGTAACTGTTGCTATATTTATTATGAAAGGCAATGTGAGATTCTAATCACTAAGATCCCTGGACAATATAGTTGAAAACTGTGAAGAGGATGGTCATTCAGGAAGACAAGTATACTGTGGGACATTTGTGGGAGGTCATTGTTTGAACCTGTCAGGAATATCTATGTACTTTTTCCTGTTAGAGAATACAAACACTCAAAACTGAGAATATCTGTGGGTGTTTAATTGGAGACTTTCTCAGGATTTACTTTTTAGTGAAAAACAAAAATGGAATCTCAAAGGGAACCAGTAACTGCTGGCATGTGTACACAAGGATTCTCAGGCTTAAAGTATCAGGTCCTTTTTCTTCCTGATTCTAAGTAAACAACTTAAGAGTAAATTTCCCATTTTTCAGGTAAGCATGGTTATCATATTGTCTAGTTGGCTTTTTTTCTAATCAGAGAATTTTGGAAGGACATTCTTATTTTGATGTGGCACAAATTGTAAATCAAAACAGCTGAACTTAAGAAAACAGTTCTGTACTTCCCTCTGTAACTCCTCACTGAAAAATATCCATTGCCTAAGTCGCCCCTGTGCACCCCACTGCCTTTTCAGTGCCCCTTGACTCAGATGTTTCCAGCTGTCTTTGTTTTCCCTTCAGCCCACACCCAAGATGCTGGGCATCCCCCCATGTTCCCTGTGCTGTTACTGGTTGTAGATTTCTATACAAAATGGTTCTGTAATGGCCAGGATCAAGTACGACGTCTTTGCTTACCTTTTTTCCCTGCCCTAGGCAGTAGATCTGTTCTGAGGCATTTCCCCGGGTGATGGCAATGTGAGAACACTGCTGGAGGATTGTTGTCTTAATCCTACCTCCTCTTTTTACTAACAATAAAGGTGACATGGTCACAGTAGAAGAGCTGATGAAAGAACAGGCATGGTTCTCCGCACATGCGTGTTCACTGACATTCAGCTTACACAGGAAGCCTGCTGTGGTGGGAGGGGAGGTGGGAGGAAAGACAAAATAGCAAGGGGAATTTTCCAACATGTAGGCTTGTAGCATCTGAAACGCAGTAGAGTTTCCTGTAATGGGTTATCCAGTGGACCTTCTCTGGAGCAGTAGTCATGACAACCCCTTTGCGCTGGCCTGGTAGCTCTAAAAGCACTGAGAGCTGAATGAGTTTATGCAAGATATTTGTATACATTTGTTAAAGACATGAAGATTTAATTTTGTGTTTCAAAATTAAGTTTCCACTATTATAAACACAGTCAAACATATAAGTATAAGGACATTATAAAGTTTTAATCTGGTAACTGTAGCTCTAACCTTATTTGAGAATTTTCCAGGCAATGTATATTCTGATATTTGTTCAGTCAGACTCTGTTATTAATTGAAGCTGCATTCAGACCTGTCAAGCAGTGGAAAAAGGAATCCAACCTGCAAGTTACTCAACCCACTTCTCTGCATATGACTTGTTGTGACACTGTCTCAGGATGTCACTTACTTGCAGCCACCATTCAGTATTGCCCAGAACTTCTGTAATGTGAACCTTCTGAAATGTGAAGCCCTTACTCGTCCTTATGATACTCCGCCATATGAAAAGGAAATGATGTTAGTCTTGACACATGCAACCAACCTGAACAAAAACTGCCTTATTCCTGGATACAGGAGCTGTCATTAAAAATGGAGCTCTGAAGTGAATGCACAGAAAGTAGTTTTATTTTTCCTGGTATTGTAAATTTATGTAGTGTGAACAAGGGGACAGAAATTGTCTGAATTTATTAGTTCTGATAAGCCATTTCTTTTACATTATCTTTCTAGTGTTTTCTGGTTTGTGCAGGAGATAATCAGGAAAAACCCTTCTGCATTTTATTTAACACTGACAATTCCCATTTATAGAAACAAAAATTGCAGTCTACTGAACAGCATCCACATTTCATTGTAAAGACAGTAAGTCAAATCCTTCAGGGACTATTGTATTTTTATGAGACATTTTTCATATCTTTTATTCTCCTAGGGTCAAAGAATCATTACATCTTCAATACATAATTATCTTTATCATCCAAAAGTAATTTACATTTAACAAGAATATTTAATCACTTTATTGCTTGAAAAAGCAAATGAAATACACAGTTTTATGCCTAGTCTGCCTGAAAATTTTGCTTGCAGTTATTCCCTGTTATGAGCCAAAGAACAACCACTGTTTAAAAACCTTAGTTTCTGTTTTATTTTTATTTTTCTAATACTTTTTAAAGCATTTCTACTGTAATCAGGAAATGGAAAACAATAGAAAACAACTTAATGGTTGAAACACCAGTTACAGCCAAAAGACTGGAACTTTCAGAGATTCATCATCTTGCATCTGAGGTAAACATACAACAAAGATGTTTAGCTTCAGATCTCTTTTCTGTACTTATGAAATATCTCAGTTATGTTTTTATTTTACTTCAGTAGAAGTTTCGCCTTCCGAAAGGTGGATTCTCCACTCATGTATTCAAGCAGTAGCTGCATGGAGCAGCTGGTTTGGAAAGGTAAGATCTCAATTGTCAGCAGAAATAAAAGGTCACCCTTCATTTTGGAAAGCAGGATTTCTAGGGCTAAAGATGGCTGTGGTGAATATCAGGCTGTTTCCTTGTTTGTTAGAGCTTATGTAATGTTAAATCACTTGCTTTTACTGTTCCTTACATGTTCTGTGTGACAGTGACATTGATTGTAAAATCCAGCCAGGATATATAGGAGAGGAAAATGGGCAGGGAGGCATGCAGAAAGCTTCTGCTGATCATGCCCCTTTGCTAACCAGCATCTGTTAAAAATAGCCCGGACCAACAAAAAGCAAAATTGAAATTTATTTCTAAGTTATAAACATAATCTGTTTGTGTATGCTCATGTGCATACCAAGCAGGGATTCTTCAGGATTCTCCTTCAATTTACCATGGCACCTGCAGAAATACCTTAAAGCTTTTACCTGAACAATACTGGGTATTGGTATGCAGCAGAAGTTGACATGTAACTTCTTCAGTTAATATTTGTATTGTAATAGTGTAGAAGAGTCCCCCGTAGCAGTTACTGACAGGCATTAAAATGGTGTTCCTGTCCCCAGTATTTTACAGACTAAGTACCAGATTGTGGGATCAGCTCCATACCATATGAATTAGAAAGCTTTATACTGTTAAAAAAGCATGCCCATGCAAGGTCCAGGGTTCTGCACATGATAAAACCCAGATCCAGCTTCCACATGTCACACCTGGATATCAGGGTGTGCCAGAAGGCATGTCCTACAGGACCGACAGCATGGCACGCAGACGTGGACGTAGCCCTTTGACCATTTGCTTCAAACCTGGGGCTGTAATAGCTACTGTGACCATGGCAGCTGCAATTATACTGCCTTTATTTTGGATCTTTGTTGCAGGAAGCTGCAATATACTTTAGCCTGTATTGTGGTAATGCAAGTCACATCTTCTTAGCATCAAAATTGTTTACAGATTCTTTTCTAACCTAACCTGGTTTTATTTTTTATTGATTGTGAATGAAACATTTTGATTTGATATAAAGCATGGTAATGCACTGGTAAGGCTGCACCGAATAAAATATTCTACATGGAGTCAAATCCCAGCAGGTTTAAAGCTTTTGTCAGTTTGGTTTTGATAAAAAATAATTATATATGTCTTTCCTGATTTTTCTATCACAATGAAGAACTTAGATCTTGAATTTGCTATCTGGACCCTTTACTCAGATTGTGTCAAGGACTTCATTTACCACTGTGATTGAAAGCTCTTTCCTTTCTGCCTTAGGGCTTCTATGCATAATTTTGACAACTTGCTCTTTATCAAAGAAATTGTGTCAATCTTTAAAACTGCTGCTTTCCTTATTTACTTGCAAGGTTTGAATATCAAGCTCCAAGAGGAAAGGAAAAGCCACATGAAAGAAAAAATTCAAGGTAATTTAAAACCAAAGGGTTTATTTTTCAGGTCTTTACAAGCTTTGCTCTGCACCCCTGTTTTGCCTTTCAGTTACAATTCTCTGAGTTTCTTTTGGGCTGTGCTGATGCAGTATTCTCAGCACTCCATGTTCCACTTGTTTTCACCAAAGCAAGGTGTCCTGGTTTCGGCTGGGATAGAGTTAATTTTCTTCCTAGCAGCAGGCATAGTGCTGTGTTTTGGATTTAGTAGGAGAAGAATGTTGATAACATGCTGATGTTTTTAGTTGTTGCTGAGTACTGCTTATGCTAGTCAAGGACTTTTTCAGCTTCCCATGCTCTGCCAGGCGCACAAGAAACTGGGAGGGGGCACAGCCAGAATAGTTGATCCAAACTGACCAAAGGGCTATTCCATACCATATGACGTCATGCTCAGTATATATACTGGGGGGGGGTTAGCCGGGGAGCAGCGACCGCTGCTCGGGAACTGTCTGGGTATCGGTTGTCGGGTGGTGAGCAATTGCATTGTGCATCACTTGCTTTGTATATTATTATTACTGTTATTATTATTATATTGTTGTTATTATTATTTTACTTTATTTTATTTTAATTATTAAACTATTCTTATCTCAACCCAGGAGTGTTTCTCACTCTTACTCCTCCGATTCTCTCCCCCATCCCATCGGGGTAGGGGGAGTGAGCGAGCGGCTGCGTGGTACTGAGTTGCTGGCTGGGACTAAACCACGACAGTCCTTTTTGGCGCCCAACGTGGGGCAACACAGCAGAAGACGTTTTTGAGAAGGGAAAGAAAATAGTCCAAATCCTTCTGAAGGCTGGTTTTGCCATAAAACAGAGTAAGGTCAAGGGGCCTGCACAGGAGATCCAGTTTTTAGGAATAAAATGGCAAGATGGACGTCGTCAGATCCCAATGGATGTGATCAACAAAATAACAGCTATGTCCCCACCAACTAGCAAAAAGGAAACACAAGCTTTCTTAGGCGTTGTGGGGTTTTGGAGAATGCATATTCCAAATTACAGCCAGATTGTAAGCCCTCTCTATCAAGTGACCCGGAAGAAGAACGAATTCAAATGGGGCCCTGAGCAACAACAAGCCTTTGAACAAATTAAACGTGAGATAGTTCATGCAGTAGCCCTTGGGCCAGTCCGGGCAGGGCAGGATATTAAAAATGTGCTCTACACTGCAGCCGGGGAGAATGGCCCTACCTGGAGCCTCTGGCAGAAAGCACCAGGGGAGACTCGAGGTCGACCCCTAGGGTTTTGGAGTCGGGGATACAGAGGATCCGAAGCCCGCTATACTCCAACTGAGAAAGAGATACTGGCAGCATATGAAGGGGTTCGAGCTGCTTCAGAAGTGGTTGGTACTGAAGCACAGCTCCTGCTGGCACCCCGACTGCCGGTGTTGGGCTGGATGTTCAAAGGGAGGGTCCCCTCTACACATCATGCAACTGATGCTACATGGAGTAAGTGGGTTGCATTGATCACACAACGGGCTCGAATAGGAAACCCCAGTCGCCCAGGAATCTTGGAAGTGATCATGGACTGGCCAGAAGGAAAAAACCTTAGAATATCACCAGAGGAGGAGGTGACACGTGCTGAAGAGGCCCCACTGTATAATAAATTGCCAGAAAATGAAAAGCAATATGCCCTGTTCACTGATGGGTCCTGTCGTCTTGTGGGAAAGCATCGGAGGTGGAAAGCTGCTGTATGGAGTCCTATACGACAAGTCGCAGAAACTGCTGAAGGAGAAGGGGAGTCGAGTCAGTTTGCAGAGGTGAAAGCCATTCAGCTGGCTTTAGATATTGCTGAAAGAGAAAAGTGGCCAATCCTTTATCTCTATACTGACTCATGGATGGTGGCAAATGCCCTGTGGGGGTGGCTGCAGCAATGGAAGCAGAGCAACTGGCAGCGCAGAGGCAAACCAATCTGGGCTGCCGCATTGTGGCAAGATATTGCTGCCCGGGTAGAGAACCTGGTTGTAAAAGTTCGTCATGTAGATGCTCATGTACCTAAGAGTCGGGCCACTGAAGAACATCAAAACAACCAGCAAGTAGATCAGGCTGCTAAGATTGAAGTGGCTCAGGTGGATTTGGACTGGCAACATAAGGGTGAATTATTTATAGCTCGGTGGGCCCATGACGCCTCAGGCCATCAAGGAAGGGATGCAACGTATAAATGGGCTCGTGATCGAGGGGTGGACTTAACTATGGACAGTATTGCACAGGTTATTCATGAGTGTGAAACATGCGCTGCAATCAAGCAAGCCAAGCAGTTCAAGCCCCTTGGGTATAGTGAACGATGGCTGAAATATAAATATGGGGAGGCCTGGCAGATTGATTACATCACGCTCCCACAGACCCGCCAAGGCAAGCACTATGTGCTCACCATGGTGGAAGCAACCACTGGATGGCTGGAAACATATCCCGTGCCCCATGCCACCGCCCGGAACACCATCCTGGGCCTTGAAAAGCAAGTCCTGTGGCGACATGGCACCCCAGAAAGAATTGAGTCAGACAACGGGACTCATTTCCGAAACAACCTCATAGACACCTGGGCCAAAGAGCACGGCATTGAGTGGGTGTATCACATCCCTTACCATGCACCAGCCTCCGGGAAGATTGAGCGATACAATGGATTGTTAAAGACTACCCTGAGAGCAATGGGTGGTGGGACGTTTAAACATTGGGATACGCATTTAGCAAAAGCCACCTGGTTAGTCAACACCAGGGGATCTGCCAATCGAGCTGGCCCTGCCCAATCAAAACTTTTACGTACTGTAGAAGGAGATAAAGTTCCTGTAGTGCACATGAAAAATATGCTGGGGAAGACAGTCTGGGTTACTTCCCCCTCTGGCAAAGGCAAACCCATTCGTGGGATTGCTTTTGCTCAAGGACCTGGGTGCACTTGGTGGGTGATGCGAAAGGATGGGGAAGCCCAATGTGTACCTCAAGGGAATTTGATTTTGGGTGAAAATAGCTAATGAACTGAATTGTATAATATTAATTGCTTTATAATACTGTATGTTATCTCTTAACTATATGTTATCTCTTAACTGCATGTTAATATAATAATATAGTAGGTTAATATTAAGTATATAATACTGTATATTATGATTGCTATATGCCACATCAATGGTATTGCAGTAAGAATTGCCCAGCTTAATGAAAATGAACTTTGATGAAACCATTTTGGAATGAGAACTGACTTCAGCATGCAACAGTCCAACACTGCACACCACCTCTCCTGCTCTGAAAGACTGTGATGACAGATGGAACCCAAAGTCATGGACTAAATGAACTCAATGGACATTTTAGAGGGATGGGCCATAGACGAAGGGAATGATATCTGTGTGTATATCAAGATAGGGAAAGTGGTGGTGATTAATTGGAACACATTGGAAAGGGGAGGGCCTGTGCATGACTTAGATGGTATAGAATAAGGGGTGGATACTGTCCTGGTTTCGGCTGGGATAGAGTTAATTTTCTTCCTAGCAGCAGGCATAGTGCTGTGTTTTGGATTTAGTAGGAGAAGAATGTTGATAACATGCTGATGTTTTTAGTTGTTGCTGAGTACTGCTTATGCTAGTCAAGGACTTTTTCAGCTTCCCATGCTCTGCCAGGCGCACAAGAAACTGGGAGGGGGCACAGCCAGAATAGTTGATCCAAACTGACCAAAGGGCTATTCCATACCATATGACGTCATGCTCAGTATATATACTGGGGGGGGGTTAGCCGGGGAGCAGCGACCGCTGCTCGGGAACTGTCTGGGTATCGGTTGTCGGGTGGTGAGCAATTGCATTGTGCATCACTTGCTTTGTATATTATTATTACTGTTATTATTATTATATTGTTGTTATTATTATTTTACTTTATTTTATTTTAATTATTAAACTATTCTTATCTCAACCCAGGAGTGTTTCTCACTCTTACTCCTCCGATTCTCTCCCCCATCCCATCGGGGTAGGGGGAGTGAGCGAGCGGCTGCGTGGTACTGAGTTGCTGGCTGGGACTAAACCATGACACAAGGCAATCATTATTATGCTTGATATGCATGTTGCCTTAACTCCATCAGATAGGCTACTTGTTTAGTGGGGCTTCTCACTGGTCTCCTTGCTCAGGACTCTTTGACTCCCTCATTATGAAGTTTTCAGTGAAGCTAGAGTAATATTTTTGATTCTAAAAAATCTCACTTGGTCTGGAACCCTATGCACAGTGGTACTGCCAGTGGTGTGATTAATGGGCAGCTGGCTGGATATTCTGTGGTCATAACTGAGGAAAATAAGTGTTTAAGGGTCATTAACTTGAGATCTTTGAGAAAGCATTGATTTTGAGAAAGCACTAAGCTTTCACGGCTTTTATTGGAGCATTGCCTTCTGAAACAAGGATGTGTTCCTGAATCAGGAAATAGCTTCAAGATCTGCTACCTGCAGGGTAGTGTAGATAATATGTCATTTATCTATAAAAAAGATAGCTTGGCTACTGCAAGTATTCTCAGTCACAAATGCACTGTGGTTTGTGTGAGTTAATTTACTGTATTTTTCAGGCACAAGCATTGCAGAGTAAATTAGCTTCTATGGAGGTCTAATCTGCCATTGACTAGCTGCTTCTGATGCCCAAACTTGTGGTTTAGGTATGCTCTTTATAAGTTCTTGACCTTCAAGCTGTGCTTCAAAAACAACTTAATGGGGAGACATTTGTGGGAGGCTAAAGTGGGTGTTAAGAAGTGTTCTTTAAGGAAACATTTGGCTTTTTTTATTATTGCATCTTTTCTGTAGTGTGCGTATCTTATGAAAGATCTGAAATAACATTGCATTGTTATTGGTTTTGGTTTTGTAGTTATGAATTGATTTCAACAGATCACATTGCTCTTGGCCTGGAATTTTAAAAAGTTAGATCAAAAAAAAAAAAAAAAAATTTTTTTTACAATGAGGGTGGTCAAGCACTGGAACAGGTTGCCCAGAGAGGTAGTGAAGGACCCTTCCCTGGCAACATTCAAGGTCAGGTTGGACGGGGCTCTGAGCAACCTGATCTAGTTGAAGCTGTCCCTGCTCACTGCAGGGGGTTGGGCTAGATGACCTCTAAAGGTCCCTTCCAACCCAAAGCATTCTATGGTTCTATGAAAACATGAATAAAGCTGAAATAAATTTAAGGGAGGACCAACAGTTACATGTTAGTGACAACTTTTCCTCATTTATTGGAGTTATTGGAGTTATGATTTATGGGAGTTATTATTAAAGAGTCTATAATGACTTTGATATACATCCAGAACTATAGTAACATCAAAGAGCATTCTGTGTATAAATCATATGTACGATGATATAGTCCTTGTTGTGAAAATGCATTAACAAAAAGAATGAAGTGCAGAAGGCAGCTGTGGAAGTGGTACAACTGTTTTGCCTTTTGCCAGATAATGATGTATGAAAACTTAAGAGAAAGAGACTGACTCGAAGACAAACAGTTGAAGATGGAGACTAGTAAAACTTTTTAAAGTCCGTTTTTAAACTTGCCCCTTTCCCTTAGGCATGTGCCTGTCAAATCCTAAACCTATTGAGGAGTGTATTACAATAAAAACAAATACCTGTGATTTTCTTTCCTTTTTGCAGTCTTTCCCTAAAACAGAAGACTAAATATTTTTCTGTTGAAGGAGAAGGGATGGGAAAGAGAAAGAAGGCATCAGTGCTCCTAGTTACAGTCTTATAAAAGCTTACTCTACCTTTAAAGTAGTATCGAATTAGGCTCCGTATCTTGATGTTGATACCAAGGTACAAAACATCCTTGCATCATCAGAAGGCTATCAGAGAGCTGTAGAACTGTCTGTAACCTGAGTCTGCTCATGCAGATATGTTCAGATGTTTCCTTATTTCTGTGTGTCTATAATTGCATGTGCACCTGTGAGCTCATGTATGTTTCTCAGTTTTTCATGCTGGTCTCAGCTCAAAGCAAAATTTAAGAGCTAATACTTGCTTTCCTGGAAAAAAGGCTTTTTTTTCAGTTCAACTTAAAAACTCAAATCACTATTGGATGAAATTCTGAAACATTTTTAGGTTTTCTTATTTTATTTTGTTCTTCTCATAGTCATTATTTGATATCCTCCTGCATTTCCAGACTGCATGCACTGAATCTTCTTCTCAGTATTATATATCACTGTTGATTTATTAGAAGGAATTCAAGGATAGTCATTAGCAAACATTAACTATGCTTTCTTGATGATGCTGTATGTAGTTTTCAGCAGTGGGAGGAAAATTCCCTGACAGAATTGTCTGCTCTTTGAATGCCTTCCATAGAGGGGCAAGAGGGAGAGAGAAATTCTTTGCACAAAAGAAGCAAATCTGCTCTGACAGCTGCCAGCATAGCAGTGCGGGCCACACCGCTTCAAAGCTGCAACCCTCTCTCCCATCAGCATCACCACCAGTGCTGCTGGGCTTTCTCTGGTCACTCCACAGGGAGAGGATAAGTACCTGAATTCTCAAATATTTTCTATTATTCACACTTCCTCCTGGCTCAGGTGAAGACATGATGCAGAGCTGTTATCTGCAGCCCTCTCACCAAGAGGTAAATTTGTAAGGTTAGTCTGTTAGCTAGTGATAAAGACTGTCTCTGGGCAGGCAAAGAAGTGACAGGTCCAGGGCATAAACACTAATAATGAAAACATTTTTAACTGGCTAGATGTCAATAATAATCTATATTCAGCTACCTAATCAAAAATGTTATTTTTATTGTGAGATAGCTGTGATTTTTCTCTTTTCTGGGAGGAGAAAAAAAAAAATATTTACTGGCAATTAATTCTTTCAGTGATTCTCCCAGTCTCCATAGCTGTGTAAGTAAAAGACCTACAACACAAGCTGCCAAAATTGTGCAGTGAAACATGTCTACTGGCTTTTTAAGTCCTTGTAGAAAAATTATCAAGGGGGAAGTGAAAGATAGCCTAACATCTTCTGAAGTGCAAACACTGCAATGAGTTCACTTCCCATTACGTCACTTGAATGCTCTCTCCATCCACAAACTTCTACTTGCTTATGAAATACAAGAAAGAGAGACACAGGGCATCTGTCTCTTTCATCAACTAATTCAGCTCTCTGAACATTGCTGGTAGCATGGAAATAGGTAAAATATGAAAAAAAAAAAAAAAAGAACTGTGATTGAATCTTAGCTAGCTGTATGGCTGAGGGTATTCCTGACTTTGTCAGGCCTGGGTATTTATCAGTATCATTTTCCAGTATTTTCAATTCTATTGTGAATAGACTAGGCATCCCAGGAAAATGGAGACAAAAATAAGGGAGGGAAAAGCTCTGATTCAGAGTTTATTATTACTAAAATATAGAAATGTAGAAGTAGGGTAAGTTTAACTGACATGATACTTAGACTACAGAGGTTGAAAACAGAACTCGTTTCCTTCAATGGCAACAGCTAAGGAAATCCAAGGTGATCTGAATTACCTTCTGTGAGATACTCTAGTAAGTAGAATAAATATTTAAAAACACACAACACTTCATACAGTAGAAGTAAATATGCTTAATGTGGACATCCTGAAATTGTCAGTTCCTAGTGCCATTTCACTGGAGTGAAAGACTGCGTAGCATGTCTCTTCTGCCTGGTTCTTGAGACCCTTGGAGACCCTTGTGCTACCAGAGATTCAAGTTTTAAGTCTCCATGTATTAGTCTGCACTGTATCCACCCTTGGGTCAAGGAGCATTATGTCCTTGTTTTGTATGTAGGCTTGAGTATTCCTGCACCCTGTTCCTGCCATCCTTTCAGTTCTAGTGGTAGCACTGGGAACACCTGCTGTCTCTATACCCACTAGATCAATGTGTGTGTACATCCAAGAGGTTGGCAGGAAAATGTAGTTACACTTGGCAGAGCCTGCCTGTGTTCCAGTGCTCAGAGATGTTACTTGGAACATGGACTGTAGTTATTTTGCCTTGAGATTAATAATGACTCTGAAATCAATCACCACATATAATGCATTAGGAAAAAAAATGTATTTTCTAGCATCACATGATAATGATCCATGTTTTCTAGATCATTAACATAGGAAAAAATATTTCTTAAGGATAAAGAAAGTGATTTCCTGTATAAAAAACAAATGTCTAAGGCAAAGCTTTTTCTTAGCTTTGTCCACTGGGCACAGTACTGTTTGTTTCAGTATAAAATTGCCGTGTGTTTCAGTGTGCCTCTATTGTGGTTTAAATGTATTTTGAATCAGGGTTAATACATCACATTCAGTTCAGAATTGTGCTGTTTGTAATAGCAAAAGTCGCCTGTCTTTGTGCAGGGATATTACCTGCTTGTTGTAACACACCTGGGATTCTTTTAGGGCTTACAAAACAGTTTCTGTTTCTGAATTTATTGTTTCAAGAAAGCTAGCACTTGTCTGCACTTTGCATGCTTAGAATGTGTAAAATGGATATTTAGCATTTGACATGTAACGCAGATAACATTTATTGTTAGTAGATGTCATGATAGCATGGTACTGAGTACAACGGGAACTGGAAAAGGTGGCTTGGTGCTTCTGTTTTTGCCTTGGGCTTCAAGGAGATGTAGGGAAGTTGTTTTGGGGGTTGGTTGGTTTGTTTTCCCATACATTGTCCATGTGCCTGAGCCACTGCTTTTGAATCTAGGGTTTGTTTTAACACCACCAAGATAAATGCAAGTGTTTGTGTTAAGTCATCTGGGCTTTGTGCTTAAGCTTTTTATCTGTAAAACAAAGATGTTTAATACTGGCTTGCCTTGTGGGTATTGTGAGGACAAATTCTCTAGCCTTTGTGAGGTACAAGTACATGGATAACTTCAGCTTTTAGTTGTAAAGCAATTTTTCAGATTATGCGCATTGAAAACCTGTTTGTTTTAAAATGTTTTTAATGAGGAAAAAATTAATGGTTAAGAGCACAGTGATAATCTTCATCTACATCACCCTTTTATTCAAATCCAAAGGATTCTGCAGTTACAAAGTGTAACATGATTATTCATCTTTGTTGGATCACACGCTGTGATCAAAACATAGACTTGGGACAATGCATACAAAATGAGATTTCAGGGTGTATGACTGTACACTCAGTAACAGAGATGGGCTAGATCTGAACAGGCTCTGTTCAGCTGTAATCTGTAACAGCTCACTGTCATTTATTAAATGTAAGTTATCTATGCTACACCTTGCTCTTTTTTGTGAATACGAAGGTACAGCTGATTGTTTTAGCTTTAGCAAATATGTCATGCAGATCTCCCCACTGGATAGTACATTAAGTGTATTTAAAGTCCATTTCCAGCTGTATATTTTGATTACTATTGACTTTGAATCAAAAGCCTCTCCTGCTTAGTGGCTGAGGCAGGTTCATCACGGAAAGTGGATTGTGTCCCACACTACAGCCATGAGCAAACTCTCCCTTTGCCCCATCACAAGTACAATTCCTACAAATGTATCCAGGGAGAAAAATTCCCTCCTCCTGCCCAGTCTGACATCTTTTTAAATCTTGAACATGTGAAGAGAGAACACAAATCTCATCTCTGAAAACTGCATGCCAAGAGAAACAGCAGTACACCATATCTCCCATTTCTAGATCTAGTTTACCACAATTGTTTCAAAAGATCAAATCCAGCCAGAAAATATAGGTCTATTTTATGAAGAAAAGAAAACATGATCCAGCTTTCTTTCAAAAGCATAGGATAGTATAAGATTCAGATCACAATTGCATTTTCTTACATGTCGTTTAAAGCTTGTATTTTCACTATTTATGTTCCTTTCTATGGTGGCAGAGTGTGATTATTCATTAATCCAAATTCTAGTTATGGCTGTAGTGCAATTAATGAGTAGCTGATGATAAAAGTAATTGTATTTTTCTGACTTTCCTAATTTGTTAGAGCAGTTTTGGCAGTTATTGTTAGCTACGCAAGAGCTGTGTTCTCAGAAATGGTTCACTGGGGTACTTTCCAGTTACAAAGATGAGGTTCTGGGTCATCTAAAGGGCATACTAAAATGAGGCAAGGGAAGCATATAAAAATTAGTGCTGAAAAACAAACTTACCAAACCAGTGTTAATGCGATGTTCAGAAGTAGGGGGGTTTTAAAGTCTAACTTCAAATATTACTTTCCCATGGATCAATGACTCATTGTTTTCATGATATAGCACATCAGTTATTTTCTGGTTATCATTTAGTAAAGAGAACTATTTTGCAGAATGATTATAAACAAAGACATAATTATACTGAAGTTAATTTTATAACATTCAGATATCACTATTTTCTGAATTGGTAAACTTTATTGCACAATACTGATATTGGAATTATATAAAATGCCTGTTATTTATCTACTATCCAAGGTGTGGAAATCAACTCTCTTATTTGTGTAAAAAGTTCTATTAATCATCAGTAAAACTTTGCTGTGAATTTGGTGATACATAATAGGTGCACATATTAAAACATGGAAAGAGACCCTCCAGGGAAAGAATCTATGAACTTTCCTCTCCCAAGATTTCATAATGCTGACAAAACAGGCATTTTTTTTTTCTTGGATCCTCATTTGAAATAAGTAGAATATTTCAGAGCTAGGATTACTTGATAACTTTTAGAGCTAGATTTTAAAGAGTACACGACTCTAGGAATCTTTCCTTTCAAGAATATGGTGGCAGAAGGGCTTAAAAACTCCTGCAAAACAAATCCTAAACTTGTGTAAAGAATTCTGAGTTATTGTTTAAAAAAGGAGCAGACTCTTGGAGAACAAGAAATAAATTTGCAATTCTTTCCCTTTGCAGTCTATTTTAATAACTGTAACTTGTTGCTAACTGCCTTTGTGTGGCAACATCATCATCCTGTGGTGCAGGAAGAAAATCATTCCCTGCAATTGAATGTCATCTTAAAACACTGTGCAAGCTTCCATCTCCTAATTTAACTCTGTGCAAAAGATCATGCATCAAGCAGTTCCATTAGATTTTAATCTTTGCCTATAGCTTATGACTTCTGAAGGAACTGTAATAATTCATGCCAAGTTTACCATGCCACTCAGTAGCGTCCAGGAGGTCTGATAAATTTCCTTTCTGCATCTTGCATAGATATATTCTGAATAGATATTAAAAAAGATTAGCAATGTAATTATTGCAACCTAGATATGCTGGTTACTGTAATTTCTTTTTCTGTAGAAGTTGTCCACAATTTCCATAAGTTCTTTGGAAATACATGAATACAGTTTAATATTGGTGAAGTAAGGCAACTTTTGTTACTACACCTGTAGTATCAAAGAGAAATTCTTTATTTGGAGCACTGAAATACTGATGTTCATTTTGGGAAAGTAGATGTTTTTTTCAGTGAAGTTTGATTTCAATCTCAAAATCCCTGAAGCAATATCTAGAGTCTTGAGGTGGTTCCCAAAGTCTCACTCAAGCTCTTGTTGAGGAAGCAAATACCAACTTCTAAATCAATGCAGTTTGTACATATAAACTTGCAAGAATAATGTTGAAAGCAGTATTAGAAAGCTTGAAGATTACTGGTGCAAGCATAGAATCTGGAGGACTGTAGCTTTGAGCACTTATGTGAATGCTTCTATTCCACAATATGCAGTGTGAATTCCTGCTGCAATTTGTGGATCTGTGTAGCTTGCAGATGTATAGCAGCTTGCTCTAAAACCACACCAAAAGAAACAGATTCTAGAATGTGAATGTTTTGAAGTAATTCTCCTTAGCTTAAGACAAATATAAATTTTGCAGGCTTTAGTTCCTAGGTCTTAATTGTGATACGAATACTTGATAAAAATAAGATGCTTGTTATAGTATCCCTTCCTGTTTTGGATCCTAAAGGTTTCTAGACAAAGGACATTAAATCTATCAGCATTTTGTGTTGTCATGTGTGAAAGCCCTTTATGCATTGAAAAAGACATGGAAAATAGGGAGGTATCTGAAGATACCTCATATGAGGATGATTCCACGTGTTCTGATAAAATTGCCATAGGTTTGTCTTTGACAGGACTTTTTTAATAATAATTTGTGTTGTTTTGTTGTTGCCCCATGTGACTATCACATTCAGATTTACTCAAAGCAGGTTTTTTCTCTCCTTGATGTACACTTAATAAGGGAGTTTATAGGTTTTGTAACGTGACTTTTATGAAGGCAATAACATGTGTAGTGTTACGCCATATTTTTTACCACTGTTGGCATTGTCTAGGAATTTTGGAGGGAAACTTTTGTGTATGCATTTCTGTCTAACTTATACTTCTTGTACATAGATTCCCTTTCAGTTTGGAGGGAGCAATACTCTCTTAAAGCCTCAGGGCATCCTTGGCTCTGCCATACTCTTTGCCTTTAAATTCTTTAAAAAAATGCTACTGAACAAACTACAATTAGCCCAAATGGATAATAAAGATCTAGGAGATGTAATAACTAGACAATATATTTTAGCCAGTAATAATAAGGCTATATAACTCAATAAGTATGGTAACAGGACAATGCTTTATGAAGAAAGTTTGAGAAAGAAGTTCTTGATACTAGTAAGGGTAAGCTGTCCCTTTATGGCCCAATGCAAAGCAAAAATCAAACGTACGTTTATATTCTTGGGTAAATGTTCTTATTCTTTTGCATGACAAATATCTGGTGTCCTAAAGATACCCTTGAAAATAGTTGCCAGAGTGCTATACAATATAAAACCTCAAGTTTACCCAAACTAGCAAAGCAAGTAATCACAGCAAGAAAGCATACTTGTAGGGAACAGGCAAAATGAGACAAATTTCAGAAAAACCTATATGAAAGGTTCGTACTAAGAGTATGCTAAAAGTACTGGAAAAACATACCTGCATTCCCTGGATCTTGTAGAACTGATCAAGATACCTGCAAAGAATCCTAAAAAGGAATGAGATTTTTTTCTCTGGTGTAATGGAGGAGATAGAAACAAAGGAGGAAGGACAGGCTCACAAGCCTGGAAGCATTCCTTCTTGGCAGGAGTCAGGGTGTCTGGGAGCCAGCAGTCAGGCAGAGGGCTTTTGCCTTAGAGGCCCTGGTGATCAGTGTGTCTTGGGAACTCAGAGGATAGCATTTCCTCTGTTCTTCCAGATAAGAAGCTCTTCTGTAAGGATTTCTCTATCTTGTATATTTCCTATGTGGGAGATGGGATCTGAATGTCTGTACAAGAAATAAATGCAGTAGATATCCACATGCACTGAGTTCACAGGATGAACTGGAACAAGTTTTTAAGAAATTTTAGACAGTCTATGGACATTTTTTGTAGCTGGTTTGTTAACAAAGGCTTTTAGAACTTGGTGCAACTGTTTTGATTTTGTTTGTACTTGCTGTTTGGCATCAATATCTGGCTTATGACATGTCGGGCACATACATAACACCCAGTTAACTAAATTTTTTTCTTAGACAGATGTAACATATTTCAATCTTCATTTTCACTTTTTACTGGTTCACTTTTAGAGTATGATCTAGTTGTGTGCTGATTCAGTTATCTGAACACACCTAGGTGTGGTCATGATGGATAAATGAGTTTGCTTTAATCTGTTAATCAAGTCTTTCTCAATCCATCTTTGGTAGGAAAATCACAGAGAGAACTCAGAGCAACAAACTATGGCAACTATCATTTAGTAAAAAAACCAGAAAACAAAATTTAGTAGTTAAAGCCAGCAGTATACAATACCAAAACCTTCTAGAAATTCACAGTAAAGCCTCAGTGAAGAACTTGGCTCTTCAGTCTACTGAAAAATAGTTTTATACACTGCCTGAATGTCTTTTGGAAGAAGCTTAAAAATTTTTCTTTATTTATTGGGACATTAATGGTCCTAAGGCACTGACTCAAGTATCTCTTTTCTCTTAGATTCTTGAAGTTCATACAGATTACAGATAAGGTATGCATTCCCTTGGTCTGTAGATTTACAGTAAGGAAATAAATAATACATTGCATGGCTAGTGTTTTTGAAGCATCTTCTTTGTTTCTTTTTAGAAAATACCTATTTTTGTAATCTCTTTGATATTTCAGCACTCTTTGAGGTTAATATTCTTTAGAACAACCAAAGTTAGACTGTTGGCATCTATGCTGTGTAAGATCCCATGTAACATAGATGAACAATTTTCAGCTATTGCTTAGGTAATTTTTTTTTTTTTTTTTTACTTGCCAAATGCTCCTGCTTTCATTTTAGCTAGTTTTTGGCAGACAGATTTGATCAGCTATCAACCTACCATCATCACTTTTGGCAGTAATCAAAGGCTTGCCAGTGCTTTAATACCAACGATTCCTGTATTTTAGAATTTACTGGATGGCAGCTGTCCTAAACGATGTTCCAGAAACCTGCAAGTGAATTATTTTGATTTACTGTCTTGGCCCAGTGCAGATGATGCTTACTATGTGGGAACTGGCAGATGTGTACGAGAAGGTGTAACAGAGCTTGCCAGCCAGTTCAGAGCTCTCCACTGGGTAGAGATACAATATGTCCATTTTTGCCACCCAGGCTAGAAACCAGGCAGATAGCTAATGCTCTTAGTAACAGTGTATGTATGACACAAGTGGGTTTCATTCAGATGAACCTACTGCTGACCCCAAAAACAATAGTGAATTTTTAGTATCAGTTTTCATCCTGGGTTAAACGGAATCATCAGAGACTTTGCAGTGGGATGGATTTACTAGAATTTTTTTGTTGTTGTTTTTAATTTAGGATGGGGAAAACTTTCCAACTCAAAGAGGAGACAAACATCTCTCTGTGAGAATGCCAAGAAAAAAAGACTATTTCTAGAATCTGATGTTATCAAGTTAGTTTCCAGATCATTCGGCACTCTTGGGCTAAAAGTTTTCTCATATTATGTGCAATTTAACCTTGCAGTCCCTTCTGGCAAAGTGCTTACAAGAAGTTAACCTTTAAGTACATGCTCTCCAGCATATGTAACAACTTCCAAAGCTGGTGGGCCAGTGGGAACAATCCAGGGACCCCTTCCTTGTGTGCAACTATCTAGTAGTACTGTGAACTGCATCACTATGAAAAATTATTTTGGCTGCAATGAGCCAATTCGTAACCATCTTGTTAGACAGCATTTTTGCTTCTACTTCAGTAGAAGTACTTAGCCTGTGATGGCTAAGGTAATTCTGTAAGGTTTTGATCCTGGATAGAGCTCAAGAAATCCTCCACAGTTTGTATTGGGTGCTTACATATCAGTCTACATAACTTGGACAGAGGTGAGGGAAGGGTATTAGCAGTGGTGTTACCTACTACCAAATTCTAGTGCTTAGATCTGCACTAGTATTTGGGCCAATTCTTTCTGGAAATATGTTCAACATTGGCAGATGCAAGCTGAAGCATTCTCAACTCTGGTGCAGATACTTATTGTGGGAATTTCATCCAGGATCAAACATTGTTCAAAAACTCTGAGGAAAATTGGGGAATCCTAGGCAATCAATAGGTGAAAAAGCTCCTATGATTTTGGGAATGGGGGAAAATTTTTCTACTCATTACTAGGAGGTGTAAAATTTATAACCAAATACACATTTGGTTTTGCATTTTAGCAGCCATGGGTGCTAGCACTGTAATTTAATATTGCAGTCACTTAAGCTTAAGTCTGAAGTCGATAATCAGAAATAAACACTACTGAGTTATATGCAGACTCCTATAAAGCAAGCCATTTATGCAAATATACATTCTATTATTTCTTTAAGAGCTACCATGGTAGACAAGCTATACCTCCCAACATTGTCTACTTCTTGAATTTTTCATACAGCTGAAGTGAAAATCTTTACTCTACTTCTCAAATAAATACAAAACTCAAATCCCTGAAATGTTCCAAGAGAAGTGAAGTGCAGAAACAGCAGTTATTTGGTATAAACTTGTTATGTTGCTACTTTAAAATTAAGTAAGATTCATGCAGGAATGACTTACACTAAATCACTATATTACCCAAGCATTATTATATTTGCTACTAAATTCAGGGAGAGAAAGAAAGAAAGAGAGAGAGAGAGAGAAAATCCTGCAAAACTGCAGCATAGAATTAATAAGAAATATGTGTGTTTTATATATATATATATATATATAAAAGCCAAAGTTCTTCTGAGATCAGGTAGAATAACTGCCTCAGGAAAGTTTAATTTCATTTTGTGTGTAAGGTTTTTTAATGTTCTATGCTAATAGAAAGGAGTTATAAAAGTACTAGAAAATCAAAGTTATCACTTGGCTAGTTGTAAACAGCCCTACTGTCAAAATAGTTGAAGGTATCTCATTTGATTTAAGGATTAAACTCAAGAGCTGATTTACATTCTAGCCCATAGTGGTTCATGAGACATGAAATAAAGTACAAGGGCCAAAGTTTGTCTGTAGAGAATTTAACAGATATGCCAACTGGTGAAGGTCTGAAGTAATTGGAGGAAGGAAATAATCTATATCCTCAGGTCATAAAGTCATAGTAGTGCTCTTCTTCTTCTTGGGTGTATAAGAGTAATTTGGCACCTAATACAACTACTGTCACTGTTCTGGCCTGCAAATTTTCCGTGAACAGGCATTAACAGAACCCATGGAAAAGTTTATAAACAGCCTCTCTTCCATCAGCTGCAATGTGAATTGGGTTACAGAATTTTTCTCCTCATAAAGATGAATGATGGTGGCTATAAAAATATAGCAACTTTATGTCAGTAAGACCACTGCATTTAACAGATACAGAATTTACCTTCCTTTGCCCTGGATAACACCTTTCAACAGCTGGGTTTTCCAGTTGTGTATGCCATGTATTACTATTGCGGATGGGGTAGTTAAAGATAGTTTCTGTTTCTCAAGATGGTCTGTACCATCAGATCACAGAAACCCAGCTGTTGGCATTGATCATCATTCTGGGTTTTTTTTGGCAAAGAAAGCTCTGAAAAAATGTCAAGAATGTTGCGTATCTTGAATAAGTTGGCTATATGGGTATATGCACCTATGCACCTATTTCTCTCAAAAATGTCGTGTGAGAAAAAGATTTTCTGTCATCTGTGGTTACGCAGTAAAATTGACAGAAGATTTTTGTAAAGTTGGTTAGAGATTACTCCAAAGTAAATGATACAAAGGTTGCAGAATCCAATCAGTAAATGTCAAAACCTAAGGATCAATTTGAAATGAGCTAAACAAAGTTAATTACCAACCTCATTAATTCAGGGAATTTTAGGAGGGTCGTCTCCATGGCAATGCAGTTTGTTAACAATTAGTATGATAAATAGATTTGATGGAAATACAACATTTTGACTACTTTGTATTGGCTACTGTGGTATTGGCTGATACTACTTTGTGGTTTCAAATTGATCTGTGAACTAACAGTGAAGTGATTAATAATTCTGTGTTAGGTATCTGTCACTTTTATTTGATTCAAGACCATTAAATAAAAACAGATAAGCAGAAGTTTCAAGGGAAGTGGAGGTAGCACAAAGTTGTTTTGCCATGCCATACATTGAGTTTTCAAAGCACTGGCAACATCATGACAGGGGGAACAGAGATGCATATTGAGGAGTGGTGGGGTTGTGGTTGATATGAAATACTCGCTGAATAATCGGCACATAGTTGATGAATCTTATGTGTTGGTGTAGGATTTTCTAGTTACCCTGATAGCCTGGTTTTTTCCTTTGGTTACTGCCTCAAATCATACTTCTGGCCATGTTAAAAGCATAGCATGCTAACCTTGTATGCTTGTGGTTTGGGGATAAAGCTTGCTATGCTTTAAGAAATCCAGTTTTGATGGTCCATCTGTGGAGACTGATGGAGTGTCTATCTGTCATTCTGGGACCTTCTGTCTTCGTCTGAATGACAGCCCATTGTTCATCCTCTCTGATAAATTCATTCCCAAGGGAAAACCCTGGCACACCCACACGATCTGGAGCAAAAGAAGGAGGAAAGAGTGGGGACAGAGCAGTAGACCTAAAAGTCTTGTCCCATCACTTGATTATGTTAGCAAAAAGAAAAAAAAAAAAAAAAAAGTCTTAAATGTGATTCTGCTGCCAAAATGATACTTCTCCTCCTCCATACCATCTGCAATATCTCAGATTCAGGCTGTTTTGAGATACAGAAATCTGAATTAACTATCTCAGCTAGTACTTGTTTTGAGCCCTTTAAATTGTGACAAAATTTCTCACTTTTGCAGACAAAAATGATAAAAAGCAGCACAAAAATTTGGCTTTCAAGATGTCAGCGAAAGGGCTAGAAATTCAGTTGGTTGAAGTAAAAGTAGTAAGTTCACTGGAGTAGTGAATGTTTTATAGGAATTTTGTCTTACAGGCCATGCAACTGACTCATTCAATTCTGGCTAGTAAAAGTCAACAAGAGGATACTAAGTCCTTTGCCCAGATGTGGGATAATATCTATTTAATGTAGAGTAATCTGTTGTGTGAACTATCAGCAGTAGGTATCTGTATGCACCCATTTTCCTGTTAAAAAAAAAAGTCCTAAGGTGGCTTACCTGACTTCCACTGAGGGCTAGATCTCCTTGCATTTACCATGAAGTAAGATCATTGTGTTGTAGTCTGCTCTGCTCCTTAATGCTACACGTTTTAATGCATTTAATTTTTTTGTTTGGTTGGTTTTTTACTAGTGATGGATGTTTAAACTGGCTGGCCTGAGTGTGGCTTCTGTTTGGGTGTTGTAGTACTGCCTGGGGCTGCCAGGGCTGGTTACAGCCTTGGGGAATCCTCTCTCTTTCCCTCCACATCACACTGCCAAAACCCCCATAAACACAGACGCGGAGCTGAATGCCTGCCATTACATATAGATATCTATATATACATACACACACAAAAAGTGAGATACACTTCAAATTTGGTGAAGCCATGGGTCATCTTGTGGAATTTTTCCCTGAAAAATATTTTTTTTTTTTCCAGAAAAACCCATAAAAATAAGGTTTTTTTCTAAGGTTTTATCTTGCCCAGTTCCAGTCTCAGTGACTACCTTGTGCTGGTAAACTATTTCATAGTATTATCAAAGGACCAGCATGCAGCCCAAGAACCTTGTACAGGTGTCCTTCTGTACTATTGCAAGTGCATAAAACCATGACCAGTCAGACAACAGAACACACATTCAGTCTGGGGCCATATGTTGCAGAGATTTGAACATAACAGGTGGATTGTGTTTTAAACAAAATGTGGATGCCCATGACAGTATCTAACATGAGCCAAGTAGTGCACTAATGGACAGAAGTGATTTTTAAATGGCAGTGGTATTGATCACTGATGATAACTGGAAATTAATGGCTGTTTTCCCACTATTGAGTGTTAAAAGGTGCTTTTCTGGCTTTACGTAGGCAATGGTAGTCTTTAAAATTTCTAAAAGGTCCCGTTAAATATGTATCGAGAATCAGAGAAACTTTCTATCCAAGCAGCAGTAAGATTAGGCCTAGACTGTAGTCCAGGAAGGAAAAAAAAAAAAAAACCACTGTGAAATTTTTCCCTAAGAAACATTGAGTTAGAAAACCTGTTATCTAAAAAGAAGGACCAAGGAAAAGATACTAGTTTGATATAGGGCCCTCTATAATCCTTTGTAAATTGTACTGCTATGTATAATGGTTGGCAGTAAATAAAGGGAAATGAAGCACGTATAATACAGTTCCTTTTACCTAAAGTAACTAACATTTTAACAATTTAAGTGCCCTCTATGATACTCAGAGTGTTTACATGAAAAGGTAACTAGCAAATAGGTAGGTAGAGGCAAAATCTGAATGTCATAGGCCATAGCATACACCAGAAAGGTACCAAACACTAAGCAGATGGATTCCAAATTTCTTTATAAACATGGTAAATCATCTCTAGTTTCTCTGCTTGATGAAACAATATGCTATTAGCCTAATTAATCATTCTAATACAGGGGAATAACTTTATTCACATCTGGCTCAGCTGTCAAAAATGTAACTGGCAAATGCTGCAGATCTTTTGACAACTGAAAAAAATATTTTGCCTGTTGAGAGGAGGATCTGATTCATTTCAGCCTTTGCAAAAGATTTGTACTTTTTGAATATGGGAAACATTAGAACCTCATTCTGTATCTAGAAAACTTTAAACAACAGCTAAGCTATGATATTAAGCAGCTTAACTAAAACCATGTTAATTACCAAATATATGCTGTGTAAAAACATAAAGTGATTTTTTTATGGAAGAGAAGACTAATTGTAGCTTCAGCTGAACACCTACAGGGTACTCAGTGAAAGTCATAGCTGGAGACCATGATCACATTTCTGTTGGTCTTTAATCCTTTCCTCTTGCCACCACGTATGTTATGCTGTGATACAGATTAGCTCCAACAAATTAGTGTTAAGGTTCCAAATTCATGTTTGCGTGTACATATGAGTGTACGTGTGGTTTAGGACTGCACTGTTACAATGACAATCATTGCAGCATGGAACTGACGCACAGCATGGAAGACAGAGGCAAAGATGTTGTAATGCTTTACAAAATATATTTTCATCTTTGATAGTAAATACATGTAATAGTAAATATGTATTGCACAGATACAGCAAGCATAGCACTTTTTCAGTAGTATGTGCTACAGTCAGTGCTTAAAACCCCCAGTTGCTGAATCAACTGAATCAGAACATGTCACTAAACATGTCACAGGCAAGGTACTCTTGCCAGTAGAAGAGTTGGATCCTGAAAGTCAGTTCTCTCTCTCTTTCTGTTTTAGTAAAGATTTTCACACTCCAGAGGTTGGGCGTTAATCACTGATGAATTGTTTTCTTCAGCAGGCTTGACGCTTCACTGGTTCATACCACTCAAGTGTAAGTTTGATGTTTTCTTGGGGGAGCTATGCATTAATTGCTGAAATAAGCATTATTTCAGAGGCTTATGAAAAACCAGTGTTTGTGGGTAAGCTGCATTTGACATCACTGTACAGTGTTAGGCAATGTGGCATCATCCAAAAATACTGATTTGGAGCAGTGAGGCACCTGCTTCTTCCCAAGTATTTTTACCCTTGTTACTAGATTATATTTCTATTTCACACTCTCAGTTGCTGTTTTCTCTGTCTAGTTATTTTCCAGCTAATACAGGCATAGTCAGCACAGGCCTTGTGACTACAGGTTGGCAGCCACAGGCTTTGACATCACTTGGTCACTGGCACATAATTTTGATCTGCAGGACCTCTCATGGGATTACATAAACTGTGTATTATACGTGGAGCTCCTTGATAAACCGGAGAGTGCCAACCCAGACTTCCACTTGTGTTCGGAGATTGAGTTACCACACTGACACACAATATGGTGATTTCAGCTGGCTAGGTAGAAGCAGCCAAGGAGAAAACTTGAAAGACTATTTTAACATTCATATCTCCCATCCCACGCTCCTTCAAAATGTTGGGTAGAGACCCAAAGTCTTGGAAAAAGTAATCTCTACAGTACAAACCTTTACATTTAGCAAAAATAATACCTTGCAGTTCAACATTCTAACCTGAATTATTTGCCTCAGTACAAATATTTGGCAGTGTACAAGATGTCTATAACATTAAAAAAAAAATATCCATCAGATTGAATTATTAAGGACAAGATGGCATGATGATATCGGCATCATATGTGGTAAGCAAAAATAAACTAAGTGCCTGTAGCATCAGCAATACAGATCTTGTGTAAGAGAAATCCCAGAAATATAACAGTATTAATTATAATTGAATTAATTATCTTAATTAGATAAAAAAGATATTAATACAGTAATATATTGATGTTAATACATACTAACAATACTGTATATTCATAATTAAATTTTATATCAATATAGGAATACATTAAGTATGTACTGTAATACAGGAAAACATCTGAAAATGAAACATGCAAAAAAGCTTTTGTTGAATTTAGAAACAGTAAAGAAAACTGGAATATATTAATCTCATAATCATGCCATTTTCCACCTATTATGTTCCCCATAATGACTGTGAACAGTTCTTATAATATTCCAGAGTCCAGAAGCAAGTCTAAGTAGACTGGATTTCTCCATCATCATTTTGTGGTTCATTAGATTTTTATATGCTGGAGTAGCCAATGAGGAAGCATTGGGAACTCTTCCAGGAGTTATATCCGTGCTTCATTAGTTTTAAGACCATCTTTCAGCCTCATGCTTACTTGTAATGGAATAATGAAAAAAAACCCCTCTCATCTTTACAAGCTTGTATTTCCTTCCAATAGCATATTCTCTTCTCAGCTGAAAGGTACAGAAAATTGTGGCTGCCTGGAATTCTACAGGTTCAGGTTGTGGCCTTAAGTATAATGGGCATTCATGTAATTGAGAAGTCATTATGAAACTATCAAAGACAAACTCGTATCCAGAAACATGAGTGGCATTATAAAAGTCACTGTTCTTTACAGGTAATGATATTACAACTTACTGAGAAAACATTCACATTTGGGAAAATGATTGTCTGTGAGCAGTATACCCACATTAGAAAGACGACGAATGACTTCTTCAGTAAGCCACCACCTTCAATGTCACATCCTGTAATGATCTGTTCATAATTAAAAATAGTGTGCAATCAGCTGTTTATGACAAAATGAAATAGCCATCTGCAGTGGCTTCCTACATCTCACAGGGCTTAAAATTCTGACACACTACAGTTCAGTTTGTGTCCATTCAGGTGTTGGTTTTTCTTATGAACTTGTTTGCATGGTCATCACTCACCACCATTTTTTTACAGTGTTTTTGCACAATAGAGGTTTATATACAGTGGCAGGGTTTTAAGTTCTTGATTAATGAAAAATGTTGGAACGAACTATAATCACATAAAACATAATTCATAACAACAATTGCTTTCAGGAACTTGAAAAGCTGTTTTTCACAAAGTGGAAAAGAGCGTTCATTTTCTGGAAGCAGATAAAAATAAAATTTTGTTTGTATTGGTTAATTATATAATAAAATATAACATGGGTTCAAAGAAAAGGTCTTGTAAAACTCTTCTAAAACTTCTGGGTTGCTTTGTATAAAACTGGTCAAGCATGTTTTAGGAAGATTAAACTGGAGAAACGCAGAGATAACTGCAGGATAATAAGGGAATTGGCAAACTTTTCATGACAGGGGATAAAAATACTTCTGGCAGTTTCTTTTGCCATACTAAAGGTGAAAAAATTGACATGATTAATCTCTGTATAGTTGATTGCAATTTTCAGGTAATGGAAAAAAAATTAATAACCTGGATTGCAAACATATGCAAGAAACTGCACTGAATAGAGAAATAAATAGCTCCACACAGAATCAGCTAAAGTCCAGCACAATTTATTAGTTCTGGCTCAAAACTGGCTCTGCCACGCTGGGGTTAACTGCTGGGAATTCACTTAGTCCCAGGCTGTCCTGCTCACTGTCTCTGGGCATCTCTGGCCTAAAGTGCTAATTAGCTCAGGCTGTGTTCCCAGGAAGATGGTTGTGTTACTTTCTGTGTCAAGATTGTTTTAATGCAGAGCAGTCACCTGTGAGTAGCTGGACAGGTCTTAGAATGAATTCTGGGTCTGAGTCTCTCAGGGTCTGAATAAACACTGTTTTTTCCCCCCAACTCTGAAGTGTTTGACAAGTCCACTGCTACTTGTTCAAAATCAGCTTGAACAGGAAATAACTGTTCTGAGGTCCCCTGTTACAAGGTCTTTTTCATACATTTTGGTACCAGAAAACCTGGACTAGCAATCCCCTTAATTCTAGGGAAAACTTTGAAGAAAACAGGCAGAAAATGTGAAGACTTTTAGGTATTGAGATCTCCACTGAAACCCAGGTGTCAGAGTGAAAACTCTGAAGAACAGCAATTACACCAAGTGCATGCCCAGCATTTTGTTGCTCCTCAAATTCACTCTTCTTATTTTTGAAAGCATAATTGTTTTAAGTGGTTTTATCTCTATGAAACATCTAATATTTATATTTTTGCTGATGGTTACTCAAATTAAAAATGACACAGTGCTGAAATATTTAAATGAAGGGAATTAGTGTTTTGACATTTGCCTCACTGTCTAGTCTGTCAAATAAGCAAAAGATAATCCCAATAATTAGGCAGATCTTTTTCTGTCTGGGTGGTACACATTTCCCACAGCTAATCATGTCAGAAATATTTCGTGATGATTTGAGTATAACTGGCAACTGTTATTTCCATTTTGTTTAATGCATTTGGCTCTGAAACAGTGATGTAATGATCTCAGAAAGATGCTCTCTTCATTAAGTAAATTATGTGAACACCTAAGAACCCTCATGGATACCAAGAGGTTGTGTATCATAAAATACTGTAAATTAATCTTTGCATCCACACAGTGAAGATAATGCTGGTGGCAGATCAGAATAACTTTGTTCTGATATTTTTCCTCCCAAATACATGAAAACTTTCATCTTCTTTACTGCAGTTCACCTCTTCGAGTCTGACTCGAAAAATTTGAAAAAAACCCCATACAAACCTCCAAATTTTCACAGGAATAGTTAGCATACAGTATAATAGGCTTCTGCTTCTTTTGTTATGGGCTTTGTCTCTCACTGCCAGTGTACAGTGTTATAAACCTTATTCATTCATGGATGTTTTGGTTATTCTGTCAGGGAATATTTCTCTGATGATACCACATTATTGGTCATTTGAACCCCCTTGTGCTCCTACTTATGGCTGTGACATACCTACTGAATGCACTTTAATTGGTTCAGGCTCCTTGCATGGGGATTTCCAAACCTCGGAAGCCACAATATGAGGTGGTACAAGTTCCCAGTTCTGAAATAATCACGAATCTGTATTTTAAAATTATGCTACAATTATTACTGAAGCAAAATAAGAAAGGAGGCAAGGATTTGGAATTGGGTCTGAATGTATTTTCACTACCCATGCCAGAAAACTTACTACATTGAGAAGTGTGGGAAGGCATTAAAGATTAAGTATTTTAAGATTTAAAAAGACATAGGTCAGACAATGCCTGCGTCTATAAAAATAGGTGAGTAACACATGCAACTCAAAGGGGAAATTTCTGTGCATCTTTTAGGTGCATAAATGACTTTTCTTGAAGAGAAATTGCATTTCTGTCTTCTGGATAAATTCACAGAAGCTTGTGAAGGTTTATACAGCATATGACTTTGAAAAATTGTTGGCCACATATGAGCTACCCGAAAATAAATTGGGAAATGACTTTTCCTTGGTGTAGAGCCAAACCAATAACCCTGCTCAAGCAGAGCTGGTTCTAGATAAGAGCAGTCTCTGCACCATGTCCTGAGAGAGGAAGTTTTGAGCACCATGGTGCAAAGTCAGCCTGGATCCATCTGGCTTTCAGGAGACCCAACATAACTCCATGTGTAGCAAATTCTAGGAATGGTCTGGATGGGGGCACAGAGAGGATTAGAGTGATGGCTAGAAGAACATGTCACTGACAGCTCCAGAATAAAGCAGAGAGGCAGCTGTAGCATCTCCAGGACAGGGACAGATGGAGGAGATCATGAAGGCAAATCCATGTCTAGGCTTTGCGTTGTGATCTGCCACACTGCATGTTTATTACTTGAGTGAAGTATTACATATGTGATGAGTAAGTCCTTCCAGAACACTGGAAAAAAATTCTGTGAAGAATCCCACGTGGCTTCTCACCTCAGGCTCATGAAGGAAATTATCTCCACTTGACCAGAATCCATGGATTACATGGCACCAGCATCTCCCTTGGTCTCTACAGCTGGAGCCCCATGTCCTGGGTGGCACTAGGAGTAGCTCCAGCTCTGCCTGAGCGTGCACAGGAGGAAACATTTGGCTACGAAGCTAAGCATTTGCCTGAGGACAAAATGCATTCAGGTTAGACTGTCGAGCTTCTGTCTTGTTGTATCTGTAGCCTAGAGATACAACATTTCCAGGTTGTATGTGTGTGAACTCTCATATATGTGTCAGATACTGGGAATCCCTGAGCTGATGGGTCTTGAAAGTCTGTATGCATATTAGACAGCAAGAGACCTCCGGGGAGTCTCCATAACCTAAATCCCCAGCTATTGCAGACAGCCGTATTATATTATCTTCTTCATAAACCACCTTAAGTTTATCTTAAACTAGTTTGATTTTGTTTGTCCTTAGTGAGTTACATGAGTTTCACTTGTTTGTGCTTCTGCTACTCTTACAGGGTGTCCTGGTTTTGGCTGGGATAGAGTTAATTTTCTTCCTAGTAGCTGGCATAGCGCTGTGGTTTGGATTTAGGATGAGAAGAATGCTGATAACACACTGATGTTTTAGTTGTTGCTAGGTACTGCTTATACTAGTCAAGGACTTTTTCAGCTTCCCATGCTCTGCCAGGTACACAAGAAACTGGGAGGGGGCACAGCCAGGACAGCTGACCCAAACTGGCCAAAGGGCTAGTCCGTACCATATGACATCATGCTCAGTATAGAAACTGGGGGGAGTTGGCTGGGGGGCAGCGATCGCTGCTTGGGGACTGGCTGGGCATCAGTCAGCAGGTGGTGAGTGGTTGCATCACTTGTTTTTCCTGGGTTTTATTTCTCTCTCTCTCTCATTGCTTTCCTTTTCATTACCATTTATTTATTTATTATTATTATTATTATAATATTTCAATTATTAAACTGTTCTTATCTCAACCCATGAGTTCTACTTTTGCTCTTCTGATCTCTCCCCATCCCACCAGGGGGCAGGGAGGGTGAGCGAGTGGCTCTGTGGTGCTTGGTTGCCGACTGGGGCTAAACCACAACAAAGGGCAATCCTAGAAACTTAATTTCTTCTCTTAATTTCTGGTTTGGGATTACCCATGAACAATACTTATATGTTCCTTCTTCAGCCTTGTCCTTCAATTTAGATAGCTTTTATTTTTCTGTTGTGGAGCCTAGTTGAGTTTCAATTCACTATCCATACAATTTGCTTGATAGTCATAGTGACATTTAAAGTAGCGGTAGATGAAGCTTAGAGACAGCTCAGTTCCTTTTCCATGATGAACTTCAGGACAGCACATGTAGTTCTTAGTATTTGCCTTTCTGGGCTAGACAAACCAACCTTTCATCATCCCCATATCCTTTCTCTGACTGAATTAATCTTTCTAGCCACCACAGGTGTACATTTTATTCCAGCTAAGGTATCATCAGATCTCTGTCAATAAAATTTACTTAATTTTATTGAAAGCACCTATAAGATTAAATCCAAAGATACCACTTAATTCATCTTTAAACAAACACACATACTCCAGGTTTTTGCTTCAAGGGAGAAGACAACACTTCATTTCACTTTGACAGGAAGTTTTCTTACTTATTTTGCTGGTTTCTATTAAGCAACTGACACTTAACATTGATAGTTTAGATAGCTGTAATTCCAGTAAATATTTATTTTCTCAGTGAGATGGGTTGTGTTTGACAGACCTGTGCATGGTCTGCTGTTGAGCATAGAATGCAGTTGCTTACTTACCTCTGCTTGTCAAACAATAAATGATCATTTAATAGAGTGCTTTAAGAGACTATCATAGGTGTGAAATGTGTTCTTCAAAGCAATGCATTTTCCATTTTATATTATGGGAGTAATTCCAGCTACATACTGTTTAAATGTCACCATAAGCATCATGCAAAATAAATACATACCAAATTGGAAACTGGTATCAGAACCAGTTGCGTTATACCGCTTGACTCCTCAAACCTCAAGATGCTGCCCTTATTACTGAGCTTCCTAGAGTGAGATTGATGCTTTGGAGCCTTGTAACAACTGGGCACTTGCAGTTGTGTTCATGATGCCATGCCAACTCAAAGCTTCTCATCAGCACAGGCAGAATTGAAGGCTAGGTATCAGCCTCTTCAAATTCTCTGTGTGCAATGGCTTCAGATCGGGCTGAGGTTTTTCTTTGCTTTCTCTCAGCCATTATCTCCTCTCTATGACAGATTTTAGCTCTTCTTTTTGCCTCAGCTCCCACTCCTCCTGTGTTCATTAATGTCAGAAAGTAATAGTATCTCAGAAAGAATAAACAATATAACCTATATGAGGATTAACTGACACTCCAGACTGCTTCCCATGCCAAGACAATGCTACTTCTCTTTCTCAGGACTTCAGCCTGCTTTTTTGAAACTATGCTGGAATATTCCTGGTTGTATTCTCATTCTGTCAGCAGTGTCTTCCTGATGTACATTGATGATCTATTTTTTTCCAGTAAGTACACAGTCCCCTTTGGCAAATGACATTTATAGTCTTATTTACAAACTATTGTATAGCCTTATAAGAAAAAATTACTGAATTTGTAACAATTAAAGGCATTCACATTCAACATCCTTGGAGGTTAGTCTCCTCCTAAGCTACTTTTACTCACATAATTGTTCACTTATAGAGTCAGCATCTATGTTGAATAAATCATGCAGGTTTTCCCCATGTTTGGTCTTTGGAAAATTATTTCATGTAAAATGTAGTTCAAAGTGAATGCAAGGTGCCTCTGGTTTTCTCTTTAAATGTTTTCTTTCTTATTTTCAAAGAGTATGAGTATGCTTTTTATATCAAAGTAAAAAATTAGGAATGTAAATTTGACTATGTGCTGCATATAGAACAGCAAAGTAACACTTGCTAATTTCTCACACATTGGAAGATTTTGTAGTTTCCCACTACTCTCAAGTTGCAAGTGATTTGCATTACGAATAATGGACTGAAACCACACTAAGGAAGAGTTGCTTAGAATAGAGGCCCTGCAAAATCCTGTGGTGCAAATGAAATTAATTAGCTTGTCTCTACTGTGTTCTGCAATATGAAGACACAGTAGAAGAGTGGACCGCAATGGGGAAGGAATTTTTCTTCATAGGAAAAGCATCATGCTCCTTTGACCATAGATGACACTTTCTGTATTGATTGTTTAATTCAGATCTTTAGGTAGTGGAAGTTTTTCTTTACTTTAACATGAGACATTTTAAATCACTTCCCAGAAAACAACCATAGTATGGTAATTACACAGATGAGTGAAAAGGCAGTTGCTTCCTCTCTAATTGAGCCAATATAGTCATTATCAATTTCCATGCTTCTTATCTGTTTTCTTTTTAAAGCTCCAGAAGAGAGGATCATATTTTTTCAAAATATGCCTTGAGTTATGCATATTTTAATTTACCAATACAGTATCTTAAGTTGTTCCCTGTTGCCTCATCTATTTGTGCAAATACACTGAAAGCAACAAGGAGTTTGCTCCTGTAGATTTTATTGTTTATGTTTACAAGAAATAATGTGACAAAAAAGCTTCAAACAAACAAAAGGGCAAATATTTGGGGGAAGAATATTGTTCACATGTAATTACATGCTAGTTCCTTTTGAAAAGATGGCTTTAATATGATGGTGTTAATTTTCAGCATCAATCATTTCTGAGCCCATTTAATGCATGATACGTGTTCCACTTGAAAAATATAGAAAAGTGGCCAGTTAGAGTAGAATATTATCAGATGTTTCTTGAGTTTCCTCACTGGAAGAGAAATAGCATAATATCAATGTTTAATGAGTGATTGACCTAAGTTTTTTTCAAATTAGGAATTTCATGCTGAGCATTTACTGACTAATATAAACCCCTGACCTAACCCTTTTAATCAAGGCATGGTGTGACCATCTGGAATCCAAGCTGATTTCTTCTTTTAGATTTGCTGTCCAGCCTTTCATATCCACAGCTTGTGATAGTTCTGGTTTATTCAGGTGCATCTAAACAGCATTTGGCAAAGTGAACCAGGTGTGCAGCACATAAGGTGCTTCTCAGAGTAAGTACAACTTTGTTTTCTGGAGCTTCTCTGGGTGACCTTTAGTGGGTCTGTTGTGACTGAGGGAGTGCTGGGCTATCTGAACCACTGTGGCCCACCCCGTACAGTGGGATTGCTGTCATTTCACATCACCCAAACCTCCTTTCTCCAAAGTTTATGGCTTCAGTTATTCAGAGATTTTGATGAGAAATGCAAAGCATTAGGGAAGTTGGTTATGCCTCATCTAAGGACAGTTTCATTAGCCCACTTTGTCTAGAAAGCAGTCTATGCATTCTAAAAAAAAAAAAAAAAAAAAAAGGAACAATTCAGTCTCTGGATAGTTTCCAAAAGGATCCTTTCTTGTAAATAGAGAAATCTGGTTGACAAACAATGGGTAGTGTAACCAGAAATTAAATGAGTTTAAGATTAATGAAACAGATTCACCAGCTCAGACACTCCACAGCCTGAAAATACCCTTGATAATTTTGTAATGAAGGATTTGTTAAACATCTAGTGTTTCTTTTTAATATTAGTGCTTATATTGTTATATTGTGGTATCTCAGTGCTGGTTCTGACAAAATATAGGTGGTGCAAATGAATAATAATATTGTAAGTTAATAATTTAGTTAGAAAGTAGAGAAAGAAATTAACATCAACAAGAGGATAACTTACATTAATGTTCAAAATAAAAAAATGTTCAGTTTTGGTTGGAATCAGGTCTTGACCTGTTCTTATATTTTTTTAAAAATAACTGTTTTCTATGCACCAGTTTTGCACAAAAGAAAAAAGATATTCTGTGATGAAACACAGAAAATCTTCTGTATTATTAATAGAATATATAGTACCTTAAAAGGAAGATGTTCTAATGAAAATCATCTATTTGCTTTGAAGCCAGTGTTCAAACAGATGCTCGAAAAGAATGGAAATAAACAGTGAAAACTTATCACTTTATCACTTTATTCATGAAAGAATTAATTTATGTTAGCAATTAGTCATTTCAGGGGGCAGCGGTAACTCATATTTCTTAAGATAGTTCTATTTAAATATAAATTGGTTGGAGGGAGATAAGAGATTTTTCTCCACACTATTATATCCCTCATACATAGCCAATATACAGAACAAACATAGGAATTTGTTTTTTTCTTACATTCTCTCAGTAGACTTGGGTATTGGCCCATGGTTTTTGACATCAAAACGCCCATTTCCTGCTGCAAATGCATCGAAAGCTCTTGTGGGTTGACCCTAGCCAACAGCTAAGCACCCACACAGCTGCTTGCTCACTCCTCCTCCCCGCCCCAGTAGAATGGGGGGAGAAAATAGGAAGCGCAAAAGCAAGAAAACTCGTGGGTCGAAATAAAGACAGTTTAGTAAGTGAAGGAAAGAGAAGAAATACAAGTGATGCAAAGGCAATCACTCACCACCTCCCACAAGCAGACTGTTGCCCAGGCAGTCTCTGAGCAATGGCCACTTTGGAAGTCAAGCCCCTGTACCCCCTTCTTCCTCTACCCCATTTTTGATTGCTGAACATGACATTATATAGCATGGAATATTCCTTTGGCCAGTTCGATTCAGCTGTCCCATCTGTGTCCCCTCCCAGCTCCTTGCTCACCACCAGCCCACTCACTTCATGGGGAGCAGGGTGGGAAAAAGAGAAAGTCTTTTTGCTGTGCACTGCACTGCTCAGGACTAGCCAAAACACTGGTGTGTTATCAGCACTGTTTTAGCCACAAATCCAAAACACAGCACCATGCCAGCTGCTACAAAGAAAGTTAACTCCATCCCAGCCAAACCCAGTACAAAAACTGAACTCTTATTTTCAGAATAGGAAGGTATGTGAAATGTGTCACTAGCCTTTGAAATATTTCTAGAGTATTAGAACTAGTTGATTTAAATCCGTAGAGGATTTGGTCCTGGATAGCTTATTTATTAGTTGAAGATCAAAAGTCAATCCATGATCAACTTGTATAAATAGCAATAAGATATGATTAATTAGCAGAATTAGACTTCTTGCATAGGTAACAAAAATATATGTAGTTTGGTAGTCTATAACAAGACTGATCACTAATTCATGATAATCAGAAAAAAAATTCCATAAAGATTGATTATTCTACAGTCATTTAGAAAAAGCTTCTTATACCTTCCTAAAAATAATTTGGTACTGGCCACCAGCTGAGTTTAAAAGGACCATGTTCTGAATTTTTATGGTAGTTGCTGTACTACATGAATTTTTTAAAACTAAAAAATTGTTATAAGAGAACAAATACCTCTGGAGTTTAGATGTAAATTAATGAGTCATTTATTTTGATATTGTATTCCATAAAGGGGCAAGAGACAGTTTCTACTAGACCTGCAAGGCAGCATACTAATTGAGGGATGGATATGAAGTGCTGTATATTGCTTGTATGCTGAGAGATCAGCTGTACATTTTTCAAATGAAACATGTGACGTTAACTGGCACTTCTGACATTAATCTTTTTTCCTTATGATGCACTTCACAGAATAGAGGAACGTAAGTGTGTTAGTGGCAAAGTTTAGTAAAAAGGACACAGAAAAATGTAAGCAATGAAGTCTGGAACTGCAAATCAAGACTCTTCTCTCCTTCTCATGCCACTTAAACTCTGACTCTATAAATGCTTGCCTTTTTTACTTTTAAGGTCATAGGCTGTCAAGAATGTCACCCCACTCAAAACAGTTTGCCTTACCTCCAGCAAAGATCCAGATGGTAGGTGACCCTCTTGCCTGAGTGTTAATACTGGTCACCCTTTTCAGCACAAACACTGTGAGTGGGAAATTTGTCTAAGTGGGAAGCAGGGCCTGGGGTTCAAGCCTTGCCTCCAGCTTCAATTCAAACCAACAGTAATTCAAACTCACTTTCCAGCATAGTCAGAGGCTGCTTTAGACTGAAACACTTCCTAGCACTGGATTTGAAGTACAGCAATTCTGTAGTCTCTTGATGAGGGAGAATGAAATCCCAGGTTTTGACTTCTGCTTCTAGTGCTGCTTTATACATCAGAGACATGGATGAAATGTATGCTTGGGCCTGGCACCGAGACTGTGTGGATTATAGCAGTTTGGTAATCAGATGACTCACATCAGCACTTGTTTTACTTCTAAATCTCTGTTGTTTTGGTTTAGAAACAATCGTATTATAGAACTGTTGGGTTTTATTTTTAAGTTTTCCATCCAAGACTTAGTTTCATTATAGTCAGTTTTAAATCAACAATAAAACTCTATCAGCTGACAAGAAATGCAGGAATTTCTTGTGAAGAATTCATGTTCTGCACAGGCTGCACAACCAGCATCCTAGAACTGTTTGGATTTAAACCAGAGATCTCATGCTGAAGTTCCTCTTTAAGTGGCTTTTAAAGGCAGGTCTGAACTGTGTCCTCAGGTACTTACTTAGAGCATGTAAATGTACAGCAAAAAACCATGCAGGTTCCATTTTTGCATGTGCAACTTAAGTTCTCCCTCTGCTCAGTATCCAAACAAGAAGCTCTCATCTTCTTGGGCTATTAGATGCTACATGTTGTTAAGCATGGAAATGTATTCTTATCAGCCTTTACTGGACACATGTAGTACAATTTTACTTTTGTGTCTTGATAGAAGGCACATGAGGTTGACTAAAAGTATACTAGTGCATATATAATTTTTGTTTTCTTTTATATCTGTGTGCATTGTTTGGATTTTGTTGAGAGTTTTCTGCAAAAGGACTACTGTGGTATGAGATGTTGCCCAAGGTAAATACAGATTTGAGAAAATGCTTGAACATTGGAATCTGGTTTATTTGAAAAATTCCCACACAGTTTACCACAGTTTTTTTAATGACTGTAGAAGCCTCCCACTCTTTATAAAATGTTTGTTACATTAATTAGGGGGTCTGTTAGACAACTAATTTTCCCCATAAAATCTGTTAGGAGATGGTGAGCACAGGAGTGGTATGATGTCAAGAAACACATTCGTATTTCAAACTAGAAACAGGGGCTGTTGGTTACTTAAAAAAAAAGGTAAGTTTTGGTGCTTTGTAGATTTATATGTGTTGTCTTCCCACCTTTCAGATCCACCCATTGTTGGGAAAGAAATATGAGACTTCCATGATATGACTATTGCACCCCTTCTCTATTACCATATGAAGTGCCTATTGAAAGTGCTAACCAAAACAAAATAAATGCTTCTCAGAACAGGAGACAGTTTCTGAAAATCAGTATCTGTGCATATCAGTTATCATGCAAACTAGCACTATTGTACTCTGACAAAATCAACAAGCAATTAAGTAATTAATGTTTATTTCTCAAGATGTATTAAGCACGTGGATAGGCAGAAAACTGGCTACAAAATACTTAAAACAGCATGTGGTATGTAATACAAAACAAGCTTTGAAAGATCTACTTGCCCAGAGAAAGAAAAATGCTTTAATTAATGCTGTGACTAACACTTTTACAGTTACACTAACACTGGCCTTTTTCTAGAGAAAAAATGACTTTATTAGGCCTTCAGCCATTAGCTCTTTATACCTTTTGCGATAGTGCTATTGGTGATATCTGTTATTTTCTCCATATAATTTCAGTACTTCCTTTTTAATTCCCCAAGATGGAGCTTGTCTTTCCGTTGGAGGCCATCCAACAGAAAGTGTAGTATTGTCAAGAAGTCTACTGCAGACTTACACAGTGGACAAAGCTGGTAGCCATGTGACTTTTCTCTAAAACTGAGGTGGTGAACGCTGTTGTTACGTCTTTGTGAGACAAACGTATATTGAGAAGTGAGAGAAATGGAGAAGGCTGAGTAATGTTTGTCTATGGTATTGGATGTGATGTATATATTACAGGTGAAACTGATATGGCACATTAGCAGTGTTTATAGGAAGTAGATGGAGTAATGGGCACATGAAAATTCTACTGAATTTTGAATCGAGAAGTCATTGAGGTATATGCTTCAGCAACTATAATTAAATTTGATTTCCTAATTGAATAAGATACTTATGTCTGCCTGGTAAGGGTCGTCTGCATTACCTATGTGAAGGTAACAGTGTCAGAGAGCAACTAAATATCTGTTCATCAGTAATACATTTGCATGAAGGAAGATTGGAAATTCACACATGGGTGATGGCTTGGCATGTCTTTTCAATTAATATTCTGTTAGGCACAGGCCTTAGTATTGCATGTTCAAGAGTAATCATACGTAAACAATACCCATTGAGTTATGAGCACATAACTGCAGTGACTGTAAACTCTTTATGCAGAAGTTTTTTTCAAGTTTTAGCCTTGTACTGAGCAACCTAGGACTGTGATACATGAACTGGATCCTACGTACTGTCACATTTGAAAAAAAGAAAAGAAAATACTTATGAAAAAATTTGGATGCAGTGATAGTTATTTTAACTGAAACACATGAATGCTAGTTCCTTTTGAATCAACTTGAACAACAAAAGATTCTAGTTTCAAGAAGCTAGTATAAATTATTTATCTGCATCTTTCGAGTTGACTCTGATTGCTGTTATTTCCTAAAATGTATCTTTGAATGACTTTTTGAAGTATCATTAGTGCATTAAGAAAAACTGCAAAACTTGAGTATAACTTTGGATCTCATTAAAACCCATGTCTTTCTGTCTGAGCCCTAATTCCTAGACAATGTAGAAGTTAGGGCTGTTTCCTGCAAGCCTGCAAAATAGGAAATAACTTTGCTGTTGCATCACCCTTTCTGCCACCTACTGTGCATAATACCTGCCACATCATTAATCTGAACAACTCTTTGGGACCTGGATTCTGGAGCAGGTCCCCCACCAAAGAACTTTCCCATGGTGAGTAAATAAGTTAAAAGATCTTACTGTATTCCAACAAGTTTTTGACTTGGGGAGGAAGGGAAAGGTCGAAGAAAATGTTTCCCCAAAAGCAATAACACACATCCTTTAGTAACTTCTAATAATTGCAATAATGAGGAAAACAGATATTGTATATAGTAAGGGTATTTTTTGTTCTCTGCACAAATTATTAAACTGAAATGATATTCCTGAGAATGTGAACAGTACTGCCACAGTCACAGTAAAAATGTCTTAATAAAAAAGCTACAGAATCGGACATTGAAATGTCTATTTGAGGATAGCTGCTCTAGCTTTCAAAAACTTGAATGTACCTCAATCAAGAATATGACAAATTCAACATCTTCCCAGTGGTCCTCAACAAAATTCAGACATTGTAGACCAAGAAACTGAAGAACTGGAGACCATGCCCACATAATCTTAATTTCATCCTGTTTGAGCATTGCCTGCTGTGTCCATAACCGTGGCAGTCCTCCAATCTTTGGTCTACAAAGACTAGAAGCACCCTTGAAAGAGTAAAAAACACCACCTATCCCAAAAAGTAGGTCTGTTCTTCCTTTCCAACCACAAATTTTTCTTACCCCTCAAACCCTAATGACTTTCACCATGGCCAGAACACCATGTGCCATTGAATAATCCCTCTCTGCTAATGAGGTCTTCTGTTTTGCATGTGGAATTGTGAAGGGAAAATGGTGTGAGAATTGGTGTGTTGTACTGTAAAAAGTTTGGGTTGGTTGGTTTGTTTGTTTGTTATGAGTTGTATAAGTTTGCAAAGCTGAATACTACTGGGTAGCAGTTTTTCTAAGGGTTTTGATTTCCTCTTTAGTTGGACTGTCATTATGTTTTGAAATAATATGAATGCGTAGCAGCTAACTGCAGGTGAGACAGAACATTCAGATGGCTTTTTGCTAAAACCTGGGTTCTCATTATGTGATACTTACATTACCTGGGAGAGTTGTGTGTGTGCATGTAATTAAACCTGAAACCAGGAAGGGAACTTTTTTTTGGTCAGATCACTTACCTAAATCTTACAATGTGCTAGATCTCCTAGGTACAAACACCCTCCAAGCTTTTGCTTTGTTTTCAGGACTATGGGGAGGAAGAAGGATGCAAGGGATCAGGGAACTGTGTTAACTAATTCAAATTACAACAAACTGTTACTAACTTAATCGTGAAAACTCACAAGTCATAACAGTAGCAATTATGGAGACATTAGGAGTGTCAAAAGTGACCCCTAAACTACAGCAAAATTGATTGAAAAGCTAGCCTGTATTTAACTAGGTAATGTATTTTAGTAGATGCTTATCCTTATGAGCCAAGAATGATCTATGAATGTCTGTGGGTATCTGAAGCCATGGATGCCAGATTTGGGCTTTGTGAAATAACTCCTCTGTTTGTTCGTTCTGTGAAAAGTAAAAATGCATTTCATCTGTCTTAACAACCAGCTTGACTTACTTAGGGCTTTTGCTTTGATTTACAGGGCAAGATTACAGCCTTTGTTCTTTAGCATGAGCATATGTATTTTCCTAGATTTACTTGTGTGAGTGATACTACTGCAATCAAAGCAATGAATGTGTGTCAGGTTGACTCTTCAGATAAATTGTTATTATAGATTTTTTTATAGGTTTTGTTGTGGTTTGAAAATGATTGTCTCCCACTGCCTAAACAGTGGATGAGTCTTGTCACATCAAGTGTGGGAGGAAAACTGATCTTCAGACATTAATGCTAACTACAGATAGAACTAAATGAAGATACGCATCCAAGCTTATTTAGATGAGCTATTGACTGACCTTTCCTTTCTTTTTTGTACCCTGCAAACTTCAGCAGGGAGTTCCTTTTTATGTAGTATTGTGTTGTCAGGTTTGACTAAATTTTCATCAGCAGGTAAAGATGGATGCCATACCATACATTTTTAGTTAAGCATTGAACCTCAATTATTTTTAATCAATTTGCCGTGCTTGGAAAAGAGCCAATGCGCTTTGTGCGCATGTGCAGATGCATGCTTACACACATACTCCCAGAATTATAAGGTACCTCAAACTTAATTTCTAAGTTACCTCAAACTTAATTTCTGTTAACAGTTGTTGTGTATTCAGAGTCATCACTGTTTAATGCAGTATCTTAATAATTATATTCAAATTGTTGTAGTCATGTGGAACAAAAAGTGATTCTTGTTATATCTCTCAATTTTAGAGATGTGAGCAAGTCAGATATATGAATTCTGGGTGATAGTTATTAAGCTTCAATTATTACTCTTTCTTAAAATGAAGTGAGAACAAGGCATAAAGGAACATGTTACCTAAGTTACATCATCAGCAAGATACATATACAAGAAAGACTGAAGGCATCAGCAAGATACATATACAAGAAAGACTGAAGGGGTTTCTGTGGCCAGAAAGACCCCTTTTAATTAAGGAAAACAAATCTAATGAGAATCCAGCAATTCCAAGTTATGTATCATAATGAAAAGCAGTACAAGAGACAAATTGGTTTGTGCAGATCTAATAGTATCCAAGCCAGGAGAGAATACCCAGAAAGAAAAACATCACAAACTGGGAATGCAGTAGGAGAAGTCAACAGTTCAAATAAGAATGGCCCACTGCCAGTATAGTTAAAATATCCACTTCATGGGGTATTTATGCATCTTCAGCTCAAGTGCAAATGTGAAAACTAGAAACCAACCAAGTGAACTACACCAGAGCTGTTTAGCCTGTCTGTACACAGGACTAATTCCAACTCAAAGTTCAGTGGCCAGATTTATACAGTGGAATTGGTCTTCTATGTCTGAATGAATGGGAAACTGGGGTATCCAAATAGAGGGTTAATCCTGATAATGTGAGTGCTTGAGAGAACAAGGTAGATGCAGCAATTGCAGATGCAATTTGGGTATGCAAGCATTCAGCATCTCCAGCATACTGTCAGCCTATAAAGAGCTATGAAGGTTCCTGGAGAGCCATTAATTTATTGTTTCAACAAAAAAAAAAAAGCGCTACTCTTGATGAATTTTTGAATAGGATGTGGTTGTAAAATGCATTTTTTATAGTGACTGAAAATGCTTGCTCTGCTTTAATATTAAGAATGAAACCAATACAGCTGCTGTGGCAGGCTACTGGTAAGCAGCCGAAGAATATGTAAAACAGGCCACAATATTGATACTTAGGGGAACAACATATAAAGCTTTGAAACAGCTCAAAGAATAACACAAAATAGGAGATAAAGAACTTTCTTGGCATCCTAAGCAATGTTTGGATTGCACGGAACGGATTCAGATTATTTTCACCAGTACTTGAACCACCACTTAAGAGAAGCGCAGGGGATAATCAGGAGCATGCCATGACTCTGTGCATTGAATTGCTAGTTAATAAACTAAGAGAAGAGAAAAAATTGATAGGTATTGTACATGCTGTGCTTGGGGGGCAGAGCACAGCAGGTTAAAATAAGATGCCAAGATATATGTGGACCTTCTTATCTTTTCAGATGAATTAGTGTTCCTGTTACAGGGACAGAAGTTTCAGGCTCAAGGCAGAACATGCAGTATTACACTCCCAATGAAGTTCTTTGAACAGATTTTTTTTTTTCCTTTTGGCTACGTATTGCCATTTGATAAGAGGGGAACACCATGACAAGGGCAATACTGTGGATCCAGAATGCTTCCTGGATAGATCTATTGCCCCCCCCCCCCCCCCCTTTTTTTTTTTTTTTTTTTGAAACATAGCAATTCTTTACAAGAATCAAAACTTGTGCATAGTTTAGTTATAATGTTATTATTGAAACTAACTGTTTATAAGTATGTCCGTGTCTGTTCTGTAGCCTCTAAATCCTGTATTGGTGTCTGTATAGAAGTTCAGTTTGCAACTGGAGAAGCTGTAGATCACAGACTTATTTTGATTTTATGTGTTCAGAAATCTTGATAATTAATCTCTCTCTCTAAAAAAAAAAAAAATAGACAATACAGTTCACTGTTCATTGGAGCCACTTTTCTGAATCACAGTTTAACTCTCACCTATAAGCTGCTAAACATTATGTATAGGACAAACACACATATTGGCATAAATCAGTACAGTGTACTTGAAATCTACCTTACCAAAAACCCAAGATATGAAAATACTTACTAGCTGGTTTGGCAATACCTAACATATCTTATTTATTAGATTGTAAGTGGTACTCAGGAGCAGGACATTCATTCTAAATTGTCACAATAGCTAATTTTTGTTTCAGTTCTGCAAAATCTGTTCATTTTTATTCCATGTCTGAATTAGGATTTTCTTTGAGAAGGAAATACACATTAGGAACCATAGGTATCATGGCATAAAAGTTCACAAGATGGAAAATAATGCAAGTACCAAAATGGTCTCTAAATGAAAATATTTTTATGTCATAGCATTGTTTTGCCCCATCTCTTATTTTTATTTTATTACTTGGTTTTGATGGTAGACAGCTTTTTTATACCTTTTTGTCTTAATTTTCAATGTTTTTATAGAATTGGTTGCCTTCAGTGGGCTACCAAAACACCATTATATTTCAATCAGTGGTAAAATTTCAGAGAAGAAAACACGTGGTTGTAATGTGAATTCTGTTATGAGAGCAGAGAACAAACTGGCAGCAGGAACTGCCTGGGGGATGAGGAGGTATCATGTGCTCTTAAATGTGAGTAATAACTATTCAAAACACTTGTTACTGGGGAGCCAGTGTAACATCTTCACATCATGTGCAGAACATGAAGAGATGTAGGTCTGAATTAAAATTGTATGAGAGGTAACCTGAAGTGCAGCGCTTGTAGGCATATTAAAAGGATAAAAGAGGAGGACAGCTGGCAGGAGAGCTAGTATTTCCCACTCGTGATTCTAAATTACCACAACAGCTTTCCTGTCAGAAAATCCTTACGTATGTGGATTTATGTGTGCTGTGTTTTGGTAGTACATCTCATACTGTATCTGTATATCTTTTTATTGAAATGGTCTTCAAATTATTAATCAGAATACTTCAGTAGGCTAATACCTTCACCTGTAGAACTGCATATGGCACGGATTTGGTATTAGCGTAACAAAGGTGACCCACTGCTCTTGAGAACAGAACTTGCATTGCAGCACGTGGCAAGTATTTCCTTACAGCCAGATATCCTCTAGTCCTCAGTTTGAAGTGCTTTATTTTACAACAAACCAACATTTTTGCACTTTGGCCCTTAGGCTGTCAGCAGACATTTGTAGAATGAAGGAAATATCTGGGTTATACAAAGTTAATAAAAACAGGTGCTATTAACAGCCTGCCATATCAGTATTCCATGTGTCAACATAAGCACTGTTTCATGTTGTTTTAAGAAGAAGGAAAAGGAAGGGAGGAGCTACTGTTAGGATGAAATGGCAAAAGTATATAACTTCATATGAAATATAGAAGGTTAATTTATGAAGAATGATAAATTAATTCTTTGTTTTAAAAATACTTTGTGTGGAGATCTCTGTTCCAAGGAACATCATGAAGAAACCCATCAATCATTCACAGGCATAGTGCTATGGTGGTGGTCATATACATGAGGATATCACTTGCATAATTTATCAAAGTAAACCTGGCTCATTAATGATGAGTACTCAAGGTCAAAGTAAGAAAAGTGAGTTATGCCTTAGTATTTTCATCTAGGTAATTGGACATTTCCCTTTAGCTTGGTTAGTTCAGGCAACAGGCAGCATGCTTTTCTTTTGCTGAATGTCAGGGAAATCTGACATGAAGTCTGTTTTAATTTAGTAGAGTTTTTTACTCAGGAAGGAGAACAAGGAAATTAACTTCTGTCCTTCCTCTGTTGTATCTCTACAGTCATTCTTTGTGATGTGAAATAGCTCTACCTTTCTGTCTCCTCTGTTGCCTCCTTCTTATTCTGAATACATATGAACTCATGCTTTAAAGATCTAGCAGCAAGGCAAACAGCAGGCTAGGGAAGCACTTCAGTAAAGCCAGAGTAAGTGGATGGCTTCTGGGTTTGGGTTTTTTTCTTCTAACAAACATCTTTTGTCTGGTCTTGGGGATATGTATTTCTAGCATTGTTTCACCATAGTTAGCTTTTATTCAGAGTCCAATGATGATTTAAACATGAACAAATGAAGCATCTTTTTATTTTATCTTGAAATGAAAAAAATTCTCAATGCAAAAGTAATTACAATGGAAATAAGACTTTATTTTTCTAGAAGCACAAATAGAAAAGTAATGAAAACGAAGTTGAAAGAGTTGCAAAATTGTTGGAGATGCACTAAACTGCAGAAAGACTTTTCCTCTCTTTTGATCTGTTATCTCTGTGGTTAACACACTTGTCCAGTCTAAATGTTAGGCATCAATTCAATTACCTTTTCTGCCTCAAGGGATTAAAAGCTGCACTTCTCATCTTCTTCGCGTAACTACCAGGCTGTGATCAACTCTGACAAAGCACTAACAGTCCTTCCTGTTTTGAGCTATTCTACTGTAAAGTAGACTTGGTTACCAAGACAGCTATTTTCAACTTATTGAAACAAGAAAAAAGGGAAATCATCACATTCAAGAGCATCATAAATCTTTGTCTGTAGGGTAACTGCTTCCACTCTTGTGTGTTTGATAGCTGGCTTGAGTTAGTGTCACCACATTTCTGCTGGAGGCTTTCCCTCCATTTTCTCTCCCCCAGACCCATGTGCTGAGCTCCTGCAGCTCTTGTGCAAGCACTAGTAATTGGTGACAGCTGGAGAAGGGTATATATATAATTTCCTAAAACTTCCAGATTTTTTTTGTTCTCCGGCCTGATAAGTAAACTCATCTCGCTCACCACATCGGTTATGCATTCATTAATGCTGGTACTGGGAGGCTTGGGAAAACCTGAAAGAAAGTAGTCGTCACTTTTTTTGGTAGCAACATCTTACCTAGGCTTGAACTGGCAGTGTAACCACATGCTGAGGGTGTGGCAAAAGCTCAAACCAAGAATTTTCTTATTTTTTAATAGAAGAGTAGTATTGTTGCTGTCTTCCATTTCATGGATCAAGCCTGCAGAACCTGACTCAAATATATTAATAGTTTTGAGAAAGCTAATGTCCTACTCTTAAGTCAATTTGAATCTCATTGCAAAAATTATCATTATTTATTGTAACATTTCCTACCTTAATCCTCTTTCTAATTGTATGTTTTGCCTTAAATAATGTATATAGCATGATTCTTTCTTCCTTCTCCTTTGCTTGCCACATGTCCTCCATGTTAAATGTGTGGTTTTTTCTTTTCTTTTCTTTTTTTCTTTTTTTAAAACTGAGAATTTCACATAAGTTTTCTCTTGGATTTTGTGACATGTAGCTGTACAAGTTTGTTGCTCTATAACACCTATTTATGAAAGCTTTGTAAATACAATATTTGGTTTTGATACTTGGAAGTATTAACTCAGAAAGTTTAGCCCTGTATTTAAATGCTATAGTTCTGAACCCATACAGCTGCTGTCCAGGACCACCTTCAGCACAAACTTTTCCTCAACTTTAATATCTGTTTAAAAATCCAAATACACTGGCTTGCAAGAAGACTGACTCTTGATGTCCAAAGATAAAAGTTCAGGTAGGGTAAGCAATGAACTCAGCCACATGTTTGGACATAATAAATTGTTCTGTTGTGTGGTTCTTGGTTGTCTTAGTCATATGGAATCAGAGCATCTGCAGTTACAGAGTTGTTAATGTGCTCGAGGTATGAAGGAATCTAAAAAAGTTTGCTAGAGAAAGCTGCACCTCTCTCTAAACCAGTATTTCCACCAGCGTTAACTAATACAGTAGTAGCAGTTACAACATGCCTTTTCCACTGACAGACTGATGCGCTGCTCTGCTGAGGAATTCACTGTGAGGAAATTGCTCTGTGATGGCAAACTGAGCTCATCTTTTTATATGAACTTCTCTGAATTAATTGCCTAATATACATCTTTTTCCAGCTAAATATTACTGACCAAATGTCACCTTGTCCCTTGTTGTATGCTGGTAGCTGCCTCATTATTCACTTAGTATCAGTTGTGTGGGTGAGTTTGGGGTATTTTTGGTCTTTAAATTTTCGAAAGTGAAATAGCACTGAATTCATGAGATCAGTAGCCTTTACTAGACCTCAGTGATTAGTCCACTTACCCAAAGCAATGAGCAGAAGTTTCATACTACTGCCTCTGCCTAGGGCTTCAGGATCCCAGATGGGAGGAAGGCTTTTTCGGAAGGAGGGTCCTCATTCCTGCATCTGTGTTCTTACTGATCCAGTTTTTGAAAAATCATTCTGCAGATAACAGGAAACAATTTAACACCCAAATACTTTCTTTGGAAGGGAGGAAGGGATGTATTTTGATGCAGTGAGTAGCCATGCAAGTGTGTTAAAATGGTGAAGCAGAGCAGCAATAATTGAGGCTGATGTAGCTCATTTTCAATTTTATTTTCAGGGTATAAAAATTGCTGTTACAAACCTGATTAGGTGAAATCTCCAACAAGGTAAAAAGATAAATAAGGTAAGATAATAATTGCAAGCATGAGTGAAAATGTACCTGCATATAGCTGAGAATGAAAAGAATTTTTAAACTAGCGCCATAAGGCGAGAGGAGAATTTTGAACCATTTTATTTCCTTTTTACTATTTATAAGAAAAGGAGAAGATACATATAACAAGCAGATGTAAGTTTAGAAAACCTGTCACGCTTTGCTCTTTGGATCAGATCCCAGGACCCAGAAAAATATGTGAAATAATAATCTACTGGAGTGAACTCCATGATATGCAGGTACCCACTTAAGGTTTTCGTCATGATGAAGGCGATGCTTGTTCAGACACTTGCCCTTATGGCAACAGGACTTGACAGTTCTCCATCTTTTCAGTGGACTTCTTTGAAGAAGCCTGAGGCTTGTACTACTGCTCCTTCCACACTGTACCTCAGATGGATGTTTTCTTTAATTTCTAGACCTGTCAATCGACTACAGTTATTAAAAAAAAAGAAAAGAAAAGAAAAAAGTCTGTATGTACTCTTTCTATTCTTTCAGTCCCTTAAGACTGTACAGACATGCGATCAGCCTGGAATGGTTCGTTCTGGTGATGAAGCCTTTATCAACATACATAACTAGCAGAAGCGGTGTGCTCCTGGAAATTTGGTCTAAGGTAGATTTTTATTTTGGCTTTCCCACTCTGGACCACTACGTAAGCGTGCTGCCTCAGGACACTGGTTTGCTAAGCTATCTCAGCCATTCAAACTTAAGACTTATTTTCAAACATGACATGAAAATAATTATAGAACCTGTGGTCTAAGCAACGGAGCTGCACGTTGCCGTGTGGTGTGCTCTCCCTCACCCCCTCCCCAATTATCTCCGTGTTGAACTGATGGCCGAGAGGCGCCGTTTCCGCACAGCTCTGAGGGGGAGAATCCAGCCCACCACTCCGCTTTTTAACGCAAAGAGGAATAAACCTGCAACTAAGCCCTCTGCCCCGGGGATTCCACGCAGGATTTCCACGCTTCCAACAAATCGGTTTTCAAGGCTGTTTCACGGGAAAAGCAGAAACTGGGTGAGGGGAGGGAGAAGGGGGGGGGAATCCTCCAGCGTGGAACGCTCCGACCTGCTGGCTGTGCTGCCACGCCGCGAACGCCCGCAGCGGGAACCCCCGCTCCCGGCACGGCGGGGAGGCGCCGGCCGCCCCTGCCGGCGATCGCCGCGGACCCGGGCCCGGGCGGGCGGGGCGGCTGGGAGCGATGACATCATGGGGGCGGGGCGGGGCGGGATCGCCGCGCCGGGCTGGCGGCGGCTCGGGCGGCGGGATGGGGCGGAGGGCGCAGCCGGGCGGGCAGCCTGCCCCGCCGCCCCGCCGCCCGGCTCCCTGAGGCACCTGGGCCCGCCGCGGGTGAGTGGGCGGGGGCGGCCCGGCCCGGGGGGCGGGGGCGGTACCGGTACCTGTACCTGCACCTGCCGGGTCCCGGCTGCGGGTGCTGCCCTTTTTGGAGGGGGGATTTACGTTTCTTTTTTCCCTTTTTTTTTTTTTTTAATTTTTTTTTTTGGGGGGGAGGTAGTGGTGTTGTATTTGTGGTTTTTGGTTTTATTTTTTCTTTCTTTCTTCTTTTCCCTGCTGTCGTTATTTCGGATTTTTTCTTGAGACGCGCCTCAGGGCACCCACGCGGGTTCCTCTGCTGTTCCTCTCGGCCGTGGCAGGTGGCAGGTGGCGGGCAGGCACAGGGGGTTGCCGTCAGCTCATCTCTTCCCGTTCCCCCCGTCCGTCGGGCCGCCACTTTGGACGGTCGGCGGTGCGGAGCAGCGGCCCCGGCTGCCCTGCTCCCTCAGCCCGCCGCCTGCGCGCTGCCGCGAGCCATCGCGAAAGGGAGCTTCTCGTGCTCTTGCAGCCCCTTGCCCCAAATCGGAGACGGACCCCGGGAGGGAGCAGCCGCCGAGCGCCCGCCCCGGCCCCCAGCCGAGCCCGGGGGCCGCCGCTCGGGCAGCGTGCCCCCCCCCCCCCCCCCAAAAGCCCTGCCCCGGCGCACCTGCTGGGGACCACTGCACACCCTCCTCAGCCTAACGCCAGGGTGGATGCTGCTTTAATATTTAGGGTTTCTGAGTAAGCGTGGCAGGCAGCGACTTGGTAACAAGAGGAAACCCGGGCTAGAAAAACCTGGCTGGGGAATGTGGGCGAACTTACTTGTCCTTTGTTTGTAATCAATTTTTTAGCGATTTTTTTTTTTTTTTTAACTTGATACTCTGTGTGTGGGAAGGGGGATAGAAGTACCAGCCCTTATAAAACAAGGCAGTAAGAGCTGTGGAAATGTGAAGGGAGGTGTTCAGGCTTCCACCGCTGTCAGCATGTCTCGCTGTGGCTCTCTAGCCAAGGTTCCTCTGAATCCACCACTTCTCCTCGCTCTCCCTCTATCCCATGTATTTTACCCAGACTTCTGGGGAGCACAAGCGTAAAATGCCTTCTCTCACTTCTTCCCCATCTTCCTCTTGTATTTGCAAGTTGTGGTCAGGAGCGAATTGAAAGGAGGGAAACGCAACCTTATGCTTTAGTGCAATTTAAATCGTCTTTGTTGACTAACAGAAAAGTAATGAACTGCCTTGTAACTTCTCCTTCTGTATTAGAAATGCTGTGAAGTTCGGTTATCTTACTGTGTATGGAGCTGTGCAAATCTGATAGTTATTGTAGTGTGTTTTCTTAAATCCCTATGAAAATGGCATGGATTGAAGTAAATATACAAGCTCATGTACTGCCTGAGAGAATGAGCTTATCTTGCAGAACATTTCCTTTTTAATACTGAACAGCTAATATGGACGCTGCCACAGTACTTCATTAAAAAGTTGGGAACTAATTAGCTGTTTCTCACAGCTAGAGTTCCAGATTTTAATTAGAGTTCCTGTCTTCAAGTTTAAACTGATTAAAGCAATGCCAAAGCCACTCTGGTTATTTTCAATGTTTGTTTAAAAAAGAAAATGAAAAAAAAAAAAAAAGTAATTTTAAGCTCTTTGAACTTCATGTTGAAAAACAAACCCTTCTGTTTGGGGTTCTGTCCCTGACTCTGTTGGGTGCGGGGATTAAGAAGATGCCTGTGTGCATCTTGTATTAGAGTGAGGCAGGAAACTAATTAATGGTGATGAAACATACAGGTTTGCTGTTCATAGGGCATTGGTTTCAACTGGAAAACCATAATTTGAAAAGGAAAACTGGAATGTATTAACTGGCAAAGGTAGCACTGGATAACCTGTGAGCATTCAGGTGCATTTCCCAATGTTCAAACTACATAATAAGGGTGTGTTTGGAGATACAATGAAGATGCTTCCTAATAATACTAGAAACTCTGCTAGTGTCTGGTATTCCTGACCAAAAGGCTCACCCAAACTTACATAAAGCTGTCATGATGATTACCATTACCTCCCCCATTAATCTCATGTGCATACTTCTGTCTTCATTCTGCTGAAGAATGGTTACTTTCTTTAGACTTTAAAAAGAAAATTCAGTGTATGGCTCATTCATGCGTACCTTCCTGTATTTTTAACAACTTACCCTTTTTAGGTGTTTGAGGGGTTTGCAAATTGATAATTGCTGAGGGAGTTGTTATGCTGATTAGACTTGCATAGTGGATTTATTCTGAATATTTCACAGGACTCTTGACACTCTTCATGGGAAGAGTTTAATGTTTTTCTCACGCTGCTAAGCACTTGTGACAAAACTTAGCAATGGGTGCTTTAAAATACAAAAAATCAAGTTTTCTGGAAAATGCATGCTAAATGGATGACACACTTTTAAGGTGTATGCATGGGTCAAGCTAGCAGTGCTTGAAACTCTCCCATATGGGACCGACAGCTGAGTTTAACTCTGAGAACTTGCTTTGTTTCAGTGTTCAACCCAGTCAGAGCTGCGGTAATCCTCATGTCGTGACAGAAAGTCCTCTTGTCTCTTCAAACATTTAAAGGATTTGGTATTATTATTATTATGTGACTGAATTCTGTGCAAAAGAACCTTCTTTGCAAAACCTTGGGTGTTAATTTACATTCAAGGTTCTCGAATGCTCTGGTGTCAGGTATGCTGGCCTATATAATGAACTGTCTAAAGAAATGTGACTAATTTTTTCTCTCCTATGGTTATTCTGTACGTTTGCTAACTACAGCTCACATCAACTAATATGATGTCAATATGGATAAGGAGATAAACTGTCATCTTGGTTTTTATATTTGATGTAGGATTTGTATATGTGACAGCTGCAATTAACTCTTTTTAATATCCTCAGAATAACTGTCTGGCTTTAGGCAATTGGCTTTTCTCTTGTGGAAGAAGCAAGTTCATATACTAGGAACACCTACGTGCAAAAATTAAAGCATTTATTAGATTTTTAGAAGATTTATTAGCTAGACAGTCCTGGGAAGACTTAACATGTGATCTAGGAGCGAAATTCCCCACATGTGCTCTATGACACTTCCAGTGAAGAGCGTGAGAATTGGAAGTTTCTCTGTAGCCTCTGGAGTTTTACTGGAATGGTCCCACTAGGAGTTGATACATCTGCTGGTAGTCTTTTCTCAAGCTGTGTGTATCTCCATGTAGTCTTGGTCCTTCCCCCATTTTTCAGTTACCACTGGCTGCTGTTTTCTGTTTTTCCTGCCTTTTTGTATTGCTGCCTGACCCCTTCCAGGCTTTCAACTTTAATTTTGTTTGGTTTCTGTATGTATATTGTCCACTCCTTAATCCAGTAGATTCGCTATCATGTAGCATACATGACAATGGAATTGTATGCCTTGACTTGAAAAAAATGAAGATCTTTAAAGAGAAACATCTTGTTATGTGATATTAAATCCAGAATAGCCTCATCATTTTAATAGCAGTGCAAATTCAAATAATGAATTAATAGAGGAACTTAAACCTTTTATGTGATGAGAATAACCTTGTTAATTATCAGGGTTAATGAGGTGCATTCCTTTCAAGTGAACAGGGTGATGACAGGCCAATAAAAGGACATCTCTTCCACTGGATAGTATTTTTCCAAATCATTGGTAATTGAAAAGGGGATTTTCTTCCAGGTGGGTGTGTGATATTATGGCAGTTTATGTCAGATTCTTCAAGAAAGAGGAATAATCACCTATTAAAAAGTAGACTATATGATACAGTCAAAGCAATATGAAATGGTAAAATTACTTTGTTTTGTGTAGCCATCTTGATGGTTCGGTGCCTTTTTTTCCAAATTCATTGACAACCAGGCATACACTGAAACTTAAATCTCATTAATTAGAGTTCCACGATTTGGAAATAGTAGAGAGTTTGATAGTACTGCATTATTCTGTGGTGTTTCACAGGTCTCTAGGGTATTTCAGTGCTACTTGTAACTTCATATAGTTCCTTTTACAGAATGGTTCTTGGGATGCAAAGGCATGAAAGGTGCTTTGGGCAATTGTACTGTCACAGTTCTATCCTGTTGGTTGTAGGACAAGTGTACAGGATAGGTCTTGTACTGTATTGTGAGAGGTTTTGGCAGTGCTGAGCTATGGAAGGGTATAAAGTTAATTTCAGACTAGGTGACTATTGAAAAACAAAGTTTCTGGTTTTACAGTGAAGATGATACTATGTTTGTAGCTCCCTTCTAATCTTACAAAATGAATGTTTTTGCACAAGGAGTGGGGCATTCAAGGTGTTGAAAGCATTTCTGGTAGCTTGTATGTAAGAGGAGTTATAATGTTCCTGCCTGAATTTTGTCCCATTAACTTTGCTTGTCTGTTGCCAGATTTCTTCACAAGAATGTCTTCCAGAATTGACCCACCTATGTCTGTCTGTCCCTATGCCATGTGAACATGCCTGCCCTGGGATGGTGGTGGGAAGTACAGCACAACACGTTGGCTGCTACCCTGTACTGACTTGGCCAAAATTTGAGTGCTTTGGAGTGAGGTGGCTGGCTGTATTGTATGCTCTGTGTGTCTGTCTGTCTGTCCACACAGGCAGCGCTCAGCAGGTGGTTAGAGGCAGTGGTTCTTTCTGAATCTGCAAAAATGTTCTGAGAATGCGCATCTACCCATCCTGTATAAGAAACAACAAAGCAAAGAAAGAAGAGCAAAGAAAATCAAGCTAGATGCAGCTGTTACTGGAAATTTTAAGATAAAGAAGAAAGGGCAGTTTTGTGCTCTATAAACTTTTCTTGATAATATAATGCATGGTGTGGAAGGAAAAGTCGTGTTACTGTAGGTTAGCTGTATGCAATCAAAGGTAGCTTGAAAATTCTCTAACTTGTGGAGGTTTTGGTTTGTAAGACTTAAATCCATTCTTTATATTCCTTTAAAAGGCAAGTAATAGCTTGGTATTTTTATAGAATGTGAAACAATTGTTAAAACTTCATATTAGGCAGAAGTGAGTGCATTTTTGCAAAGCCAAACTGTATGATTTTAAGTTGACTTTGTTTCATTTACAGCAATGTGATTGTGCTTTGTAGAGGAAAAAATGGTAGTCCAAACCCTCAGACTTCAGTAGAATAAAATATGTAACTTAAGTCTGGCAGATCAAGGATGGTAGGATGTTCTGGGCATGTTTCTATGATTGCCCACCAGCAACTGAAATCCAAGTTTGGACTACTTGTATCTTCAAGTGAACTTTTACGTAGACAAAATTAGATGTCAAACATGATTTCTGCAAAAAGGATATGTAATATTTGACTGTATTAAAATATTGGGCAATGTAGGACATGGTGGAAAATGTGGGGTACAAAGTACTTCAGAACACTGAACAACTTAAGTACTTCTAATCTGTTCAGCAGCTCAGTTTGAGAACCTAAAAACCAGAAGCTTGTTTCATTTGCGATTCAGAGCAACACTCTTCCTTGTCCGTTTATCTCTGTTGCAAAATTAAGTTCTTTGAATCAGGTAGTGGTCACTGACTGATTTCCTGTAAGGCTTTCCATTTTCCTCAGAGGAACAGTGTCTCTATCCTTTTTGATGTCTATAAAAGTATTACACAATTAACTGCTCCCTTGTGTTGTGTTATATTTTTACTTCATGTTGTGTTACACAGGTGTAGAGGGGACAAGCTGGGGAAGGGAAGTGGCATCATGGTTCTGCAGGAATTTGTGGAAATGTAATTGTTGTGGCATGGTATGGTTAGGGCTCCCAGTGAAAGGTAGGGGACAACTTCTGTGCATGTCAATTGTTTTGGTTGTGCTGGGTCATTGAGTGAAAATGTAGTTGAGGTCAAAAGTGTACTAACCCCCATTTTCCAATTTCTGCCCTTCAGCTCTCTGAAGGAGAGAAGAAGAGATTCCAAATGAAAGCACTGTGAGGGAAAGCCAGGCCATGTTTGCAGTCATGGGAGCAGCTTCCTTGACCTCCATGGAACATAGTTTATGTTGTGATAGCTTGATGACTGCAGGTCTTGTGGGAGGTGGAGTTCTTCCCTGCCCTTTTTCCCCAAGGTATTCTTCTCTGAAGTAATTTCCAGATGGAATTTTTGAAATACCAATGATCTTATGGAAGAAAGGGACTTCTTTAGCATGGAAGAAAGGTTCAAAGAGGAAAAAAATTACTAATTTATTGATTCAGATGTAAAATTGATGTAACATGAGCCAAGCTAGATAGATACCTAATCTAAGGGACAGAATTTTGGCATGAGATCAGGTAGTAATAAAATAAGGACTAGGATAAGATTTCTTGCCAACGGAGAAGTGAACTTTTGGAGCTGTCTTCTGACAGGACCAGGGTGCGCACATCTTACGAGGTCAGAGTTTTAAGTGGAAGCCCAAGCCCAGTGTAAGTTATTGTAGGACTTAGTAAGTGTGATGAAAGGAGGCTGGGAGAATAACGTGGACTGCAGCATTAATCTTGGTGTGTTGCTGGAAATCGTCAGCTGGAATCCATTTGTATAGCAGAACAACGTGAGGCAAACTCCAGCTCTCTGGTTGTCAGGGTTGACTGAGTGCAGAGGCAGTTGCAGTGAGCTTTCTATTGCTCTGCTGTTCAAGGACCTTGACACCATCAACTGGAGTAAGGAAAAACCCTTGCTCAGAAGTAGGCTGTGGAGTGAAAGTCCCACGTGATAGCACAAAATAGTGCATAGCAGGACTAAATCTAATCATGCTTGGGCCCTCATAGGAGAGCGATGATTATGGTTCCCAAGAGAAGACCTTGTGCTTCAACATTTCCAGTATGTGAAACTGGCATCAGGCTGCATGACTAGTCCTTACTAGGTAATCTATGAACACAGGCACGTTCCCATCCTGGCCTGTGGTGGAAAATATGCTGCTGTACCTCTTTGCTCCTTCAGGCTCAGACAGTCTGTGCTGCTTCTTTAGAGAGAAACCTAAAGCATGGCTCTCCTGAGTGCCAGCCCCCTTCAAAAGATGTCTTCTGTCTCCTCACAGTGGTGCGGTCTCCTCTGTTTGAAGCTCTTGTGCCAAGCGCAGCCAAACATAGGTCAGCTAATGTGACCAAACTGTTCTTCTGGGAAGTAGTAATAATTTCAATGCAGTGTAGAGAGCTCCTCTACATAATAACAGTATGAAATTGCCCTTCTCTGTGCTAGCTCTACATGGGGGTAAACAGTCATTAGAGTCCGCTGATGGACATGAGTTTTCATGAAGACAGATGCTTTTCTATAAAGTGGATAAATATTTTTCAGTCCTGTAGAGTTATGTTTAAAATGCATTTTCCTTGTTTGTGTAGTACCTTTTTTTTAAACTGAACAGTAAAATCAGTGTCTTAGGTTAGTGGAAGTCCTAACAAACAATATGAGGAGTTGGATGGAAGATGGCATATCTGCAAAAAAGCCAACCTAATTCCATCTCCACGTGCCTCTCAAATGCTGGTCTTCACAGCCAGCTGGGTGCAGTACTCTGTGGAGCTGGAAGACAGGGATTGGCTGTCCGTTTGAGGCAAAAATGCTTCAAAAAGATAAAAGGTCTTTGATAAACTCTTGCTAGAGTGAAGAACTTAATTCAACTTTGCAATTGTATGTAGGTATGCTGAAGTTGGTAAGGTGGGTGACAAGATAGAGCAAAGCCTGAGAAGTCAAATTCTGTCAAGAGGAGTATGTGAAAATGGTCTCTCTTCTGCAGCTGCACACAGTGGAGGAGGGGAAAAGAAATAGCTAAACTTTGAGTATTTTCTTGGTGGGTTTGTTACGTGAGCAGTCTCTGTACTTTGTGAAAAACTGTTGTCTGAATTTGAGTCTTTTGAACCGCATTCGTAGTAATAGTCTGCTGATTTTATTCTGTCCTTCTGTGAAAAAACTTTAATACAAACCCTGTTCAGTCAGTAAGTGTTTGAAAATAGCCATGTTTTATTTAAGAAAGAAGAAGAATGCCTCAATTGCATGTGTTTCTCTTTGAAAGAGTGAAAGGCAACGTTACAAAGAACAAATTTTGGTAAGTGGGAAGAAAGCTGAAGAGAAATCACAGAATATGTAAGGGGCAGTTTTTATCCCTACTGAAAGGGTGGCTGAGGAATTTAAAGAGGAAATGATAAAAAGAATTTCATGGAGAGGAAGACAAAGATAAGGTTATAGCAAATGGAGAAAGGCCCAAGCAAACTAAAGGAAAATGAACCTGTAAAATCTGAGGTAGGGGTAGGGTGGAAGTGAAAAGGAGGGGAGGAAGTATCTATGATACGAGAAGATTGATATGAAGGGGGTGAAATGATCTGAGTGGAGAAATAGTGGAAGAGGGACAGAATCGAGGTATGGAATGAAAGATGTTGATTACTGTATGTGGAATGGGAAGAGAAAACCTTGTTTTAAGCATGTGCTGTGTTTAACTTTTCAAAAGCCTTTTCTTCCCTTGTGCTAGGGGAAAGTATCAGGCCAGATAGAGCAGCCCAAGAGGGGTGAGGCTGCCATGGCAGCTGGGGTCCAACCAGCAGCAAGGCTGAACCTGTGTTCCTGGTTCACATGCATGTGCATGCATGCCCGTACCCGCTCCAGGTGCTGCACCGTGGACACATGTGTCCCCATGACCCACCCCAGGCTGGCACTTAAGGCCACTCGCTGTGGTCTCTCTGGTGGCTCACTGTCACACCCCAGTTGCTGCACTCAGACCCCTGTGCACACACGCATAATGAATAGAGCCCCTCACCCAGAAAAGTTAGAAAGGATTTAATAAGCAGATAGGACAGATTGCACTGATCAGGCGCAGGGCACAGCCAGGCGAGTGAACCAACCAGCAAACTATTTGCACACAACTGGCCCTTTTTATCTGCTTACTCCTCTGTTTTCTCACACTTGTTCCTCCCCAAATCGTGTAAATCCATCACTGTCCCTGCCTTTGGTTCCTGCTGTAAACATCCCATAGTATGTCCCGTGCAATCCCCAAATGCTCTTCCCCTGAATCCCATCATGTGTCCCACACCCCTGAGCAGTGACCCCGCTCTGTCCAAGAGGTGCTCTGATGTTGACTCATCATGATGGGTTTCACATCTGGGAGGGGTCTGGATGGGGCCTCCCTTCCTCCAAGTCCCTAATTTGTGTTCCTGCCTGCCATTCTGCATCCCTGTGGTCCTCTGGGCTTGTAGAGATGGGCCTCTGATGGGCTGGTTGTTCCTGTGATGGGCCTGGGAGGAGCTAGGCAGGGTATTATTTTTGCTCCCCCACTGGCCACTATCTCTCTGTGTGCCTTTGTTGGGGTGCAGATGAGCTTCTGTCACATAATCTAACAGTAGAGAACCATATTCATTTTCTGTCAGAATATTAAAGAGTAAACTTGTGATGAAAATATTTTGTTAAATAATATATGGGAATGAAAAAAAAAATTTAATTGTTTTAGAGTACATGCTTGCTGCCTGCCTTGTTTGGCTTTATGCTGTGGAATACAAAATGTATTGTATGACCTGTCAAGTCTAGTCAAGTTAGATTTTTATTTTAAAACTTGAAAGTGATTATTCTTCAGTTAAAGGTCTAGTCAGTAGCAATAAGCTACAATACAGGTTACAACACTACTTAAACATCTATGAGGAATCCAGGTAATGATAATAGTTACAAAACAAAACCTGAGGGAGTGCTTGTGATTGCCTGTGGCAATGTTGTAGCTAACGGGATGGAATTCAATTTTTTTCCAGAATTGCCACCAACATTTGTTTATGTGTCTTTAAGAGCTTAGACTACTTCTAAAGGCTGTAACCATTGTAATTACTTCTTTTTAAACCATGGTTAAATGTATGCATGTTCTGCAAAGCTGTCATTAAGATACGCTTGAACTCAGGAAAGAATGATCATGTTCATCATTGCAACTAGATTTTTCAGTGCCTTAGGACTGGAGACAGGAGCCTGCACAGAGAAACTGTCAAGCTGAGTTAGTACCTGCAAAGGATATCGGAGTAAGTAGCAGAAAGTTCATCAGATATGTTCCCAAGAGTGGGGATGGAGAAGCATTAAAAGTCTAGGTTTGTCTAAAAACTTGTGTGCCGCATTTTACACCAAGTGATTACAGTCACCTACAGAAAAAGTCATAGAAGTATGGAAATGGAAATCAAGGTGGAATCTGAGTGCAGATCCGCTGGAAAGTGGAGTGGCTGGCTAATTAGACATTAACAGGGCAGTGTGCATTTTTTTTTTAAGAAGGGGAAAAATTAATCCAGGCAACTGCAGGATTATGGTTTTGACGTCTGTGTTATTCAAGTTCTTAAACTGCTTTTGGAGGAAAGGATAGTTCTGTGCATAATGGTAAAAGAAAATTAGAAAAATGTGTTAAGAATTTACCAAAAAGACTGGTACTAAGGAAGTGTGACAGATCAAAGGCCTCTTTGCCTCAGCTGTGCTTATATAGCTAAACTGTAAATAAGATCCATTTTGATATTAAGAAACAAAACATACTGTCAACATTTTTTGACATGTATCGTGTCATTAGTTGGGAGCTTGACTTCTTTGATAAGATGAAATTTGAGAGGCTATATGACTACTCTATAAATGTGTGGGGATAATTGTGAGGAAAGAATTACTTAGAATAAGACAATGCTGATATGAGAGCAAATGAGCATATTGACTGTGTATAAATTTACTCTAGAAATTAGAATAGTGTTCCTAATCAATAGAATAGACTCCCAATTGAAGGTAGTTTATATCAAACTATATCTTACTGCATGAAAGTAGAGTCAAAAAAAATTAAGAAAAAGCTTTCATAAAGATGATGAGAGGCCTGCCAGAGCAAAGAACTAAATTTATGGAGCAAGGGAACTCTTTTCTGTAGTATTTTCCTAAAATAAAGTTCACATAAAGTGAATGCATCAATATCATGAAAGTATATTTGACAGCAGATGTGTTTCTTTCTCTCCGTGATGGTATGGAGATAGGTTTTTCAAACAGAAGCAACCAGTTTCAACAACCACAACAAAGTGAAAACAATTTGGAGAGAACAGAATTTTCCATAGAAAGGCAATGGAAATTTCAACATGTGGAAATTTAAAATTGCCATGAAAAGCTAGAAAGGTGTTTTCTTGGGTAAAAGTTCTGAAATAGATAGTTGAAATGATAGTTGAAGAATATGATGTGACAAATGATGAATACTCTTCTTTTACCCTAATCATCTATTCAAAGTTCAGTTTCCTTGATGTGACACTGGTCATTGTTACTTACGCCTTTTGCTAGGCTTTAAACTCCCAGTGTGATGTGTGCCAGTCTTTTGAGCAGAAATTGTTGAAGATTTTGGCAAGGTTAGAGAGCTGAGCTGGGGAGAAAGATAACTATCAAATGCTGTTGGAAACTTACACACACTGAATCTTCAGGATGGGGCCTTGAAACAAAATGGATTGATTCTTGTGCAAGGAATGCATTTCTCCCCTTCCTCAGAAGATCTGTTTGCTTGCGGAAAATAGTAGACTTTGAAAACACCTGTTCTCATGTTGGGAAGACTTAGACTTTATTGACTAAAACCTCTCTAAAATTTAACGGCTGGGCCAAACCAGGATTTCTCTGAAATCCCGAACGTTATTTGGTCTGTGGGAGATGAGGGTGTGAGCAGCCCTGCTGACACACACTGCCTGGTGCCCCAGAGCTCTGGAAGAGAAAGCTGCTTAGAAGGAAGGATCCTGTGAAAGTGAACCTAGGAGGAGAAAACAATAGGGAAGAGAACAAACCCAGAGAGATGAGTGCTTGAAACCTGAGGAGTGAAACTGTAGGAAGGGGAAGTGATATTCAGAGTCTAGGCTAGAAAGGTGAGATGTACTAAAAAATAAAATAAGGATTGATCTGGCAGGACATGGTTCAGATGAGGATACGGAAGAGAGGAGGTGACAAGGAGCTAGTTAAGAAGAACATCAGCTCAACACCACCTGTACCATATGAGAGGGTGAAGGAAGACAGGCAGACAGGTGTGCCCAAACGAAGCCAGGAGTACAATCTGAGGTGCTAGTCTGATGGCAGTGTAGACAAAATGTCCTGTTCGTTTGAGTTCTTGATCACATGGGTGGTAACACCTTGACACTGTTGCCTGCTTTGGCTATTACAGCAGACCGTAGTTGCTCTGCAGGTTTCTTAGGTATATGTGAATATGTATTACAGCTGCATGTAATACTTTTTTCCATACTTTCTCCCCGATTTCCACAGAACTGTTGCACAAAATTCTGATGTGCTGGGGATAAATCAGAGCTGTATGATATTTTTATCTGTAGAGCTCTAGCCTCATTTTATTGTGCATGGTGAATGAGGCAGGAATTACTAGGGGAGAAGTGTTTTTCGTAATCAAACAGCTAAATGTTACTCTGGAGATAAAGCCTATATTCTTTTCTACCCACATAGGTCCTGTTTGGTGCTGGTCAAAGTATTTGCAGATGTTTTTTCACTGTGTATTTCTCTCCTTTTCTGGACCCAAATCTGAAAGTTGGGATCTAATCTGCAGAAGAATTAGATGATTGCATCTGCAGTTGAAGACATTTTAGTGCTTGTTTGCTGTAGAGACTGTGCCAGCTCTACCTGTTAGCATCTGAGGATCTTTCTGAGCCATGTATCATGTCTATATATTTTGTAACCTTCAATATTATTCAGGAAATAAAATTACATTATAATGGATGCCTTTTGGTTTAGTAGATTGGTAAAGGAGAATTCTGCTCTTGCTTTTTATAATTTAGCCTCAGACCTAGCTTCCTACTTACATATTAATGTGGAGTAGTGCGAAGCTTACTCCGGTTCCCTTTCTGCTTTAGTCTGTAGTGCTGCGGTGTCTGTAGGACCTTTGAAGCTGTACACGTTTCACTTTTATTCCCTTGTTATTATAGAGCTGGAAGGTTCTCCATAGTTTAATACTGTATTGGCTGTGCAGTTCCATGATGGTGCTTCAAGCATTATGTTGTTTGTAATTCCTTGTGTAGTCATCGCAGGTCTTGATGCATTACTTAAAAATGCACAGGGAGAATGCAGATGCTTTACTGGAAATAGACAACAGAACAGTCTATCTTCATCCTCCACCCCCCCACCCCCCCCACTCCTCCCATCTTATTTTTCCATTTCATCTTTAGTTGAATAAGAATTGAGGCCTATTTTTGGATCTCTAAATTTCAACTTTATGCCTCACCATCTCTACAATGATTCTCCTGAAGTGTCGAAAACTTTGTTACCGCAAGGCCAATAAATTACACTCTTCTATGCTGACAAACTAGTAAGAATTGTGACAGGCAATTTTGCTCTTTGGGCTAATAATAGGAGAGTTTCTTCAATTCACCAAAGAACAAGTAATATAGCAGACATCTGAGAACACAATAATTAAAATTCCCTGAGGGAAAGGTTTCCTTTCTCAATGTTATAAACAAAAAGAAAAAAATAGTAATAAAAATGCTGTTTAAAGTATAATTAATATCCTGTATGTTATTTACATGTTAGGATGATTTAAATCACTCACAAAGGAGGGAAATGCAGGGAAAACAGATGATGGCTTGCAAAATTGATGGAGAAACTAGGCAACTTCTGGTAGTTTTTAATTGACTGGAGAGCAACAGTCAACCTGACTGGATCCCTCATCTTTATAGAAATAGAAATGGAGTGACTGTTAATATATAAAGAGCTAAAAGCTGCTCATGGTTAAGGCCTTTTATCTTTATTGCTTTGTAACACAAAGAGATTAGTAACGTTTTGTGATGACAAAATCTGTTACAGAAATAAATTCATTCATGGTAAGGTGCTGTGAAAGAACATGTCCTATACTTTCTTAAGCTATGTATAAAGTAGTTTTTTAAGAAAAGATTTTTAAAAATAATTGAATAAGATTATAAGAAAGAGAACAAAGAGATAATCTGTGCTTATTAGCCTATGCTATAAGATGATGAGATGAAACAAGATGTATCTTCCCCAAACAGGCACATTTAACTTAGAATTCACAATCTTTTTTCCCTTTGATATTAAGAAAATAAATAATGAATTATGGTTATTCAATTCTCATTCATCTTTTTTTTCTTTTTTCTTTTTTCTTTGGCAGAATAATTTCTGTAGCCTGCGTTGCATAAAATAGTGCTAAGCGATGCTTATTATAAGCCAGGAAGCTTCATGAAATATTTACATGAACACTTAACTAACAGGCATAACTTTTAAGATTTAACAGACCACCTGCTCAGCAGCTGAAATAGAGCAATGCTGTTTTCAAAACCAGTGTAGTTATTCATGGCCAAGGAAACATCCTGGGTAGAGCTCCCAGAAAACTCTTTTCTCATCCTGTTAATTCTTTTTAGCCCTTTTAAAAAAAAAAAATTACTTAAAATGATAAGGCTTCCAAAGGAAAAAAAAGGATGGGGGTGGGGAGGAGAAGGGAGAAGAGAAGAACGAGAAAGTGATGAAGAGAAGCATCTTAGAGTAGCATGTCAGAATACTCTCCCTTAACATAGGAGATTCCAGGTTAAATCTTTGGCATCTCCACCTTATTCTAATCATTGGCTAGTTTAACACAATTTTTTTTTTTTTCTCCCCATATTCAGAGCTGTCTGTGCTCTGCCTTCAGTTCAGAAGGGACATAATGCTGGGTTGCTTTGACTGTTGTCCATCTTGCTGGCTCTCTTTTACAAGCCTGATTAGCAAAAACATAGCTAGTGCTGGTCCTGGAGCAGTTTGTTTGTACTCATCCGTGTAGGTGTCTTTTTGTGTACTGGGGAGGCATGTGCTGAACTGGAGGAGGAAAAAGCAAAGAAAGGTCGCAGTCCTGCATTGCCAGCCCATATAATTCCATCTGTGGAGACTGCCAAGATGAGGTCTTTGGTTGTTAGTTAGACAACAAGATATTTAAACTCTGAATGTGGAGGCTCTTTGGGCTCCTTTGTACCAGCCTTCCACAGTCAGGAATTCAAATACTCTTTTTCTTGTTCAGATATTGTGGGGCATTGCTGGGTACCGGGGACCTCCACTTCATTTATAGAAGATAGGTCATGCTACAGTGATTTAAAATACCCATTGTCTTAATTAATCCTGGAACTCTTTAGCCCATGCTAGTGTGCATTTATGGAGGAGTAAATGCTTCAAGATTTGTTCTGTGTTTGGAATTAAAACAGAAAACTGCTTTCTTCAATTCTCTCTCTTCAGAGCCTTAAGCAAAGTTACGGAAAAGGTAAAAACCCTTTTTCCCAGGATTAAATACTCATCCACATGCCGTAAGAAATAACTGAGATTTGTAGATGTGCCATTTGTTGACATCTGTCAGAGACTGTATAGGTGTACCTATGTGTGTTTAGTTGAACACTTTTCACTGGGGAAGAACACAATACATGGCAAAGTGGGGTGGGCAGTAGGGGAAGCTTAAGTGGCACAGGGTCAATGTTGGGGGGTGTGTGTGGGGGTGTTTTTAGGTTTTGGTTGGGTGGGGTTTTTTTAACTTGTCCCAACCCTTTTTCTTCAGAGGGCTTCTCAGGATGCTTTCTGTAGCAGTCAGCTTTCAGGTTTTCCAGCCCTCTGTGGTAGCAAAATAGCCAATTGGCAAGGCAGATTCTGGTGAAGTTTTTGAGGTTTTGTTCCTTGTAGTAGATGGACAATATTCTATAGAGAGACAATTTCAGGAACAGGTTCTTTCTTATCCACTATAATGTGTTTACTCACTTTTTATCCACAAATAGAGAAAGCAATATGATTGATTTGTAGTGCTGGTATATGCTGAGTGTTTTATTTTTTCCTCCATCGCCTGTAATATGTCTCTGAATTCCAGAAGCATATCAGCCCTGCTTCTTTGCAAATCTGTTAGAATAACTGATTGCTTGGCTTTTTGTGGTATGCCATTCTGTGAAATATTTGTGATTGTGATCATAGTCATGGTTATAGATACTATTAAGTCTCATAACAAATAGTATTGCTAAACAGAGTGGGCAGCAGTTCTTTACTTCCGGGCTGTCAGAACCCAGAACACTTGTTTTTCTTGCACTTCATATACTCCATTTAAGAGTATATGAAGTAAACATCAGCCGTTGTTATGATCAAATATCACAGGCTTAACTGCTGGGATTTGTCTTCCAACTCTAGAAATCTAGGAGTAGACAGGCATATCAAAATAATTTTGACTATATCTGTTCCAGCAAGGACTTTATCTGAATGAAATAGATACATCTTTCAAGCATAACAGCAGATAGTGATTAAACACAACATTTTGTCTTGCACGGGTTTACATTTCTTGTCAGATACAGTTACTACACTTCTGTTTCTGCATTTAAAATTGTTTTCAAGTTTGTCCAGTCTCTGACAGTGGCATGGCCTATCCTCTGTGCTTGTGTCCAGAATGTGATGAGATCCATTGAGTTACAAGCTAATGCTGTTTCAATAGCTTTCATACAACATATACTCATTTCTTTGTAGGCTCACCTGCTCAGACAGGCAATGAGGAGAAGACTGTAGAGGACTTTCAAAATCTGAATAGTCATGTGGGTTGGAAAGAGCCCAAAGAATTAAATATCCAAATACACACCTTTGACAAATTAACCATTAAGTAGTAGATGTGGGATTGCGAACAAACTTACAAATTCTTATCCTAACTCCTACTAGCCACTTCTATTGTGAACAGGAAAAAATAAAATATATCTTTTTTTCCTGCAAAATGAAAGGACTTGTTCTTCTCAAGTGGACCTGAGAGGGTTGATCTTTTTCACAGGTAAGGAATGTAAAGTATCCTCCTATTAGATCAATTTTTTTTAATGCTGAAGCAGCAAAGAATATGCTTTCCGCTTTCTCAATATGATGATAATTACCCCTACTATAATATAGCTATTATGTTAGTACCACACGTATAGCAGTAACATATAGTATATGATAGTAGTTACCACTGAGGAAAGGCCATCTGTCGTACTCTGTGGGAGTGTACGAATCTCAGTCAGCGCTGTAAGTGGCTACTCTTTCGCTCCCTGGACAATCATAGCATCCTTCCAGACAAACACACCAAGTCTTACTTGGCTTTGAGGCTGGCATAAACAGGCACAAGCTCCACACAGTTTGCAGGACATGATTTGAGTATCTTGAACTTCATGTTGCTGAAAAAGTGAATATTTTGCCACATCTCTCATTACTACACTGTCAAGCAATATCTGGTTTTGACAATGTTCAAGTTGAACTAACTTACTGCTTATTTTTGGCATAGTATTCAAAATGTTAGAAATCAAACCATTTTCTCCGGCTTTCAGTCAGCATTTTAAGCTTAGGCTTCGTGTTTTGTCCTGTAACAAATGTTATAAGGATTGCAGAACTGGCAGGTACTGCAAGTACTCCAAAATAACAAATAGAGCCCTTTTCAGCTAGTGAACCATTTGACAATTGTGAGCATTTCTGCCAGGAAGCATTGCTGGCATCCAATTGAAGAATTTTCTGTAACAGGAATGTGCTGAATAGTTTTATATCTAGGTTGGAAATTGTTTGATTGACACCATGCCTTGTAAAGAAAACAATAACAAATGGTTAACTTAGAGCTTTTTTGGAAAGCCTAAATGGAGCTGCCGGTCTAGTTGCCTTTCTGGACATCAGCATTTGTTTACTTACTGGAGGATTTGAGAATCAATTTGATGTTCAGTGTGACTTAGCTATTTCTGCCTTGATTCTCTATTTTATCTTCCTCAAGTTATTTCATCTCAGAAGACATCTTCTTCCTTCAGTCTAAGCCCTCTTTCCTAATTTTGTTAGTTTATGTACTGTATAGTAGTACATATTAATTCATTGTATTTGTTGAGAACTTGTCAGTGAAGAGTATTAAATGTGAGGCTTGTTAGCTGTTTGAAGTATGTGTAGTTGATAAACAGTTGTTGAACAGATGCCAAAAACCTTTGCTTTAGGGAAAAGGATTACCTACCCACATAGTAGTGTTGGTGTTGTGGAAAGTCCTGAGCACATAGCACACTCTCTGGTTCATAGCCCAAATCAAGACAGAGGAGAAAAAAGCTATAAAGGCAGGAAGTAAAAGTATTCTTTATGGATAACAGGTGACATTTTTCCTCATAAAGATACTGTGCATTGGTATTTAATTATCCCTTGGAAACATTCCTTTATGTTACATTGTCATAATGAAAGATTAAAACCTAAGGTTTATGGGATAATGGAGAACTATATTTGCAGATTGACATCAAGAAAACAGAATTAAAATAAACCTAGGTAATGTCCAGCTCTCAGTCCTTGAGGTTGGCTCTAGATCAGTATTTCTAGTTATGAACAGAGGAAACACCAATAGCAGGAATACAGCTGAGTGTGCAGTGGCATGGAAGCTTATAGGCAGGAAGGGCCCAGGCTATGGAGAGTGGGAGTGAGCACATGTAATTGTCTTTACAGCAGACCTTGCTTCTGTCTTTACACATTTCAGTTGGCAAACATGTTTTTAGCTGTAAAGTTCCATTCCTCTTTGTTAAGTGAAAATATGTTGGGTAGGCTCCGTTTTGCTACTTTTATACTTTCAACAATTCTGAAACGTGTCTTCACATAATACTTATTGTGACATAGTTAACACTTTTTAGTAAAAAGAAAAGTGCTTTATGGGATTTTTAAGTCCTTTTGCTAATTTCCATTGGATATTGCATTTTACAATTTATGCAAAAATGTGACAAGCTCTGTTGTCAGTTGAATCAACCCACACTTGATTTTTATAACTGATTCCAGTTCTTGGGGAAGAGACCAGATAGACAGAGCTAGAAACCAAGCTCTTTAATTACCGTAGAAAATAGCAACACAGCTACAAGTTCCTGCAAGGACCACCAGGTACCTCAGTTCTTTAGGACTAGCTGCATGGGTTGAGACATTATTTTTCTTATGGTCATCAGCTTTTGGCTTCTTTGAGATTTCCAGGAATGACAGTTTGTGCCATTTGTGATGGCTGGACTTACCTTTGCTGAAGCCTTTATAGAGATTCGTAATAGAAATATTAGGGTTGGTATGAATTATGCAGGAATGGAAAAGTGTGTTTGAGCACCAGAAGCAGCAGCAGAAAGGTTAAAAGAAAGGTCTGTATTGATAATGAAGAACGACTCTCCAAGGTTGCAGCTCCCAGGACACTATTCCCAGTGATAAGATTGAGGAATGTGTTATTTATGTCAAGACCAGAAGCCTGCCCTCTGATAAGACCATAGAGCAGGTGACTTGTCAGTGGAAGATTGTCGTGTGTACCATTTCTTTTCCTGCTCACCCAACAGAAAAACAGACTATAGACTGTATATATTCCAAATGAAGAAAAACAATGTAGGAAACAGCCTGGCCTAAGATTTATGGAGGCTGAGGTATAAGTAGAATTCTGGTGTGGGGGACCACCCCACAATGGCTGCTGGCTCCTAAAGGCTATGAAGACCCATCCAAAAACTAGTTTGTTGTTGCCCATTGAGAAGAAACCCAGAAACACTGTGAGGACTTGATAGCTGGTGCCTCTTGTCATCTGTCACATGCAGGTGATCCTGGCCAAACCACTTAGGCATATGTGTCATTTGTGTGTATGCGAGTGTGAGATTGTGAATGAATGAAATCTTTGGAAGGATGAGTACGAGTGGGGTGTTTGCAAATGACTATCTTCTCCTTTCATAAGAACTGATGTAGAATTTGCTACAGTAACTTTTCCTGCACTTTCTAATGCTTACTCATTTCATGCTGAAATTAAACCACTGTCCAGCCACAGATGGGAACAGCCTTCAGTTTCCGTACTGACATGAGAGCTGTTGATAGGGTTAGGAGGTGTCAGAGGACAAAATGGGCTAAAACAATTTATGGTTTTGAAAAATCTTGTGTGACACCAGACTACTAAAATTTAGACAATAAACGAAGAACAGGTCAGAGGGGAAAGAAAAAGACTGGGCAGTGAGTTACTGAGTATCTTGTATTAATTAGGCAATTTATTTTTAATATAGACTTTTTTCTTATTGTAACACCACCATTGTAAGTAATATTATTAAATTAATAAAATTATTTTTAAATGGTCAATGATATCTATTTTTCTATGTAATGTAATTCTAGTACATTATATTTTATTATTCAATATTTTTAATACAGACATTTTTAAATGGGTATACAGGATCTCTAAAGGTACCAGCATCCTTCGATGTCATTAAGAAACCTTGGGAGTGCAGGAGGCTGTTTGACCTTTGTCCTCTTTGGCCATTTCAGCACCAAAATGTGGCATTATCACTGTCAGTTTCCCTCTTTTCTCAAAAGGAGTGTTATCACTGATGTTAACGTCAGACTAGATAATAAGCAGGAAATATAGAGAACAAATAGGGGACAGCAAGAAGAATCTTATTTTTATAGAGTTCAGACAGTTATGTCGGGAACAAGCCTGGTGAGCAAGAGGCATTTTGCAAGCCAGAAGAGTAACCGTATGGCACATGCTATATTTTTGTGAACTGTCTTTTCAGACTGAACAATATAAGCATTGAGATAAACGTTTGTACTTATATGCTTGAACATGCTTTATGTTCAATATATGTTCAAACGTATGCGATAACCAAGTGGGAAAGACTGCGTAAGAGACGAATAGATTTACTGTCTAGCAGTTTTTGTTTAGGTTATTTATGGTATGTAAAGCAGTTTGCCATTTACGTGTTGTTTGGTTTGTATGCTTGTTTAATGTTTAGTGGACTATAACATGGTACATTTTATGCCTGGAATTAGTTTTTTTCCAGGGCCTTGTATGTAGTGTAATTCAATCCCCAGAGTGAAGGGGGAAATTTCTTGGACTGCACTTCTTTAAAGTATGTGATTGCTTCTGTGTGTCCCTACAGCTTGGCTGGAAAGGAGCCTGGTTATATTGCTAAATTGAGGAAGACTTAAACCCCAAAGCTTTCCTTATCATTTTTCTCTAATTTTTGTCGGAAGCCTTTAAAGTAGTTCTGAGCTTTTATTTGTTTTAGCTTTTTATGTGGGGAAAAAAAAAAATTCTTAATTTATTAAACTTCTTGGATAATGATACTGGGTTGCAGACATACTTAATTTCTTCTATGATGCCTTTTCCTGAATGTTTACATAGCAAACCTGGGCTTGGTTCTCTGTCATGTGCTCTTTCTGAAGTTACAAATCTGGAAGACATTGTGGTAATTTAACTGTGTTAATACTTTATTTGGACATTTTTTTTTTTGTATAGAGATGCTTTGGATTTCTTAATTGCTGAGGGGGAGTGCAGCTGAATCGGTGTGCTGGGAGTAACAAGAAAATAATGCGTTGTTTCATGCTTGCAGGAGTGGAGCCTCAGGTGAAGCAGTTGTCTTTAACTTGCCTGTTGAGTGAAGTGGTGTGTTAGTGTCGTGGTTTAGCCCCAGCCAGCAACTAAGCACCACGCAGCCGCTCGCTCACTCCCCCTACCCTGATGGGATGGGGGAGAGAATTGGAGGAGTAAGAGTGAGAAACACTCCTGGGTTGAGATGAGAACAGTTTAATAATTGAAATAAAGTAAAACAGTAATGATAATAGTAACAATATAATAATAATAATAATATACAGAGCAAGTGATGCACAATGCAGTTGCTCACCACCCGCCGACCGATACCCAGACAGTTCCTGAGCAGTGATCGCTGCTCCCTGGCCAACTCCCCCCAGTTTCTATACTGAGCATGACATCATATGGTATGGAATAGCCCTTTGGGCAGTTTGGATCACCTGTTCTGGCTGTGCCCCCTCCCAGTTTCTTGTGCACCTGGCAGAGCATGGGAAGCTGCAAAGTCCTTGACTAGCATAAGCAGTACTCAGCAACAACTAAAACCATCAGCGTGTTATCAACATTCTTCTCCTACTAAATCCAAAACACAGCACTGTGCCTGCTACTAGGAAGAAAATTAACTCTATCCCAGCCAAAACCAGGACAGTTAGAAACATTGACTTTCGACTTAAACCTAGAACTAAAATCTGTCTAATGAAAAAACTGCCAGAAATGAAATTCATCGCATTTTGTATGACCTTTCTTTACTCCTCAAGAAGGATTTCTCAAAGTACTGTAATTCCCTGTTGGTTTGCCTAACCGGAGCAACATTTCTGTCATCATTCACTGAAAACAGTTTTACTTTTATTCATAGTCTCCATGCAAATATAAAACTTCTAAGCAGAATAGGCTTATGGAAACAGTGCAGGCTAAACAAACATTGTGTTTGATTCCTTATGAGATATGTCAAATTGGGTCAAAAATTTTATCAATTCAGTAACAGCTGACCCTGGACATATTATTTTCCTTCCTGTTTCTTAGCAACAGGAAACTTTTCTGCAGGATGACTATTTAATATCCTAATCTGTTTTAGAAGCTTTTATACCTAAAGAGGAACAGATGGTCTAAGGAAATATTGTTTGTAGCAATAGAGATAGGGAGTATCTATAGATTATTTTTCCTCATTTTATACCCTATTGTCCTGCACTTACAATTACATAATATCTCCTTGATGGTAGCTAAAAACTTCTGTCAGGAACAGAGAATAAAAATAGCAGTCTTCAGGCGATGCTACAAGTTACTTTTTTTTCCTGTATGATGCAAGAAAGTGGTTTTATGTGTGATCTTACAACTGTGATTGCATTCCTTATACAAAGTGCTAGAATATGTATAATTTATTCTGTAAGTGTTGAACTGTATCTAAGTAAATGAAGAAAGCATTATCTACCATATAATACCTGGGAGTGTTCTGTTCATTTGGCATTTGCTTACTCTCTCACTCTCAAAATTTGTCATGTGGTTTTCTTTCTCCTTTGTTATGGATTCCAAAGGTTCTTTATATTTCAGTGAGACTAATCTTCTTCAAAAGATTATTTTTATGTGACTTGGTGTTCACATAAAAATATAAGTTAAGTAATTAAGGACACTGAAATGTGGATCTCTGAAACACTATGTTGTGACTATTTTATTATTGGCCCAATAAAGGAAATCATTCAGTTGTTTATTTTTCTGGTGGCATGAAACTTCTTACTTCCACAGAAGCAGGTTTAATGTTGGAAATTGGATGATCTTGGATTTTTCTACATGAATTTAAAATTAGTACTCGAGCTTTGATTCTGACTTTATTACAGCCACCTGTAAAGGAGAGAATAAGTCCATCTATTCTCTTCTAATTCTTTCTCAAAGTGTTGTGTAGAACCTTTCCTTCCTAGTTCCTGAAGTTCTTAATGCAAAAAAAGGTACCTCCCCTCCATCACTTAGTTGCTGTCTTATGAGCATCATTACAGGATGATTCTTAAATGCCTGACAATGCAGTTGTCTAGTTTTCCATGATTGCTGGTTTGTCATGGAGACGGTTCTTGTCATGTAAGTCCCGATTGGCAGGTAGAGACATGAAATCAGTTTGGTGAAGAGTGCTGCAGTAGCATGTGTATATGCATATATATATAAAAACCCAAATGACACATTCAGCACTATGGCGTGGGTCTTTTGGTGAATCATCTGGTGCAATTTTTTTCCTCCTTATTGGCCTATGTCATACTGTGTTTATTATCAGTGACTACCAAAATTGTATAAACTGTAGGATGAGCTTGTTTTTGATAATGTAAGAGACCCGTTGCCTGGCCTGTTCTTGGAAGTTTCATCACTTATCATCTAAAGTGAAATGTGCTCAGTAGCCTTTGTTAGAGCTCCTTTAGCTGCATAGCATGATATCAAGCTGTCTCACACCATGAAACCTCCTTGACATCTTTTGTCCCTGTTGTTGTATTTGTATGTTGTGTGCTACCTTATTTTAGGAGCTAGCCTAGAAATATTTCTACTTGCAACTTTTGCTTGTTGCAAGAAAAGAAAATGTCATCTTTGTTTGGTTCCATTGATGTAAAATTCTTCTGACTTCTCACATGTTTACATGAAGTATTTTCAAATGAAGCTGAAGTGTGGAGCTTTACTATCTGTTTTTCACCTTCAGAGAGGAGCTCTTCCATTTTGTTCTGCCTCTGTTTCTCGTATTTTAATTAGTTGGTTGGGCAGAATGAAATTTGGAGTTTTTTGTTTTGACATGTTCCACCCCATCCATGCCCCCCATTCCCAGAGTTGCCATAAAAATGAACTTGAAGCTTAAAACAGGCTCGCTCTCTAGGAACAGTGAAACTCCTTGCTAGGAATGTTTTGTGGCTCCCAGTGAATCTTTCTGAGCATTGAAATCTGTTCTAATTTATATCTACAGTCCAATCCAGAGAAGAATGAAATACATTTTGAAAAATCATTAAGGTGGCTACAGGGAGTCCCCTAAGAGAAGCAGGAAAGAAGGCAAGGAAAGGTGAAAGTTGGAAATATTTTGTTTTCATTTTTCTTCTTTCTGTCATTTTTCCTATTATCTTTAAAAAGGAATGATAGGAAAAGAGAGCATAGCTTTTAATAGGTACTTCATATAATGTTAAAAATGGAATATAAGCTTTTGTTCTTGAAATCCTTCATGGGAAATGGCCACATGTTGCTGCCTAAGTGAATTGCCTGGTACATTATCTTGCTTTTTGGTGTTTTTGTCTTTGAGAGGTAGCTCATTAATAAGAGGAAAGGTAGTAAATCTCTAGACCTTGCTGATATATCTGGCTCTTTAATGCAGAAGTGATAACCTTTCATCAACAAATGGTTGGTGTTTTTTGTATGACTAGGGAGATCAGTCAAGGAAGAAAGAACTTTTCAGTCTTAAAGGAGTATTGTCACAAAGCACATATGTGAACTTTGAGGGGCTGGAGAAGTAAAAGTTAAAGTTTTTCTTTGGGGTAGAAGAAAAGCATCCCCTGATTTCTGCCCCGCACCACCCCACCCCCCCCGCCCCGAGTTACAGCTCTCTCTGAATACTTTAATACATAGTACTCAAAGCACAGCTGGATGGTGCGAGTGGCAGAGCACATCTGCTCATCTGTTATGTTGCCATTCACTGATATACCTCAATATCGTTTAACTGGATCACAGACTCCTGTTACTTGAAGGGGTTTAGGATTCTGAGTGGTTCAAGTCTTGGTTTAGGTGAAAATTTACTTTGATCTCTGTGAGCACTATTAGAACTGACTACTAATGAAAACAAGTCTATATTTTTCAAAACGTGACCTGTTGCTGTAACAGGTGGTGGTTTTTTTGGAAGTAAAGCAGCCAATTTGAGCTATTTTGAAAAACTGGACAAAAGGTGTGAGTGTTGAGAAGGTACTTGAGTTCTGGACTATGTAGGAGAACAAACCCTGATCACTTAACTGTCACAGACTGCTATTTACTGTTGCAGCAGACTCTAATCATGTGTCTTTCTAAGGCACAAGGTAAGGCACAGGGTCCTCATTTCACTGTGACAAGTGATATACAGGCTCTTTACCTGTTGGCTCACTAGACTTCAGTTTCTCCTTTTTCTTTTTTGTTCCTCCTCTTTCTAGTCTGGCTGAGTCCAAAAAGCCCCAACCCAACCCAACAACAAAACCCACAAACAAACAAAAAAAGAACCCCACAACCCCCACCCCCCAGACAAAACACAACCAACCAGCCAAAAACCCCCACCACAAACCAAAAGAAATAAAACCCAAAAAGCTTATTAAAAGTTCTGCTCTCTAGTATTATGATCAATTCTAAATTAAGAGATAGCTGCTGCATCAGCTTGATGGTTTAATCTAGATCAATGCATAATCACAACCATATCAAAATGCTAAAGAAAGGATTGATAGACTGTAATTTCTAGAGCACATTAATTTTTGTTCATGCTCTTTAAACATTTTAATTAATAAGATGGCCCTTTCTTACTTCACTTATTTTAGATTTTTTTTAATCAGGAAGGTAACCTACTCCCACTGTCCTCTATAAAAATAGCCTGATGGCGTCACAGTTCACTTCTTAATTTGAAAAGCTGGATACCATATGTAATCTATTGTAATATAACTCATCAGTCACATTCACTTTTACTAACGTACCTCAGCATCTGTTAACTGGGTCCCAATAGATGTTATCATTAATGGAATTTAAGTTTCTGAATTCAGGGTTCATTTTTCTGTATCAGGCAGACAAAACTTACCTTGGTCTTGTTGAGTGTTTTGTCCAGGAAGAGTAAATATAATAGTGATAACAACAACAATAACAAAAAAAAGACCCACTTTATTGGTACAGGTGTATTTTTGCTGAATTCAGGTTAGAGGCATGTATTTGGGTATGTACATTATTTGAACTCAGTCTAAGTAACTGCTGTTTTATCAAGCTATTTGTTATACCAATTGTTTAATAATTTAGTTTTACCCCCCCCAATTCCTCTTTTCATTTTTATATCACTAACTTATTATCACCATCTAATGTAATGTAGCCTTTTCTTTTATGAATGTTTATAAATTTTTTTCTTATTGTTCAATCTCAAATTTAGCAAATTGTGAATTCTTTGCATGTACTCATGCCATATGATCTCTTATGGTTATTTAGGCAATACAAAACAAATTTCCATGAAAATGAGAGTATTTGTAGTTTGTCTATAAAGTTAGATGCAGCAGCATAAACCTGCAAGCATTTAATTTTCTACAAATGTCTATGAGCAAAGCCATCGGGTATGGATAAGCATCATTTTCCTGCTATAAAACTAGATCATAATGTTACTAGTATGTAGTGGTCTATTGGAAAGAGAAGTTTTATAATTCAAAATCCCCCAAAAGCCTATCAGGAGAATGTTTCAAATGAAGTAAGTGTACCTGTGTTGTCCATTGCTGCCTATACTTTCAAACCTTCTGCATCTCACCGGTGTAAATGCAACATGTCTGTCAGACTTTATAAAATAAACATGCTTGTTTAAAGTTTTTTGTAGTTTTCACACATCCTACTCCAGGTCTGAGAAAACTGTCTGAGGCATTTGTAGCAGCTCATCAGACTTTTCAGAACCGATGAAACCCCTTACCCCACCCTTGTTTTCATCCCTGCATGAGATAAAACAGGTTGTTTCTTATAAATAAGAAAAAGGGGAAAAAACCCATCCCAAAACTCCCAACCTAAACAAAAAAAAATCCCCAAACCTAAATTATCAAACCTTGTGATTTGCCTTATTGGCTTATTCTTCTATTACTTGTTTTCAGGTTTTTTCCCTCCTTAGGAGGAGGGCAAATCCAGTGCATCTGGCAACTTGTTTTTTTGTTTGGCTGTCATATTACAACAGTGGCTCAGCTATCTTCTGTGAACACCCACAGCAGTAAAAATGCTTTAAATTTTTTAAATATGTCAGAATTCACACATACCCACACAGAAATTATGGTGTGTCATCTAATCATTCTTCTCAGTTGTGCTCCAACTTCCTTGAGATTGTTCCTCTCTCTCTCACTTTTCAGTGGATATTGATGGAAGGGATAAGAAGATAAATGTATGGATTCTTGGCTTGTGCTAGCAGTTGATCTGTGGCTCTCCTGGGATATTGGCCAATACAGAATTTGTCATACTGTTCACATCAAAAACACTTGAGAAAGTTTGGGACAGTCCAAATTTTTGTAATGAGTAACTTCTTCCTCACAGCATTATGAAGTGCTTTTTGAAGCCTATAGAATATGTGAGAAACACATATGAAGAAATATCACAGAATCATAGAGTCATTCAAGTTGAAGGGCATCTGTGGTGGGTTGACCTCAGCCAACAGCCAAACACCAACGCAGCATCTCGCTCACTCCCATCTCCCGTGGGACAAGGAGAAAACAGGAGGTGAGCGTACTCATGGATTGAGATAATGATAGTTTAATAGGGAAAGCAAAAGCCTGATGCTTAAGCAAAGCAAAAAAAGACATTCATTCACTACTTCCCATAGTCAGGCAGATGTCCAGCTACTTCCTGGAAGGCGGGGTCTCCGCACGCATAGTGAATGCCATAACCATGAACGTCCCCACTTCCTCCTTTCCCTGAGCTATTATTTGTGAGCATGACATCATATGCTGTCGTCAGCATGGGTCAGCTGTCCTGGTTGTGCCTCCTCCCAGCCTCTTGCTCAGCCCCAGCCTACTGGCTTGATGCTGTGCTAGTGCAGTTCAGCAACAGCTAAAACATTGCTGTGTTACCAACACCTTTTTAGCTACAGATACAAAGCACAGCACTGTAAGGGCTGCTCTGAAGAAACTTAACTGCATCCCAGCCAGACCCAATACAATCTCCACCCCTTATTCCATTCCATTTCTGTACCATCTGGAATTGATCTGGTCTAGCTGCCTGCCCAGAGCAGGGCCAGTTTTGAAGATATGTGGGCTGCTCTGGGCCTTGTCCACTTGTTCTGGACATCTTCAAGAGTGAAGATTTTGCAGTCTTTCAGGGCAACCTCTTCCAGTTTTTGATGAACCTTATTATGAACAATTTTTTCCTTGTATCTAATCTGAATTTTCCTTGCTGCCGTATATATCCGTTGCCTCTCATCTTTTTGTTGTGCATTTCCCAGCAAGTCTGACTCTGTTTTTAAATAGTTGAGTATACCAACATGATCTTCTTTAGAGGCTGAACAGACCCAGTTTTCTCAGCTGCTCCTTATACATCCCATCCTTTAGCCCCAAACCATCTTGTTGGCTCTCCACTGTACCAATATGTCTTATACTGGGGAGCAAAAAATGGAATACAGTACTCAAGATGTGGTCTTGCAGATGTGGAGTAGGATAATAATTTCCCCTCTACTTGCTGGTTACACTGTAGCTAGTGCAGTCTAGTATGCCCTAAACATTCAGTTCTGCAAGGGTTCATTTTGGACTTATGTTTGAATTGTTCACCAGACCCTGCATGTCCTCTTCTGCAGAGCTGATTTCTGGTCAGTTAGCTCCCGCGCTGGACTGTTGCATGGGGCTATTCTGTCTCAGTTACAGTATTTTGCATCATCTTTTGTTGATTTTAATGAGATTTGTCAACTATTCCTCCAGCCAGTTGAGATCCCACTGAATCACAGCTGTATCCTCTAGTGTGTGAGCCCCTCCCCTCAATCACCAGCAAGCTTGCTGAGGTGCATTCATTCCATTATCCAGGTCATTAATGAAGATGTTAAATGATTGTTTTAAGGATATTGCTCATCCAGTGCTCTTATAGTCAACAAGTTGAAGGGACTGTTGGGAAGTTGACTGTTGAGGTTTGCAGACTGTAATGTGTGTTGCTGCTCAAATGAAATCTGTTACAAAACAAATGGTGACTTAAAGGTTTAGATGTCATTTGGGTTTTTATTTGTAATCAAATGGTTGGAATAAGTCGTCAGTACTCATTCTTTTGGGAGTTGTTGAATGCTTGGGGAAAGAGCTGAATAATAGTAATATGGATACTAGTAAGAGAAGAAAGGGGACTGTGAAAACCTGACAAGAATGGAACATTTTCCCTGGGACAAAGGAGTATTTTGGATTTTTGGATATAATAATTTCGTCCCTAAGCTTTAGCAAATCTCTGTGCTTATAATGTTTCTATTGCCTTTATTTTATTTGTTTTGCCCAACTTCAGCAAAGGTACAAGCATTTCTGTAAAATACCTAGGTAGAATATAAGACTAGAATAGGATAAGACAGTTGCAGTAAAACATATGCAAGACTTATTTCCTAAACATTACATCAAATTTGATTTAATTACCAAGCTTTTATGAAGTAAAATAACTAAGCTTTTGATTATGCCCTTTAAAGCACTACTTTTTTTTTTTTGGTTTGCATGCCCTTTTTTTCTTCTTGTTCATCTTTATATGCCAGTACAAAGAAAATATTGTTTGCAATGTTTTCTTTATTTCTTCAGCATTTTTATTAAGCCATGTGTATATAAGTACTTTTCCTCCTGTAAGTTCTAGGTTGCTTACGATACGCTTTGCAATAGTATTGGATGAGTTTGATGACTTAGATGTTCTTTGAAATAAAACAAGTATAACAAAATACATAATCAGCAACGACGTGCTATTTCTTTATTTAGAGAATGTATTAGTGTATCTTTCAGCACTTTGTAATTTATGTTTTGGTTTGGGTTCCTCCCCCCCGCCTTTCCCCCTTCCCCCCTTTTTGTAATTACAGTTCTAAAGCAGAGACATCTTTCTTCTAGAAGTTCAAAAAGTTTTTCATTGGTTTTGCTCTGCTCTCAGCCCCTTGGACATCCTAACTCAAGACACCAAGAGAGATTTTTCAGAAGTACTGAATCTGGTTAAAAGCATGCAGCCAGTTGAAAATTGATGAGCTTTATTTTCCTAAATAAAAATAATTGTGTTCATCTGACTTGTATGCCTAAGATATAGCTGAAAATTCTGCAAAGACTTGGTTAGTATATCTACTACGTAATGAGTGGAATTCACAAGCAGGATGAATATTGGTAAATATTTAAGAGTCCACAAATATTTTTGCAGGAGAAGCTATATGAAGCGTGAAGTGTCAGAAAGACTTTTTTCAACCACGGTGTTGTCTGTAAATCTCTGTCTTTCACTACTGGCTGTTATATACTTTAATGGAAATCTGTTAAATAGAGTGTTGCTATTTTCAGTTAACTTGTGTATTTGCACTCTGAGACAAAATGCTTATTTTAATTTTGGGTTGTACAGCTGTAATATGTCAGATTGAGTACCCCAGGATGTATTTTGCTTTCCTTACAGATGGTTTCAGATCTCAACATTAAGTCATAATTGGCCTAATGAGTTCTTTCATTGCTGTCATGATACACATGGGTGGGAAGAGTATACGTCAGCTTTGACATCACCCCACTTGTGCACAAGCTTGAGGAACATCTGCTGTTACGGCTGTTGATTGCTGTGACACTTTGTTGAAAGGTCAAGAACCTTTTTGTCTCCACCTCATTTCTAAACTAGAAATGTCTTCCTGAAGATGATGTTTCCTGTGAAGTTGGAGCAGTTGTATTAACATGCCATATATGTATGCAATTCATTTTACATACCGTTTGATTTCTAAAGGGTTGTCAGTGAATGCTGTAATCGTGTTTCCGATGCTTAATAAGTGGTGCGAAACTTTTACGCTTCTCTTGCATATGCTTTCTAAATTATAAGGTATATCTCTTCTTAGTCCATCTGTTTGCTAAGGGACTGCTGAATCTGTGAATCTAGAATGTAGCGGAAACCCAGGTAATAAATAAGGATAACGTGTTTTCGTTTATGTACATACAAAATTCTTCTTGACTTTCACTCGAAATACTAGCAGCTTTTCCAAAATCTTGTAGAGTGAAGTAAACCTTGATTTCTGGAAGCCTGTCACATAGATCTCTTGTTTCCCCATATTGCCTTTGTCCGTCCTTTATACACCAAAACTGTGTGTGTGGGGGGAACCCCACACCCCCATGCCAGAAAAAAACTCTGGAAGAAACCTGTCAGACCTACTTAGTTCTTCCTCTTCTCTGTTCTCCTCTGCTTAATTCTTTTATTCCATGTTTTCAGCATTGAAAACTATTGCACTTCATATTTTTCTTTCCTTTCATTTTTCACTGTCTTTACCTTGCAGTCTGTAAAGTGACAAAGTCCAAGCTTGTTTCCTCACACTGTTAATTCCATTCCCTGGCATTTTACTGGCTTTCCACTAATAGTATTAGACATACATCCACTTTCTTCTGTGTTTGTTCCTCAGAACTCAGAGTGATTTATTTTAAAATTTTTTTTTAAAGTTATTTGGTGCCTTTAGTTATGAACTACAAGTCTTTTATTCAGTAAACCTACCAAAATGTTTTTCCTGTGTAGAGATGCATTTTTTGGTTAATATATTGGAGGGATTTTCTGCAAAGAAAACTTTTCTTGTTTGTTCTTTGTCTGTTGGGAAACATTACAATGACTCCCTTTGCACTTCCTAGCTTTCTGAGCATTTGCGCCAATGCCTGCTGTAATTTTCTGTGAATATTACAATTTGAATACAGAGAGTTGTCAAACATGCGGTTAATCTTTGCCTGCAACATTTCTGTTGTGTTTTGGCATTCAGACAGGCTTCTTTTTCATATGTGTGTAATGTGATATATCCAAGTCCACAGTATTGTTAATTTGCAGCAACCTTGTTTTCGGAATAGTTTGGATTTTCTGATTGTATAACTTCCAGTGCAGTTGTCTGATTTCCCCACCACCACCACCTTTCCACCCCTCCTGCCCTACTCATTTATTCGAAGTTTTACTACAGAACCAGGTAACTTTATCAAGGTACAGTTTCCCAGAATCTTGGGATCGCTCTGAGAATACCTGGACATGTTTTTCATGTGTTCTGCACAACATATGAAAACATGAAGAAGAAACTCATTCAAAGCAGAATGGAATAAATTATTGTACTCCAGTGTTTACCATAATAATTCCACCAGGTGTGGGAAAGGGGGCTTTGAAAGAAGCTATTTGTCTCTAAGATCGCAAAAGAAGGAAGAAGTTCAAGGCTGATGTTCATGTGACTGGAAGGTACCTATTAACCTTGCCAGCTGTAAACTCCTGAACTTACTCATATACTGCTAGAAAATACATACTAATGTAATACCCGAAGAGATTCCCATTGTTCTGTAAGCCACTTGCTTTAATGGAAAACTGTGAATAATTCTTTTTGACCAGTTGTGAAGTCTTAGTCCTTTCCCTCAGCAACACCTTTCCTCATTCATTTCTGCAGTATGTAGCAGCTCTTCTACCCTTCTGAAGGCAAAGGTTCGCTACTACTTTAGGGGCTACAAGGCATGTTTTTACTTGGATTATCTAGAGGCAAGGAATTCTAACAGGAGGAAGTGGGATTCCTGTCTCCATATTTATTTCCCATAAAAATAAGGTCAGTTCTTACCTCTTTATACCTGCTGATGATATTCTTAACAGCAGGTGTATGCTAGTTGACACCTGTGTACTGCAAGAAACCAGGAAAGTGCAATTTGTACATCACTGTCATTTCTTATATAAACCTTGAAAGTCTTAAGTTTTCTGTAGGAGAAAATTATTGTTGTTTCTCTGATTTATAGCTGTCCTGGTTTTGGCTGGGATAGAGTTAATTTTCTTCCTAGTAGCAGGCACAGTGCTGTGTTTTGGATTTAGTAGGAGAAGAATGTTGATAACACGCTGATGTTTTAGTTGTTGCTGAGTACTGCTTATGCTAGTCAAGGACTTTTCAGCTTCCCATGCTCTGCCAGGTGCACAAGAACCTGGGAGGGGGCACAGCCAGAATAGTTGATCCAAACTGCCCAAAGGGCTATTCCATACCATATGACGTCATGCTCAGTATATAAACTGGGGGGGGCTGGCCGGGGAGCAGCGGTCGCTGCTCGGGAACTGTCTGGGTATCGGTCGGCGGGTGGTGAGCAATTGCATTGTGCATCACTTGCTTTGTATATTATTATTGTTATTATCATTATTCTATTGTTATTATTATCATTACTATTTTACTTTATTTCAATTATTAAACTGTTCTTATCTCAGCCCAGGAGTGTTTCTCACTCTTACTCCTCCAATTCTCTCCCCCATCCCATCGGGGTAGGGGGAGTGAGCGAGCGGCTGCGTGGTGCTTAGTTTCTGGCTGGGGCTAAACCACAACAATAGCATAATATTTGTAATGCTTTATGTTAAGACCAGAAAAATTAGGATTTAGCTGCAGATGAATTCTGGAATACCTGTTCCAGTGAAACAAAGTATGGATCCTTTTATTCCCAACTAAAAGTATCATGTTTGGAGTAATGTTAAATTTGCTTTTAATCACAGAATCATAGAATACTTGGTGTTGGAAAGAACCTCTGGAGATCATCTAGTTCAGCCTCCCTCCAGGGAGCAGGGTCAGCTAGGGTGGGTTTATCAAGACTGTGTCCAGTCAGGTTTTAAGCATCCCTGAGGATGGAGACTCCACAAGGAGCATGGGCAGTTCAAGTATTTGATGATCCTTACAGCAACAAAGCTTTTTCTGATGTTTAAGTGGATTTTGCTGTATTTCAGTTTGTGTCTGTTGACATGCAACTGGGCACCACTGACAAGAGTCTGGCTCTGTCTTTTTTAGTTCCCAGCATCAGGTTTTTAGACAGATTAAATCCCCCAAGCCTTCTCTTCACCAGGCTGAACAATCCCAGCTCTTTCAGCTTCTTCCCAAATGTCTATACTTCAAATTAGCCCTGGCAGGTCTTAAGATAATCTTAAACTAATACAACAGTAGTTACTCATAGAGTTGTGCAGAAAAAGGGATGACAATCTGGGTGATGGGAGCATATGAAGGCTTAACTTGTAAACATAGGTAGGACTTTGGAGGATATGCTTTGCCACTGCACGTATTGACCTTTATACAGGTCGACTTAGTATGTACTTGAGATCTGCAGTACATGCACTTGAATTTGAACAAAAGGATTATGCTTTTCATTAAGTTACAGTTGAAGATGTGTGAAATGGAAAATTTATGATCTGGTATTTATGGAACTAGTTTATTTGCTTCAGGGCATGAAAAAGGAAGAAAGAAAATTGATCCATGCAGCTTCCCCCACCTACCCTCCCCCCACTGTGTCTATGTCTTTATTCAGTTCATGCATTTAATTTTTTTTCCACTGTCTTTTTTTTTTTTTATTTGATCCCATGAGTGAGTTGTATTTTTCAAAGTTGCAGTGTAATTTCCAGTTAGATAATGGACTGCTTTTTGGCTTTGGTTAAAAGCCATTTTGGTTAAAATACCAGTGTAGGTTTTATACTTGTAAAATATGTAACAGAGGAATAATCTAGCTTGTATCCCTTTCCCTGTCTTTATTGAATGAATTCTTCCCTTTTTGGTGTTTCTTTTTTAGTTACAGCATTCACCAAATTTAACTTGCTAATTTGATTCCTAAATAGTATTGGGAAAATAATCTGTAATGTTACTCCAAGGTGTTCAAAATTTGTTGGTAGTGATATTATGGTGAGAGTCAAATGATAGCACTCTGCCTTCCTTCACTTAATGGTGTTGTCTGAGCAGAAAAAAAGATTAGAAAGCTGCATTCTGGGGGGGGATGTGTATTTGACACTATACTGTTTCTGTAAAGCTTTCTGATAAATAGGATATTGTTTTTACCTTATGTGAACAAAATGCCTCTGCATGAACAGCAGAGTGCTTTAGCCTGGCACCATAAGATCATCTCTTCTGAAGTCTCTCCAAAATACCTGTTCAGGATCACCTGATCAAAGGATCAGTTGTGGTTGATCCTTTATATACTGTCTGAGGAAGAGGTCAAAACCTCTTTAATCTTCTCTCTCTATTTTTTTTTTTTTTTAATGCTGCAACAAATTGATTTAAGTTCATAAATATTCTTATTTTTTTTACCTTATTCTTTTCTCCTCCCTCTTCAGCTTCACTGTCAGTGTTTAAAGATAAAGAAGAAGAAGACAGTAATATTTGGGAGGGTGGTGGAGGTGGAGAGCCATAAGATCATTACAAGGGTGCATCAGTAATAACAAGTTATATCTTTTCCCAAAGTTTGCTAAAAACTTGATGTGAGATGTGTTTGTCTTTTTTGACTGACTTGAAAATTACACTTCCAGTTTCTCAAGCCTCAAATTTACATGGGAGTAGTCCTGCAGGTTATGTACTTGGAGACATGTTGCCTGAATCTTGGTCATATTTAGCCAAAAAAACCCCCACTAATCTCTTAGATTACTTCGTTATTGAAAGGAGGCTCATAGTAGAAGATGATGAAGTAGGAAGTGCTTTCTGCCAAAGAGTAATTTTGTGTTTTCTATTACAGACAGTGATTCCCCTAGAGTTTAGACAGACTTTAAAACTGTTCTGTGGATAGAGAAAACAGAGATGAAATAAAGCACTCTTACCCTTTAATATAATCTAAAAAGAAAGTCTCTGCTGACAATGTATTTCATACAAACAATCAATACATAGAGTTGTGGAAGAATAAATTGATGTCTGATTACCTAATGCTACAGATGAAGAACACAAAGAGCTTATTCTTTTAATTCATTTTGTGCTTACGTACAGGAAAGCTGTGATACTTGTTACCAATACGTGGTAGTTCAGAACAGAAGAAAAATCTCATGGTATAAAGACTTGTTGTTACCCATTAGTTATTTCAAACTGGGAAACTTTTAGAGGTTAACTAAGTGTAAGGCCAGGGAAAACATTGTTTTTAAGGGTTTCATTGTGTTGACTAATTGTCATTTGTCACCAAATCTATGTTCAGCACTTTTTATTCTATTTATACTGTTCCAATTTATTTTGTTTGTTTAGCTGTACTGTGTTCCACAAAGAAACTGTTTAGTTTTCCTGTTGAAGGAAGGAATAATTTATAGAGAACATCTGAAGCTCCAGAAGCTGCTGAAAAGACCCACAGAGCTGAAGTAAAAAAACCCAACACACTATGTAGCCAAGCAGCTTTTCCAGTATGGAAGTGTTTAATACAACTCAAAGTTTGATTGTTTTTTTCCAGTAATGTCTGTGACTCGGTATTTCTGAAATGCTATTGTAGGTGAAAGACATTCTTAACAATTGATTTCTAAAAAATTTTGGAAAATTAAGATTAGAGGCCTTCAGGAGTATTTGTAAATTAGGTTTCTAGTTGCTGTATAGTTTTCAAGATAATGGGTACAGCAGTACTTCTTTTCAAAAATTTTTAAGTATTAGTGGGTTAGAATATTCAGATATCTAGCTTAGGTATTTAATTTAGAAGTTGTCTTTCTGCAGACTTTTTGTATTACTGGGCAGTCTCATTCAAAAATTAATGTGGAATGGAATCTTAGGTCTCAACCATTCTGTGGAGAGCCTGTCCTTCAACTCTGTACATACAGATGAATTATTTCTGACTTCTTTCTGCATCAGTATGAGGAAAATCTAGTATCTGATTCCCCTCAAGTGGAATGAAGGGGAAGAAGCAAAAGCACTACAAACACCGTGGATGTTGGTAGTGAGATGGGTAGCATAAAACTGTTCAAGGTGATCATCACAGCTGGTGAATCATAGACTAATGCAGGTTGGCAGGGACTTCGGGAGGTCCCCAAGTCCAGCCTCATGTGCTCCTCCAGGCAAGTTTTGAAGTGTCCTTTATGGGTGTAGATTATGCAGTGTCCCTGGACAACTTGTTCTATGAACTCTCAGCTCTCTGGCAAAGAGGAGGCTAACTGCTACTTGTCCTGGTTTCAGCTGGGATAGAGTTAATTTTCTTCCTAGTAGCTGGCATAGTGCTGTAGTTTGGATTTAGGATGAGAATAATGTTGATAACACACTGATGTTTTAGGTGCTAAGTAGTGCTTACACTAAGTCAAGGACATTTCAGCTTCCCATGCTCTGCCAGGTGCACAAGAAACTGGGAAGGGGGCACAGCCAGGACAGCTGACCCAAACTGGCCAAAGGGCTATTCCATACCTTATGACATCATGCTCAGTATAGAAACTGGGGGGAATTGGCCGGGGGCAGTGATTGCTGCTTGGGGACTGGTTGGGCATTGGTCAGCACGTGGTGAGCAATTGCACTGTGCATCACTCGCTTTGTATATTATTAGTATTACTACTATTTTACTTAGTTTTATTTCAATTCAATTATTGAACTGTTCTTATCTCAAGCCACAAGTTTTCCCACCCTTACTCTTCCAATTCTCTCCCCGATCCCACTGGGGGTAGGGGAGTTAGTGAGCGGCTGTGTTGTGCTTAGTTGCTGGCTAGGGTTAAACCATGACGTACTAATAGTCAGATTTGCAACAAAAACAACGAACAGTCTGATTAGCTCCATTCTTTTCAGCCTTGAAGGGCTGCTTAGAAGGAAAAGTTATATTTTCATTCTGTTAACTATGACATTTTTTAGAACAAGACCTAGGAATTACATGGAATAGTAACATTATCATAGAGGTTTCTCTGAACACAATGAACTAGCTGTTCTGCTGCTTTGTTTCTTTATGTTTGTCGTCTTCTATGCTTTCTGGTCAGCATTCTTAGCCTAGACTGATGGTGCTTGTCATATTCCAAATTATTTTCAGTAGATAAAATGCTGACTGGGAAGGTTCCAGTCTCCATACAGTTGCCTTAATTCACATACATGCAGGTATTAAATTCAGTCATGGCTAGTCCATGGATTACTTCTGATTTCTTGGTATGATAAATAAAATAGGTTAGGACTTGCTGTCAGGAAGCCTCTGTTATGTGACTAGTATGAAATGTTTGTCTAAATAAAGTTATTGAGCACTGAACATCTGTTGCGTGTACTGGTAGAACAGTGTTCTTGCTGCGTTCAGCAATAAAGCAGCAAAAGTCATCTTCACGTGACTGCAGAAAGCAACTACAGCACAGCTGTATACACACGTAAAACTTCATACAGCAATGTGTCAACCAACAATGGAATGCTGCAAAGGCTCAACAGATCTAAAGGTTAGAGACTCCGATAAACCAGGATGATGGTTCTTTCAATTCAGATCCTTTAAGTTGTCTTACCCAGCATTTCTGTCTATTTGAGAGACGTTAGTGTCTGTCTCCATTTAACGTTCTACTTGAAGTGTCATAAATTCTCTGGGACAGTAAATGCTAAGCATTTCGGGATGCCATGTAATGGTAATGTAGGGAAAAAAAGGCATTTTTCTTATTGTCCATGAAGAGCTGTTAGAATGGTTGATCTACATCTCTTATTACAGTTTTTTTCTGGTTTCTTGGAATGTCATATGTGTGAGAGTTAATCAGCTCTCGATCGGATACTCACAGTCTAATTGTGGAATGTTTTGTATTAATAAATTTAATTTAAAAAATTTAATTAAAAAAATTAATAAAACACTGTCTGGCTTTCCTATTAAACAAAAATTTGCAATATTTAAAGGGAGGCAGTCCTACTAAAGGTTACAGCTTTCTGGGTACCCATTAGCTATCCCTTTATAAGTAACTAAATGCTTTGTTAAAATAAGAATAAAAATACTGTGGGGAAGGATTGAGACACATTAAAATTTAACTTTCTGGATGGCTATATGTAAAATACTTTATAAAAAAAAAAAAAAAAAAAAGACGCTCCATCACTCCATCTTCCTATTCCTTGTGCAGCCTTTTAACAATGGAAATAATTGTTTTTCTTTTCACAAAAACCCCAAATACTAGAAGTCTGTCTTTTTTTTCAGTACAATCTAACATGTCTTAGGTTTCAATTTCCTTTCTTCTCCACTGATAAAGTTTATTCAAAGGATTTGTTCTTTCTCAGCCAAAAAAGGTTCTGTCAAATAGGTGCTTGTAGTCTTGACTACTCTATCATCCCTATTATTCATCTCTGAAACATGTCTGAGGTGAGGTGGATTCTGTAGCTAGCTCCAAATTCAGCTGCCAAAACTCCTTCCTGTCCTGTCTCCTGCTGTTCTTCACGGCCATTGTTATTGCCACAAAATGTCACAAATCCCCTATAGCAGTCAGTAGGGAAAAATAAAGTATGGAAAATTCCAGTGGCTTTTCAGAGGCTTCAGATTTTTTTTGTATTCTTATAATCTGTGTTAGAGAATATTCCTAGGAACTGTATTGGAAACAACCCAAAGTAATGGTAATGTATTGTTCTTTGTGAAGTTCATGGTGATAATCCAGTTTGCCATTAAAATTGGAGTGTTACAAATGTGTAAAAGGAAAAAAAAAAACCACTAAAACAAACTGAAAATTGGAATGACTATTTTTGCACTGAAAATGTTCCAATGATTTAGTAGAGTTTTATTCCAAATTAAAGTAGTTTGATGCTTTAAAAATCACATGAGAAAGAGGTTCTGAGGAGTACACTTTTAGAGACATTGATTTTGAAATGTCCAGATGAAGTCAGTCTGTTGGCTGACTCCCTGGTCTTTCACTGGAGGGAGGAGGCCGCTGGAAGCCTTGGGAACCTAATTTTAAAGTACACTTTAGGGATGTTGTGCAGAGAGAAAATGTAATAGGATTATACCACAGAAATGTATTTGTTAGCTCCTTGGACCAGGTGTGGAAAGTGGATGGAAGGCAAGGCAAAAAAATGAAAAACTTCCAAAAAATACAGTTGGGGAAGTAGCTGAAGGGAGGAGACTTCACAGTTTTGGATGAACCAGAGAAAGCAAACCAGGAGGAAATGTAGTTTTCAAGGCAGGCTGACAGAGGGATGAGTATTTTAGCAGAAAGAATAACAAAGGAGCATAGACTTAAAAGAAAGAAGCAGTAGGGTTTAGTGAAAGAATGTATGTGGAGGAAGGAAGGAAGAAAGAAAGGTGATGAAAGATGAGAGACAGCCTGAGAATTTGGGTGATGCTGTCAGGGAAGATGGTGGAGTTGCCTCCCAAGAATGTGTAGATGGGAATATTTAAGAATTCTAATATTAAATGGTTAGGCAGCTGAGAGAAATCCCTGGTTTTTATTTTTGGCACTATTGCCTGTGGGGAAAACTGCTAAAAAGTGCATTTTCAAGAGGAATTGTGGTGCAGAAAGACGCTGGTAAATGTTGTTCAAGCTTCTGAACTATACCTGAGCACAGATACTCTTCTGAACCTTTTTTTCAGAGCATTCACTCAGTGGGGGAATTGGTTCTGCTACCATTTTAACTGAATGTGCTAAAAATATTAACTCTATTACTGTACAGTTCAGTAGCTAGTATCCAGACAGTAGTGACACCAGATCCAGGATAAATATGGTTTGTATGCACCTCAGGAAGCAGTGGAGTGACTTGAAGTTGCAGGGCTATCTTGTTGTATTTTGCTTGCCAGATGAAGTTCCTTATATCCAAGAATATTTCCACTCCTTGTAAATGTTTTTTCTTTGTAGCTTGTTTCACTTGGCCGTTATGCATGAATCTTTTACCTCTACATTGTTCTGTATAAAAATGAAATGGAAGTTTACAGTTTGAAAGAAACAAATACACATTAATCACCCTGCAGTCAGTTTTGTTCCCCCTGTTATGAAACCCAATTAGTATTTTTAAGCGTTATTAGTATTTCTAAGCTAGATACTTTCTCACCACAGGTTTTAAAATTCTGAGAATAAACTTGGTCATCTATTTAAAAACAGATACAGAAAGCTGAGGGATTTACATATCTGTCAGGATGTGCTATAAAAAGGAGAAGCAAATAAAGCTACAACAAAATTCAATCAGGAAAAATGGGTTTTCAATGTTATGGAAGGAAAAATGCAAGTTTTCAGGGAAAACTTTATATCCTTCTAAATGTAAGGATGATAGTTTTGCAATAAAGGAATAGATGAGTTGGATATGAATGTGATATGTAATCTTCATAATGCACATGATATTTATTTGTGTGGAGCAGTGACTTGCAATTTGTTTCAGATTTTTTGTTTGGTTTTGTTTAGGTGTCAAATATTCCATATACTATTTTTAGTGTAGTGAGCTAATGAAAATCTCTACAGTGTCATGCCAAAAGTTGTTGATAGAAGCCCTTGTGAAAATATGCTTAATTAATAGCAGAAGGGCAATGGACTGTTCAGAAATAACAACTGAATCAGAGCATACATACTGCAAGTTAATCAGTTGTTATAATCAACAGAAGTAGGGGCAAGAAATGAACTTGCATCCCAATCTTGGATTTTGTTATCTTTTGAAGATCCTGCAACTAGCAGTGTCTGCCATTTTCAAGTTGTGTTAAAAAAAAAAAAAAAACCAAACAAAAAACCAAAACAACCCCCCCCACCACCAAACACAAAACCACCAAACCCCAAAAAACCCTAAACAAAAAAAACCCCTGCTCCTTGAATTTCTGGCACTTGATAAATTTAATTTATATAATTTTTTTATATAAGCTTATCTAATAATGATTGTATTTAAAACTTTGCAAAGTCAGCAATTTGAAGCTCTAATAAAGATTAAGAAAGTAAAAATGTGTATAATAGCGATTTTTAACTCTCCATAATATCTGTAACTCAAATCAATGTAATATCAGTCTAACTCAAACACAATTGATTAACATTAGTCAATGTTGCATAAAGGCATAATGCCTAGGGAATAACTGAAGTTGCAAATTGGAAGTGTAGGCTGTTAGTTATTATCTAGTTCATGAGGTTACCATTAAGTACATGTTGAAAACCAAAGCTCATTTTTTAAAAAACATATTTGTAAATCCATCCAAAGAGCAATAATTACTCCAACTTGAGTGCTACTTCTTTTCAAATGATGCAACTTACATTCTTAAGTTTTCTACTTTGTGAAATTTTTATGATTGCTTCTTAAAAAAAGAGATGATTCAAATGATTTGGTTTTGTTCTAACTAGTGAATCTTGAAAATTTAAATTTCATTCTGTGAGAATAAAACCTGGATATCTACTTGGCTTTTTTATTTAAAGGTTTCAAGTGACAGAAACATTTTGATCAACAGCAGTGGTGGTAAAATAAGATATTGATACAAACAGAAGGCTGAAGTCTATTTCAGGAAGCATATCTTAAAGATCTCTGGTTTTGGGGCAAAGTAATGCAATGCAAGCTGGAAGAATATTGTGTCATGCAATTTTTTTTAATAGTGAAAGTGATTATATGCTGTGAAAAGTGGTGGATTTGAAAAATGTTTGGTTTTTCTAAATTGCATCCAGAGGAACCTTATACATGAAAAAGACATGTTTTTTCTATGAGGATGTTAAATAACTATGACTTCTTCTGCATAAACTGTCATGTAGTATCTGATATTGCCATTCTAAAATAATGAAAATCACATACACAAATCCAGATGGCCTTTGGGATAAGGGTCAAACAGATGATCCTTTCAACAGATAGTTATGTTTTTGTTTTTGTTTTCATCTATGTATCAACCCATTACTTAAATGAAGAATTTCACTTGGCAGAGTTGCTGCAACAGATCTAGAAGAGAGATTCTGTATTGGGTTTGTGTGGCAAGGTTTTGGGTAGTGGCGGGGCTACAGGGGTGGCTTCTGTGAGAAGCTGCTAGAGGCTTCCCCTATGTCCGATAGAGCCCATGCCAGCCGGCTCCAAGATGGACCCACCGCTGGCCAAAGCCAAGCCTATCAGCGACGGTGGTCACAACTCTGTGCTAACATATTTAGGAAGGGGGGGAAAAACCAGCCAACCCGGCACAAACTGCAGCTGGAGAGAGGTGTGAGAATATGTGAGGAACAATTCTGCAGACACCAAGGCCAGTGAAGCAGGAGAGGGAGGAGGTGCTCCGGGAGCTTGAGCAGAGATTCCCCTGCAGCCCGTTGTGAAGCCCCTGGTGAGGCAGGTTGTGCCCCTGCAACCACGGAGGCCCACAGTGGAGCAGATATCCACCTGCAGCCCGGGGAATACCCCACGCCAGAGCAGGGGGATGTGCCCAAAGGAGGCTGTGACCCCATGGGGAGCCCTCACTGGAGCAGGCTCCTGGCAGGACCTGTGGCCCCATGGAGAGAGGAGCCCACGCTGGAGCAGGTTTGCTGGCAGGGCTTGGGACCCCGTGGGGGACCCACGCTGGAGCAGTCTGCTCCTGAAGGGCTGCACCCCGTGGAAGGGACCCATGCTGGAGCAGTTCATGAAGAACTGTCTCACATGGGAAGGATCCATGTTGGAGGAGTTCATGGAGGACTGTCTCCCATGGGAGGGACCACGCTGGAGCAGGGGAAGAGTGTGAGGAGTCCTCCCCTGAGGAGGAAGGAGCAGCAGAGACAATGTGTGATGAACTCACCGCAACCCCCATTCCCTGTCCCCCTGTGCTGCTCAGGGGGAGGAGGTGGAGAAAATCAGGAGTGAAGTTGAGCCTGGGAAGAAGGGAGGGGTGGGGGGAAGGTGTTTTAAGATTTGGTTTTATTTCTCATTACCCTACTCTGATTTGACTGGTAATAAATTAAACTGATTTTCCCCAAGTCGAGTCTGTTTTGCCCACGATGGTAATTGGTGAGTGATCTCTCCCTATCCTTATCTTGACCCACAAGCTTTCTGTTATATTTTCTCTCCCTTGACCACTTGAGAAAGGGAGTGATAAAGTGGCTTTGGTGGGCACCCAGTGTCCAGCCAGGGTCAACCCACCATGGATGTTTATTCCAAAAAATCAAAATGGTCTGTCTTTAAAAGACATTCAAGTGTAAGTTGAATATTGATTACTACAAAGCACATTCTATAAATGTATTTGGAGAAGTATGTTCAGAACTGTTCAATTTCCAAGTAAAATTTCACACCGTAGTTCAGTTTCTAAAGCATTCAAAAAACCACATATTCTGCTAATTGTTTGGCTTCCTAGGAACACCTGAAATTTAATACAGTCAGTCATGTGTGGAACTAAATTCCTGTTAGTGTGGGGTTTTTTTTTTTTCTTTTTTTTTGGGGTGTTTGTCCATAAAATGTTAAAGTCTTATGAGTTTTATAAATGGCCATTCTGACAGGGATGTTATTTATGGCTTCTCCAGGAATAAATTGTAGCTTTCCTAAAATTGGTGGGAGACTAAATACTAACATACGTGTAGATTAACCATAGTATATGTTTGACTGCTTTTTCAATATTGAATTTTGTTGGTTTTTATTTGTTGGACCATTCAACTAATTTAAGAATACAGTAATGAAAACAAATCACAATAAGCCTTGGTACGTGCAAGCTCCTAAATTTATGCTGAAAACTAGAGCTAAATTATCCAGGTGTTTTAAAGGTAATGAAGTTAGTGTATGGTCTCATTCATACTAATATTATAGTGAGAAGCTATATACATTCACAGAAGGCAAGTAACATCAGTATAAATGTTTACAGATACACTAATGCTTTTAATTTTAGTTCTTTAGTTAGAGTTTTTATTTTTTCCACTGAAGGAAATGAAGTTCAAGTTCTGATCTATAACTGTTTTATTTCATTTATGTATTGAATGTATGTATTCATTACATAAAGTATTGAAAGGACACAAGAACTTACATTGGCATATAGGACTATATTTTTATTTCACTGACTACCAAAACCATGGTAGTTTTTTAGCCTCTGGAGGGAAAAACTTGTACAAAAAGAAATATTTTAGGCTTTGAACAATGTTTTCGTGATAGACAGTTTTTACTGTTTACACTCATACTTTTTAGAGTAACTCAAAAACTGCATGTGTGTTTGTTTATTACCAAGATAAGCATCTTCAAGATAACCTCATTTTAAAGGGCCATTTGGTGCTCTTTTTCAAGGGGAGAATATCAGCCAGTGAAAATAATGGGCTGCTTAACAGCTTAAACAAAATTTGTCTGAAAAAATGTTCCATATTTCTCTAGTATTTAAAGACAGCTTGGGCAATATTTTGAAAACTTACAAGAAAAAAATCCTGAGTTTTCTGTTGCTGTCATGCCTCTAAATATAGCAACCTGTTATATCTTGCATGTATTACACTCACACACTCACCCCTCCCCCCCCCCCCCCCATGGGAATAGAGTGCATGTGTTCAGTTATTTGTTAAGATCAAAAGACACTGTAAAAGTCTATGTTATTAAGAAACAAGGATATACCACAGCGGGATGTACCACAGTGGTACTGGGTATGGTAGCAACATTGCTGGCCCAATTCAAACCTCACAAAGTTTGTCCAAGATTATTGGTTCAGTCAGCCTCTGATCAGGTCTCAGGGTAGGAATTATTACTGCCTTACTATTTGTGGTGTTGTAACACAAAAGCTTTGAAGAAAAAGAATTTTAAAAAATCAGAAAACAGAAGATCTGTAGTGTGGTTTCAGGATAGTTAGGATGCTGTGAATGAATTGTGAAGGGATTCAATATGTTTGTTTATTCATTACACTAATTTCTTCTGGGGAATTAATGATGTACCTTTAATATAGGATGACTGCACTGTAGGATATTTTAGGTAGTACTTATAGAAATGACTGCCAAGTATGCAGTTTATCTTTCTAGAATACCAGCAGGAAAAAAATGTCTGGCCTCTGATGAAAAAACCATGGCAAACTAGGGTATGGTGGCTCTTTTCAAATACAAGGGGGTGTATGTGTATTTTGAATGAAATTCTAAATACATGTAATATTATGACAAATTCTGTTTTGAAACTCATTATATCACATAGCTGATTAATTGCTTGAAGTGCAATTAAGATATGTAAAAATCCATAACTTCTGATATTTGAGGAAAAGGATGAATTGGAGGAGGAAAATAAGGGAGCAGGTAGGTAGCAAAAGGCTAATTTTTGCAGTGTAACTTTAAATGTCAAGTATTTTATCTAGCTGTCAGAAAGATTTTCATCAGTGTAGAATCAATATTAAGTTTTGACAAGTTGTTAGATTGGGAATTGGGAAGAAGACAAAAAGGATGAATCAAAAACTTACTCTGCTCAAGAAATGATCTATTCTAACATTGACGATAGTGTACTTAAGATGTTGCTTGACTTTCTTCCCCTGAATCATAATGTGCATATGAAATAGGTGAGTCTACATTAATGGTTTGTGTAGATACTTTGTCAAAGCAGCTGTTTTTCATGGTAGAATTGTTGGCATATTCTCCACATGTGCATAGCTTCTGTCACTCAACCAAGAAGTGTGGATGGATTTTAAATCCTTACCAAGAAGATGAAAGGAGGAGACATCATGAACACTGGTATATTATTGATATATATCCTCAGTTTTTACTCATTTGTTCCAAAATCATGTTTTCCTGATCCTGTATAGCCAGTTCTGAATTTTGGATTTAAATACATTGTGTATGAAGCCTGTGTGTTGGCTTCATTTGTATAATGATATAAAAATTCTTGATTATAGAGGCACCTTCCAACTTGTAAAATACCTCTTCCCCAAAGATTAGAGGTTAGGTTAATTAACACATCTGTAATTGATTTACATTTGCCATGCTACCTTGATTCAATGCATTTGACTTCACAGAGATGAGTGATAGAGGTACAGTCTCTTGTGGTAGCAAGGAGCAGTAATTTTATAGAGGTGCTGTAAGGATTAGAGAGCTATTTTTATTTAAAATGGCTGAAGGTAAAAGTGTTGAGTATAATTACATAATGGGAGTTAAACTTTTTCACTCTAGTTCTCCAATGCATGAAAGAGAAATTTCTGCTTTTCCAACGCATAGGTTTAGAGTAGCTATCTCCAAAGAATACTGAAACAGAGAAAACATCAGTACTTTCCTGTTGCCAGAGAGTGTGCCTTAACGATACTGGCTTCATTTGTCATTTGATCCCAAGAGAACTGACATCTACAGTGTTCACAGCAGGACTGTGAATGAAAGTTTCTGACCACCCGCTCTCTGTAATTTTTATCTCTGTATGGCTCCCAGGCTATGTGCTGAATGAAACAGGACTTGTGCAAAGAACAAAAGTAGGCTTTGGGGCTATATGGAGTCTTAATGCAAGAGGGGACTTTCCTGAAGACCCTCATAGCTGTAACAATTTATGGAATACTTTAAAAGCTAGAAAGCTGCAAACCCAGAATTTAATGATTCACTTTAACTTGAGCATTCAAACTTTATTTATGCATATATATGACATTAGATATCCAACAAGTAATAAATTTAAAACAATGGAGATTAAATGTCACATTCTGCCATGACTAACCTACATATAAAACCTTATTAAAATGTGAATTTCCTTTCCATAAGAAACTAATAGTTAAAAAAAAAATCATTTGACTTTATGTAAACTCATTTTTCAGCAAATCTGACTCAAAACAGTTTTCTAATATTTTATATTATTAAATGTGATCTAGAAGGTTAGAATGTAAGCATTTTTGTGCTATAATTTTTTTGGGTTGATGTTTGTACTTAGAGTATAGACAACAATATTCCTATCCTGGAGAGCATCTTCAATATTTTATAAATGTATTCATTCTGGTTTATCAGGAACTGGGTAACTTATCTTTGAAAATGTATGTGTGTGAAGGTAAATCTGTTTCATGGAAGATAGTATTTATAAAATGAGGTCATTCACTTTGGGTGCCAAAAGCTGTTTCAGTTTCATTTAGAAATCATTAACAGGAACTTTTTTCTGGTTCTTCAATAGCCCAACTGAATGCTTCATCTGTGGAATTTTGACTAACATGTCAAACTGTGGTTTTGACCAAAACCCATTCTCATTTCTCCAACCATTTGACCAAAGACCATTCTCTCTTGGCATTCTCTCTCTCTTTCCTGGTTAAAGCCTTCTCACAATTGTTATTCAAAATTTGAGAGAGAGAATGCCATCCACACACTAAAAAGGGGTTGTCTGGGACAGCGTTTTTCTCCATGTGGATAAAGTGGTCTTTGATTTGATTGCAGTGCAGTGCAGTCCCTTTCAGGGGGCACATTCTGCTGTTGCTGTAATGATCTCCTCCTCCGCCATCACCTGTCCAGAGAGATGTGGGCTGCTGTTCTGTAATCCATGAAGCAAGAGAGTCATAAAGTACATCACATTTAAAACATAATTCTAAATGTAAGGAAATCAGCTTGTAGTCACTGCTACATCCCATGGATTGTCTTTAAATAAAATAGTTACACTTTCAAATGGTTAAAAACTTACTGAGTTGGTGACTTGCAGAGTTTTCTGATAGAGGAATGTATTTTGGAAAGAGGAGGAGAACATATAGAAGTATCGTACCCCATTAAAAAGTGTACTGGAAGATCAGTAGATTGTTCAAATTGTACAACAGTTTCTAAAATGTTGGGCTCATAGAAATCTAGCTACTACTAATGTTTCTAATAATTTCTGCATCATATGATTATCTCAGCCTTCAGTTTTAAGAAGGTGGCAATCCTTGGCTGGCAGCACCAGCACATTCTCATCTCTCTAATCACATTTTCTAATTTTTTTTTAAGAATGTATCTCGATTCGTATTCACAAGCTGTTTGTTATGTTTCAAACAAGAAAATTGTTTGTGGGTGGCATACTTTCTCTTATTGTGCATGTGTATCAGAAATCATCTGTCATCTGATTTAAACTTCAATTTAGTCAGCACAGCATCTCAATTTAGGGAAAATTGGACTGCATTATAAAATACAATTGCAATAGGATTATGGTTTTATGGTAATGTATGTAATTCATCGCTCTTATTATTATGCAAGAGATTGTAGAGTAATGTTTTGACTTACTCCTTTAAAATTGCTTTGGAACGTGAAAATGATAACATTATTCTTATGTGGATTTTTTTTCTTTTTCTTCAAAATTTTAAGGAGACATGCGGTACCCTGACTTTCATGGATAACATTATAAGGAATTTTCAAAATGTATTTGTTACTATGAGACAAGTAAACAAGGGATACAACATTTGAAGAAAAAAATGGGGAGGGAGTTTATTCAGGAATGAAATGAAGATCTTTTAATTAAGTTATGGAATTCCAACTGTTTTTATTTAGCATAATCTGGTACTTCGCAGCATGCTGTTTGGACATACCTTGTCTCTGAGCAGATTAAATGCTAAAGTTGTGAATACACAAGCAATGTTCACACAAACAACCTTCCTTTCTCAGGAGGAGCTTCATAACACTTTTGCAAATATTGAACTATAATGGGAATTCTAAGTTCATAAAAACTTCTAACTGGACCTACTGCCCAAGTTCATGTCATCCCTGGGAGGCTGCATGCTGTCGTTTCGGATTTGCAGTTCTCCCTTGAAACACCAGGACTCGGGCTAGGGGTCAGCAAGTTCTTTTGTTCCAGAAGTGTAAGATCCGAATCTCTTGTGGCTATTGGTTAACTGAAAGCTTCCCTGCAAAGTAGACAGCTGCTTTCCATCTAGAAATGTGGTTTGCAGGGGATGGCAATCTTATGAGATCTCTCTGCTATTTGTGTTTATCAATTTTATTTTATATGCCCACTCTGTTCTGTTATTAGAATAGGCAGAGATAGTCACATACTCAAAATTGCATATAGCTTAGATTTCAATTTTTTTTTTTTTTAAAGGGGCTAGGAACAATATATATTGCTTTATCTCCTGACAGAAAAAAGAATATTGAGTTTTTGAGAATGCTTCTTCTTTTGCACTGCTGCAATCTAAGTACAATTATTCAGTAGGTGGATATGAGGAACTGCGTGCGTGCAGAACATAAACTGGAGTGACTCTGTGCTTTTGTTTTATTACAAGTAGATATAGTGCAGACTAGGTATCTCTCAAATCTGAAACCTTGTTTTTTCAGTGTGATTCTTAAGTGCTTTGTTTTAAATAGTGTTACTGGAAGATAATCAGGGAATTTAAAATTGTGTGTCATTTTAAAAAAAAGTCTTAAATTTTAAGTGAGGTTGATACAGTAATTATTTCAGCTGCTGACAACTTTACTTTTTCTTATATGTATAAGTGAGGGGGGACTTCAGGAGTTTTGTATGGATAAAGTTTAATTCTGATTTATGCAAATTAATTCTTGATATGTTAATTATTTTCAGTTGTTGGCAGTCCTCTGGTACCCTCAGAAGTTGTTGCTGATACTCATGCAGTTCTGTGCAGTGTCCTAAAGCTGGTGAATGAATGAATAAATTATATGAAACATGGTGTTCTTTCATCCTCATACAGCAAAATCTGTGATGTTGATGATAAAGCCATTCATTTGTTTGGAGTTGTTTTCATTTTATGGAATAGTGCAAGGAAGGGATTTGCACATGAACTTTGCTGATCCAGAGAACAATCCTGCTTGGCCTTTACTTTGTGAAAGTGGGAGACCAGATAGCAGGACACTTGAGAAATTTGCACTTTGATGGCAACATTGCAGATGGGGACAACAGCAGTGGAGGAGAATGGCTGACAAGTCTTTTTTGTATGTTAGCGTATTATGAATCATTTGACACAGAAAAAGGGAGGCTTCTGCTAAACTGTTTCTCAGAAAGGTTTTTATTTTCTTAATTCCAAAGATAAACTTTGAATTCAGGTTTAATCTTCTTCCTGATTGTTTTTAAATCTTTCTTCTTAATACCTGCATGTCAGAATACAGTCCCATTGAATGCTTTTGGTAGAGATTCAGTATTGTTATTGTCCTCCCATTTATGATCCACAAATGCGTGTCTGTGTCTTCCAGCTTACCTCTCAATTAACAGTACTGGTCTTTTTCTGCTTTAAAAATGTTTATTCTCTGAAAAAATGCTTTATTCTGTTGCTTTCCTGTACTAAATCCTGGTTCTGCCAGGCTGGAAAACAAATGGACTAAGAGTAAGATCCTTATTGAGATAGCAAGGACTATTTTTCAAGTAACAGAGGTGAACCACATAATATGGTGCAATGCATGCTTTTGTACTATAGTGAAGCATTTAGCTAATAAAACATTGGAGCCATTTTCTTGATCCGTAATTAACCTAATCCTGGAGTCTACCCTCCCTTAATAAAAGGAAACTGAAAATTTTTTTGCCAATCTTTCCAATTAATTAAATTTATACAGATTGTTTTGTTCAGATCCTCTGCCTTTTTTTATAAGTCAAATTATTTATCGCTTCATTGCTTTGCAAGTTTTTTTTCCTCTGCTGTAAGCATTTTTCTCAAATCAGAAGATGTAACTACAGCTTTAATAGTGTCTTTCAGTGTAATGGATTAAAAAAAGAGATTCTGAGGAAATTGGTATGAGCAAAGTTATAATTCTTTGTGCTATTTTTCTTTGCTTATCTAATGACAGCTCTTTCTGCAGAACAGACAAGCTTTTATATCTCTCTACAGCTGTATCATGTGACTGCCTTACTACTTTGAGCATATTTCTTGATAAATTCTCAATATTAGGGAACAGCGTTTATTCTAGAATAAAGGGCTAAAGACTGCATAAATGCCAAGCCAATTTACTGAGGATTTTTCTTTGTCTCCATCCTGCCATTTTAACCCAAATGTGCTTTTTTTTTTTTTTTTTTGTCATAGCCATTTCATTTTGGGGTTTTGCATTTGATTTATTCTGAGGCTTGTAAGCATTTATAATGACCAAGACCTTAAAAAAAAAAAAAAAAAAAAAAAAAAAAGAAAGAAAGGTATAGAAAACAAAATAAACCCAAACCAATAACAAGAAGCAGGGAAAAGGGAAGGTTTTCAGCCTGAAAAGCTTGAGAACTAAATGAGAGACAAATTGATAAGTACAGACAGGTAAGAAAGAACAAAGAGACAACATGACAATATTGATTTAAAAAAAAAAAGGCAAAAATTGGTTCTGTTATTTGCTGCAACCTCTTACATTCTTATATTCTTGGTGTGGTTTCATACACTCAGTTTGTAAAGCATGTGGCATCAGATTAAATCTGTTTTTCATTTACACAGGGAAACCAGAGAGATCTGGTGTTTAAACAGAAAAATACCTCCCAAGGGAAGGACTGTCACTTCAAAACTTTTTGATTTCCCTCCTAAGATCAGGTCATTCATGGTTAGCTCATAATCATTCTAATGCCACCTTCTCCTCTGTTTTACTTGTTCTTGGGAGAATATGGATTAAGGCAAAAAGAGGTCAGTGTGACTATACAGAGTGATGGTGAGGAGGAAGGGACCTTAACTGAGAGTAAGAGGCAGACATGAAAGCAGTTCCCAGTTGAGCATGTAGTGAATCATAGCCATGTCTGTTGAAAAGGACCTCAGGGGTCGTGTAGCCCAAACTGCTGGCAGAGGTGGGCTATGGCCAGCACTAGATCAGGTCTCTAGGGACTCTGGCTGGTCTTGGACACCTTCAGGGATGTGGGGATTCCACAACCTCCATGGGGAACCTGATCAAGGGCAGCATTACTCTCCTAGGGAAATGTTGTCTCCTTAGTATTCAGCCTGAACCTTCCAAAAGCCAGTTTGTGGCTGTTTTCCCTTGCTTAGCTGTCTGCCACTACTGAGAAGAATTTGGCTTCCATGTCTTTGTGGTTCTCCTTCATGTCAGCTTGCCCCTACAGCCTGCTATTCACCAGGCTGAACAAGGCCAGCGTCCTCAACCTCTCCTCGTGGATGATGTGCTCTGGTCCCCTGACCATTGTGACAATTCTCTGCTGGACCTCTCCACATTGGTCTTGAAGCGAGGGTGCAAAAACTGGCTCTATAGTATTCCAGCCTCATCAGTGCAAAGTGTAAGACGAGAATAACTTTTGTTGTCCTGTGGGCCCTGTTGTCTGTTAATGATGCTCAGGATGCAGTTTGCGTTGTTCATGTCAAGAGGGCACTGTTGGCTGCTGTTTAACTTGGTGTCCACCGTAAGTGCTGGCACCTGTTCAGCAGTTGACTGCTGGCCTGCCTTGCAGAGTTACATTGCTGCAGGTGTAAAACCTTGTACTTTTCTATGTTGAACTTCATGAGGTTAGCTCAGTCCTCAAGTTTACTGAGGTTTCTCTCAGTCAAGTTCTGCTGTTCGTGTCAGCCATTTCTTCTACCTCGGTGTCATCTGCAGGTTTGGTAAGGATGCAGTCCAGGTAGAACAGTATGGTATAATATAGTGATTGGAAAGGATGTGAAAGACCAGCAAGAGCAAAAGGCTGATAATTTTACCATTTCTAAAGTGAATTTGACCATGATGAGATCTATTGAGATTGTCTTCTGAATGCACAGGAGAATAGTTGATGCTGCTTTTTTCCAGACACTGAACTTGAAAAAAGTACTAGCTAGCGTCAGCTTCACACAGTAGTATTTATTGTAGGGAAAAAAATAATAGGTTCTTATTTGGTTTACTGTGTTTCAGAGAAATCTGAACTGACTCTTGGGCAAGTGTTCCTTAGTGAACTGTGTCCCAAAGTAAGAATCTGTAAATAATCTTCAGAGCAAGCAATGCAACTTGTAATTCCTGTCTTCTCTGATTCATGCTTTGCCCAGGTCTAGCTAGCCATGTTCTTGCTATCCTGCCTCAGGTTTTCTTTTTTTCTTTTTCTTTTTTTTTTTTTTTTAAATTCTTATCAGTACATTTTTGGAAGCCTGGTGACTAACAGAGCCTGCAAGGATGTGAAGGGTGTGGGTAACATGGATTTAGTCTCCCCAAGTTCAGGAGGGAGTTGAACATGTTTCTCTTGCAAGCTAGGCAAGTTGTCTTGCCAAGGTGTTGTACGAAGTGAGGGTAGTGTCTTCTGTCTTCAGTGTTCTTATGGTAGTTTTAAAAATGGAGTGGTTACTCCTATTCAGCAGTGAGGATTCCTGGGCACAGAGAGCAACTCACTGCACTCTTGAGTAAAGTGCCTAAATTTTGGAGAAGATAAGATTTAAAACAGCACTCCTGCCCTTCTTGTCCTTGCAAAAACAGTGAGGTAAATGTAGTGATAATTGTCTTGAAATTATTTTTTTATTTCAGAAACAGGAAATCTCTTACATCTCTTCAAACTTGCTCATCAGTCCTCAAGTTAGCATTATATTCTCATGTGGTATTCCATTCATTAGTGCTAAAACTCACAGCTGAGCTGCAATTTAACAATTGTGATTATAGGTAGGCACATTGTCTTCAAGCTTAAATTTTAAATGCATGAAAAGTCAAGGAAAGAAGTAGTTATCTGTAGAACTTTTCAACATATTGCTACTCTACCCTTAATTGGTTTAGTGGTGGACTTGGTAATGTTAGGTTAATGGTTGGACTGGATGATCTTAAAGGTCGTTTCCAACCTAAACAATTCTATGATTCTATGTCAGTCCCATTTCAGCCCCATTTCTGAGGGAGGCTATTCTGTGACTATCAGAATAGGACAATTAAGTAGCCAATATGTATTTGGGCCATAAATGTAGAAGTGAAGGAACACTTTCTGTTGTGTAGCATTGAACCTTCAGCTCTTGGGGGGAAAAAAAAAAAAAAAAAAAAAAAGACGACATTTAGTAACTAGCTGTGTACCAGAAGTACAACTTTGATTGCCTTAGTACTCGTTAAACAAGCCCGTGTTTGCCAGCTCTTCTGGACAAGGAGATGCCTTCACTGTAAATGCTGATGGGAGTATTTCTGTTTGCAAAGACTGAAATTCTAGTGTAAATAACTCAGAAAGTTGATTAACTTTCTCAGAAAATTAAGTGATAATTTTCTATGTAGCCTTAACTGTTTGTAAATTAACTGTTTACACTTTTCTTCTAATGAGATACTGTCACTTGCTCCCTCTTTCTGACCTGATGAAAGGCTTGTGTGCCAAAAGTTTCTCTGTGGGGTCACTTGCTATCAGTTGGTTTAACAAAAATAATATTTTTTTCCCCTGCAAACTTTGCTTCTTTATAAAACACATTTGTTTTGGTAGAGTAGTGAGTCAGTGGCATTGTAGTAGAATACATTGTAGTGCCACAGCAGACAATGAGAAGATGCAAGCTTTGGGTGTGTGCAGTCAATTAGATGAAATGTATTTGGACAGACACCTAGTAATTAGACTTTAAAATGGATATTTTTTTTTGGCATTTAATTATGTTTTATTTCAGTTCTTTGCTGAGAAGCTTTTCATTAGCTGTTAGGAATTTACTGAATTTCACAAAGAGATGTAAGTCATGCCATCATGGGATTTCATGTGCAGAGCTCTCAGTGTGTTTTTCTGAAATTATCTCCAAACTCAGGATGCTACATGTCTACAGAGTTACTTCTTTTAAGAACCAATTTAAGCAAAGGGAATAAGCTCAGACTGCATGTGCAGCTAGCCATGCTGCTCTATTATGATTTCTGCTGCCGGTGCTACAAAGACATATATTGAATTAAACAAAGAAATATAGCAAGTATTTTACTATTCTATATATTATATATTATAACCTTCAGTTCTAATAAAACCTTCTACTAAACTGTAATACTTAAACGCATTTTCTCAGTTTCACAGAGTTGTCATTATGTAGAGCAGATCGACAATCTTTTGTTGTTGCTGTTCCTTTTCCTTCCCAAATACGTGTTATGAGAACTTGGTACTGAAGCGTTCAGTTACACTAATTATATACTTGTTTCTATTTACAGCACTGATGTGCTTCATTTAAAAGCAAAACCCCCACTGTGTGTAGGACTTGTCTCTCTTACCTGCCTTTTCTTAAGTCCTGACATGAAAATTAACTGTGTGAAGGTTATTTTTACTCTGAAAGAATTGATTTGTAAGACTGTTATCACACAACGTGTATCCTCCCATGTTGTTCCCCAGAGAGTGTTGTAAGGTGTTCATCTCACTGTTAGCCTTCTCTTTCAAGTTGTGGCATAGCTTTTGGGAATGTGTTGGTTTTGTTCTGTGAATATATGCTGTGTAACGCTTTTCTACGTTGATGCAGGTGAGAGGTAAAATAAGGTGTATGCAGTGAAGCTCTTAAACCTGAACTCATTCCTTAAAATAACAAGTTTTCTTCCACAGTTGATTTGTCAGCATTAGTAAGCTCACCTGTATGGCTACACTTGGCTATATGATTCTGTGAGTACTAAACATGAACGGAAATTTGATGACTAACACATTCAAAGGTAGGAAAGGAACGATGCACTGAACTGCCCATAGCTGTAATCAGGCCCCTACCCATTTTATTTCTCCAGTTCACCACAGAGCACTGAAGGTCAAGTGATCATGATGGCCTGTCTCTCATGCCTCAGGCTCTTGCATTTGGTCTGCTTGCTTTATTGCTGTGGTCTAAATTTTTTATACTCTTTTTTATGTGTACTGATTGATATTTTTTTTTTTTTTAAATTTGTCGATCAGAAGTCATGGTAGTGAGTATACAGTGAATTTAAGGTGTGAAACGTTGAGGAGTGTTTCTACTCTTAGCAGTCCTTAGGGCAAAACAGAACGAATGTACCTGGAAATGCACAGTGTTTTATTTGAGTTACTATGGGAGCTGAATGTAAGGACTGGTAAAGAACAGTGCTGGTAATAAAACAGCTCTTCTGAGGCATAAAAATAATTCTAGCTTTCCATTAAGAAAAGTCTGTCTGAAAATCATTACTGATATTTTTGTATTGAGCCTGGCCTGAAGCAGCTGAATTAGTGGAGCTGGAAGGATCCCTGCCACGTTTCTGTGGGCAGGGAAGAGGGGACGTAGAATATGTTGTCTTGGCCATAATGCCTGGGTGACTTCTTACTCTGATGAAGGGGGAAAAAACTGGGTCATAACTTTGAGATTTTTTTTTTGTTTGTTTTAATATCCTATTACACAGATTTGGGTGCTAACACTGCCCTCTTTCATTTCTTTTTTTTGTGTTTTGTATTTGTTTTCTTCTGGAATCCCAAATAATTTGCTTGCTTGTCTGAAGTACTCAGGTTTTGGGGATTTTTTGGTTGTTTGGTTGGTGGTTTTGTTTAGTCTTTTTTTTTTTCTTTTGTGTTTTTTTTTTTATTCTTCTGATGGTTTTTTGCTTGTTTTTGTTACTCATATTCAGACAGAAAAATAGCATGGCATTGAGAGATACTCCTATGGATACACATAATAATAGCTTTACATTTGTTTGTTCATTATCTTTCACCATTCTCGACTTTGTCACTAACTTGGAAGGGGAACCAGAACCAAATAAAGGAAGTTCACAGAAGACTTACTTGATTGTACACTCGGAAGACAGCTATTTGTTTGTAACAGCTATGTTATGAAAGCCAGGACTGCATCTATGTCAGAGTTTCTTGAGATACTCTTCTTGCTGGCATATCACTTAGTTCTGGCAGGAGAGAGGGAATTCAGATGTAGCCATTGAAAAGTAGGGCACTGTTGATGACACCTTAGCATTGTCGTCATAATCAATATGTATTTACAGCATTATTCAGAAAACCCTTAGTTTGCATAGGTCAACACTATTATTTTTATGTAAAAATGCAAGTAAGAAATGTATAACTACAGAAATAATTAAACCATAACTGAGTCAGTTGACTACAGGACATGTTATATTATCTGGCAGTAAATACCCACATGCTTGTAAGGGTAAGATAGGTGTCTGATTTAAGTTATAGTCAAATTTTACCACTTTCCTTGCAACGGGAGTAGAAGGACATGACAAAATTGCTAGAAAGCTGGCAACCAGAGGAGGATAACATGAATATTCTCACTGCGATATCATTTGTCAACAAGAGTAGTCTTTGAAGGAATACATCAGTGTAAGCAATTTTGCTTTTAGGTTTTCCTTAAAACAAACAAAGTCCTACTCCCAACATCGAGACAGTTTTTCACTGTTTTTACCTTCTGCAAAAATACAATTTTAAAGCTAGCCATATTTTTTCATTAGATTTCAGAATTTAGATCTTTACCAACTGTTCTTCATTTTCATATTCCATGTTTCACAAAGCAGGTACTGACTGAATTTTAGTTTTAGCTGGCAAATTTTCTCAAGAGTAAAACCACCAGAAGCTACTGTATGTCTTGACAGAACACATTTTGGAATGTGATAAAATAGCAAACTATTTTTAAAAGAGCTTTGTGTGGATGCATTTCTTGTAGTAGAGTAAGAAATTAGTAGAATATTAAGGAGTGACCCAGAAGCAATTCTGGGAAGGTGTAGGCATCAGTGCAGTTTAGGTTGCACTTCTCCTTACTGTTGCCTGACTTTTATGGCAAACTAGGTCAGTTTACCTGATCTGCACAGTTCATTGTTAGTTGTTCAGCACAGTAGAAGCAAAATGTTTCTAGGCTCTCTGGATGCTGCACAATATTGTAGACTGAGAGTGGCAGCCCTTAGTTGTTCTACCATTAAGATTATGAAAGATGTAAAGCAGTACTTAGCCCCGCAAAGTAGAAAGTTAAAATGAGTAATAGAACAAAAGCCCAACTTAGTTAACATGAGTGTTACTTTCCAAATTCATTATCTTCTGGAAGTTCACTGTGTCTCCTGAAACAGTTAGAAGCTGAAACTAGTTAGTGGGAGAGGTTCTCCAAACTGGAGAAGGATTATACTGGTTCATCAGCTGCAGGGAGTAATCTTGCTGTTGGAAAGAAGGAATAGAGGGGCTGCTTCCAGGGGTTTCCTCTCTGCTTTCCATAGTGAATACCAATGCAAGTGGGTTTTTTTTGATGTCAGTGAAATATTGTTACCCTCTGTGGGAATTTCTTTTTATCTTGATCATCAATGGATGCTGCAGAATTTCTAGCAGATGCCTGGCTCTGAATGGTGTTGAATTTAGCTTGTAGCTTTGATTTCTGAGTTACTCCTCAAAATTTTTTTTTTCATCGAATCATAGAATGCTTTGGGTTGGAAGGGACCTTTAGAGGTCCAACCCTTTAGAAGCCCAACCCCCCTGCAGTGAACAGGGACGGCTTTAACTAGGTCAGGTTGCTCAGAGCCCCATCCAACCTGACCTTGAATGTTGCCAGGGATGGGGCCTCCACTACCTCTCTGGGCAACCTGTTTGAGTGCTTCACCACCCTCACTGTAAAAAATTTCTTTCTTATGTCCAGTCTAAATCTATTCTTCTTTAGTTTAAAACCATTATTCCTTGTTCTGTCACAACAGGCCTTGCTAAAAAGATTGTCCCCATCCTTCCTGTAGGCCCCCTTTAAGTACTGGAAGGCTGCAATAAGGTCTCCCTGCAGCCTTCTCTTCTCCAGGCTGAACAGCCCCAACTCCCTCAGCCTGGCCTCATAGGAGAGGTGCTCCAGCCCTTGGATCATTTTTGTGGCTCTCCTCTGGACCCGGTCCAGCAGCTCCATGTCCTTCTTGTGCTGAGGGCCCCAGAGCTGGACACAGCGCTCCAGATGAGGTCTCACCAGAGCAGAGTAGAGGGGCAGAATCACCTCCCTCGACCTGCTGGCCACGCTTCTTGTGATGCAGCCCAGGATTTGGCTGGCTTTCTGGGCTGCAAGCGCACATCACTGGCTCATGTCCAGCTTTTCATCTACCGGTACCCCCAAGTCCTTCTCCTCAGGGCTGCTCTCAATCCCTTCATCCCCCAACCTGTATTGATATCAGGGGTTGCCTTGTCCCAGGTGCCGGACCTTGCACTTGGCCTTGTTGAACCTCATGAGGTTCACAGAGGCCCACCTCTCCAGCTTGTCCAAGTCCCTTTGGATGACATCTCGTCCTCCTGGTGTGTCAACCGCACCACTCAGCTTGGTGTTGTCTGCAAACTTGCTGAGGGTGCACTCGATCCCACTGTCTATGTCATTGATGAAGATGTTAAATAGCACCAGTCCCAGTATGGACCCTTGAGGGACTCCACTTGTCACCGGTCTCCATGTGGACATCGAGCCATTGACCACGACCCTCTGGATGCGACCATCCAGCCAATTCCTTATCCACCAAACAGTCCACCCACCAAACCCATATCTCTCCAATTTAGAGAAGGATGTTGTGGGGGACTGTGTCGAACGCTTTACAGAAATCCAAGCAGATGACATCCATTGCTTTTCCCTTGTCCACTGATGCAGTTACTCTTTCATAGAAAGCCACTGGGCTGGTCAGGCAGGACTTGCCCTTGGTGAAGCTGTGCTGGCTGTCTCGAATCACCTCCCTGTCCTCCATGTGCTTGAGCATATCTTCTAGGAGGATCTGCTCCATGATCTTCCCAGGCACAGAGGTGAGGCTGACAGGTCAGTAGTTCCCAGGGTCCTCCTTTCTTCCCTTTTTAAAAATGGGCACAACATTCCCCTTTTTCCAGTCAGCAGGGACTTCACCTGACTGCCATGACTTTTCAAATATCATGGAGAGTGGCTTGGCAACTACATCAGCCAGTTCCCTCAGGACTCTGGGGTGCATCTCATCAGATCCCATAGACTTGTGTACATTGAGGTTCTTCAGGTGGTCTGGAACCTGATCTTCCCTTACAGTGGGAGGGGCTTTACCCCCCTGGTCCCCATCTTTTGGTCCATCCGTTTGGGAGGTGTGAGGAGAGAGGTTGCCGGTGAAGACCGAGGCAAAGAAGTTGTTGACTACCTCAGCCTTCTCCTTGTCCATTGATACAAGTTCGCCTTTCTTGTTTATCAAGGAGGGTACGCTTTCTTTAACCTTCCTTTTCTGGTTGACATACCTGTAGAAGCCCTTCTTGTTATTCTTTACATCCCTTGCCAAATTCAGCTCCATCCTCACCTTGGCCTTCCTGACCCCCTCCCTACGCAACTGGGCAGTTTCCCTGTATTCCCCCCAGGACACCTGTCCCTGCTTCCACTGCCTGTGCAGTTCCCTCTTACTCTTTAGTTTGACCAGCAGGTCTTGACTCAGCCATGCTGGTCTCTTCCCTTCCTTGCCTGATTTCTTACACTTGGGGACTGAGAGCTCTTGTGCAGGTGTCCTTAAAGATCTGCCAACTCTGTTCCGTTCCCCTGTCCCTGAGGACTGACTCCCAGGGGGTCCTTCTGACTAACTCCTTGAAGAGCTGGAAGTTTGCTTTTCTGAAATTTAGGGTCCACTGTACTCCTCACTTTTCCCATGTCCCTCAGGAGCGTGAACTCCACCAACGCGTGATCACTGCAGCCCAGGCTGCCTCCAGTCTTGACATCACCGATGAGCTCAGTTGCATTGGTGACCATCAGGTCCAGTATCATGTTCCCTCAGGTAGGGGTGTCTATTACCTGGCTTAGGAAGTTGTCATCTATGCATTCTAGGAATCTCCTGGATTGCCTACAGCTCCCCGTGTTACTTTTCCAGCAAATGTCGGGCTGGTTGAAGTCCCCCAGCAGGACAAGAGTCTGCAAGCGTGAAGCCTCCCGGAGCTGGAGGAAGAAGGCTTCGTCAGCAGGCTCCCCTTGATCAGGCGGCCTGTAGTAGACACCAACCACAAGGTTCCCTTTGTTTCCTCTGTCTCTGATTCTTACCATAAGCTTTCGACCTGCTCGTGGCTATTCTTCAGGGACAGCTCTTCACACTGTATTGATTTCTTTACATAGAGGGCAATGTCTCCGCCCCTCCTTCCTCGCCTGTCCCTTCTGAACAGCCTGTAGCCATTGATAGCCACATTCCAGTCATGGGACTCATCCCACCAAGTTTTGGTTATGGCAATCAGGTCGTAGCTTTCTAGTAGCACAGCAGCTTCCAACTCCTCCTGTTTGTTCCCCATGCTGTGTGTGTTCATGTAGAGGCACAAACCTGTTTGTATTTTACCTGTTTGTATTTCTTTAATTCACCAGGTTATATGATTTTTATCTTCATCTGAATATAACCTAAGCTTTTCAATGAATGGATTTTTTTTTGTTGTTCTCTTCTTTCTGAATGCTGCTCTTAGCCTGTTTCTCCGAGTCAGTTCCCTTTTAACTTTTAATCAAGCCTTTCTTAATAAGCGATGTGCACTGGCACTGCGTTTTCAATATGGTGTCTTTCAGTGATGCACATGATGTCTCTGGGATTTAATTCTTTTAGCAGTTCTTTTTATCTTCTTTTTAATAGGCTCTCTCATTTCTGTGTCATTTTCCTTTTGGAAGTCTCACACAACTGCGGTGAATTTTCTGGGTTTTGTAACTCCTGTAGGGATATTGAATCTGAATGCGTTATTAGAGTGCCTTTCAATAGAAAAATTTTGAACAAGATCCTGCATACTATTCAATACTAAGTCTGGGACTGCATTTCTAATGGTTTCCCTAACCAGCTCTCCATGAAATGATTATTGTAGTGCTAAAAGTTTCTTCTTTGCTTTGTGTCCCAGTGTGATACTTGCCTGAAATTCATGGGTATCTGCCATTACAATTCTATTTCCTTCCCTCATTGCCTCTCTGATCTCTCTTAGCATATCACTGTTGGTCAGTGCTATCATTCTGCTAAGGCAATTGATAATACAAACCTACTTTGAGCTCTTATGTTTGGGTCCAAGAACATTGAATGTTTTACTGAAATCTTCCTTCTTAACAAATTTCAGTCAGAGGCCAAATACTCCCCTGGAACCTCAATGCGGACACCTGAGAGCTGAGACTATCTGCTTAGAGAACTTCATTCAATGACCCTTGTCATTTGGTTGAAATAGCAATGTATCAAGTTCCAAGCCTTTTATAGTTGGTCTACAAGATGTGGCATTTCACAGGAACAGGGCAATAATTACAGGATAATTCAAGTTTGTCCCTATTCTGTCACAATTGATTATCCATTTTCTTTCTGAACACAAACTCTTGCCTTGGTGGGGGAAAAAATGTACATACTGTGGACATCTTCAGAGCTCTTTTTTATTGTAATCTTGTATTTGTAGATTCTTGTCATCATGCTGAAATAGTACAGTTATGTGAAGAATGTACAAGGTGAGAGTGAATTGCATCACTAGTTGAAATTAGGAGTCCCTGGCTTTTTTTATTCAGATATCTGTTGGCTTCCATGCTCTAGTTAACTCTGCATGTATTTGTTCAGGTTATTGTCAATTGAGAATGTTATATTACAGCTAGTAATAATTGACTGGTATTTTTATGCTAATCTGTACTATTCAGCTCCTGGGTCCAATTACTTATTGTTGAGAGGGTAAAGAATCAATGGTGATTTTTCTCCACTTCTCCCCTAGATTATATGTACTACATTGTAGCTATTTAAAATTTTAAAAATTGCTTGGTTCCAAGAATAGGACACTATTATTGTGCTGTTGGCTACTTACTTTCAATGTATATTCACTTTTATGATGTAATAGAGCACTTTTTTTGAAGCATGATACTTTTGATAGGGTTTTTTGGTTTTGTTTAGCCTCAGCTTAAAGTGATAATATACTTCTTCCTTTAAGTGGCTTCATTGACTGTACACAAAAAATAAATTGAGGAAACTCCAAAAGTCAATAGTTCTGCAGGATTAACAGATAGGGGTAACTTTTTCACAGGATTCATGTTTGAGTTGACTGAAACTAGACATATGTTTTCTGTCTTTGGTGATTTGTTCATTCCACAAGAAAACCGCCTACATTTTTTCTGAGGGGAAAAAAAAACCCAAAGCAAAGAAGGAGACTATTTTATGTTGAAAATGCTGAAGCCTAATGCTTCTCAGTTGAAAATAGCACAAAGTTTCCGTGTTCTTAAAAAAACAGGTCCTTTCTTACACTATGCCAAACTGAAACATAGCATGCTAAGGTGAATGCTCAAGAAACCCTTTGAGAAAACAGATAATTTTTCTATTCTTTTAGTTAACCAGAAGTTTTTAATGTTTTTGTTCTAACTGACCAAAAATGTTCTTTTTTTTTTTTTTTTTTGGTGAACCAAAAAGTAAATGTTTGCATGTCTGTAGTTTATAAAATGTTTGTGAATTACCATCTCCTACCTTGTTTGCTAATTTCCCTGCTTACAGATATCCAGTGCTTTAATACTGTCTTATATAACATATGCACTGAAGTTTGCACAGCAGTCTATTCTAAACTGCTAAAACCTAAAATTTTGGATCCCACCCGTATCTTTTCTGTCATGTGTCTCAATACATATTGAGCCCACAGACCAGTGGCTTTTGAAAGGGAAGCTCTAACTTCTGGTTTTTATATTTAAAATCTTTTCAGTTACTTTTACATGAATTAAAAATAATGTAGTCTTCTTTTCAAAAGGATATGACATTCTTGGAATGTTTCAAATGCTAAATTTCTGTCTGAGTAGTAAATCTCTGTTTGTGATACATTTTGCCAGTGCATGTGTGTTATTCTAATTCATAACTTTTTGACTACTTAGGAATAAAACAGAGATTTATTGTTTCATGAAATAAGGAAATGACTTTTTTTTTTCTTCTTTTCAAATATTTACTTCAGCAGAAAATGTTGGAATGAGTAGTAGACATCAAAGGTGGAAAATAAACTTATTAAGCTGTAATTTGCACTTTCCTGAGTATGGCATAAAAGTATGTTGTATTTTTATTTGCTCCCTTACACTTTAAATGTCTCAGCTGTTTCAGCTACATACTCTTTAACAATTTTTTTTATAGCCTAATAAATATCAATTTATGAAAGTTTTCCTTGGCATCCCATTTTTACTTCTGTCCTAATTTCAGACTATTATTTCTAATAATTGTAATGTCCATTGTAATGTAATATCAAGATGACCATGCTTCTTGATGTATATATACTGTTTGAGCATATAGAAGAGTTATCCTTTCCTCCTATAATCATCTTATTTCTTTTTGTTCTCTGAGATATATTGCTCCTTTAGATTACTTCCTGAACCTTTTCTGTTGTTCTGATGGCTAAAGAACGAAGTTTTAGCTTCATGTGTTAATTTATCAGTGATACTCTTAGAAGCAAAAGATACATGCTATATCTTTATCTGTCCAGCAGTGAAATACCATGGTTACTAACAGAGACCTTTGTGGCAGGGCACGTTGGAAGCATATGTCATTTTTCTGTGCTGGATTCACCCTGCTTACAGTTAAAGTTGTAGTTGTAAAACATAAAGCTTTTTGAAGATATATCCTATGCGAGCAGGATTTTCTCTTTTGAATACACTGCTGTTCTCAAAAAAACTTGAAATTGCAGAGTGACAATAGTGGTAATTGTCTGTGAATCGTTGCGCTAATCAGATACCCACAATAGTTTTGATTGCTGGTACAGCAGCATGTGGGGAAGAGTTAGACTTTTTTAAATGACAAAACTTGCTCTTTTTTGCAGTTCTGTGTCTCTTCTGGGAGATTTTTCACTACTTGAAAAACAGCTGAGGTCTTCCCTAGGTGTTTTGTTAAAGTTAGGGCTAAAGAAACTTTGGATCATGAAGGATGTGTTTACTGCAAGAAAGCAGAATTTTTCTACAGGAGCTCTTTATCTTAAGCCTCTAACCAACCCTCAGTATGTTAATAAGGTAGGCAAGGACCTCCCTCAGCAGGTTGCTCCCCTACGTATTTGACTTGATTATTATGACTCCCCTAAATATAACATCAGTATTTTTATTCTGAAATATCGTCAGAATCTACATCACAAAACTCTGAGAATATTTCACAGCACTGAAATTATTTTTTTTTTTTTGTAGTTGATAAGTGTGATGGCAAATATGTGAGTAAAGTGGTGGCAGCTATGGTTATAGAAAGCCAATTTAAAAAAAGAATCCCTATATAAGTTTTTCTCTGACATGAAAATTGTGATAATCGGATAAAACCAAAAAGCATAATTGTTTCCTGAAACTGTGCACAAGATTTGAGATTACTCTGAGGACTATTGATTTTAAAGTTCATGAAGACTGTCTGTAATCAGCATAGCAATTTGACTTCTTAATTAGACTAGTCCTGTGAGAGTTTGGCTCCCCATACAGTATGTTTATGAATCTAATCAACCAGACAGCAAAAAAACCCAATTATAGATACTATCTTTATTTTTTAACTCACAAATGAGCAAGAACTGCAGTACTGAAGCTCTTGCTTCTGTGATAATTAAAACATGGATCTGAATGAATAGAAATTAAAAAAAAAAGAACAGTACCCTGAAGAAATCTATACACCACAAAATGAGGTCCTTGGCAGCTAACAGAAGGAAGAGAAGGACAAAGGAAACTCTTGGACTGTGCCAAGACTGTGCCATCAAATACTAGCTACCTACTGGGCTAGTATGCATCAATTTTCTTTTCTTTTCATTGGGGATTTATCAAATCACAACAAGTCGTATGTCAGATTTTGGTTTTGTCATGACAAGTCAGTCAGTCTGTTGTCTACATTTAATAAAAAAAAAAGCTCTCTATTATCAATTCATGCCCTTAGATTTGCCTTGTTTCTTATTGACATACATGTTAATTTGCATTTGTCATTAGTTGTCCTTTGTGTATGAAGTGATTTGTAGTGAAAATAGCTAGAAACAGTAGTTAGATTAAACAGTACCCAGAAGCTGATTTGTTATTTCTTCCATTTCCTCTGTTTTCCAATAGGTTAATTATTCTTTCAGCATCCATTTATGACTGAAAGATTTTGAGCTTTGTGTTTGGTATTAAAACTGTGTTGGCAATTGAACCATGTATTGTAATCTGCAAACATATTGCTATAGTAGTTGAGGATGTTAGTCTGCCAGGTGACTAACATCTGTCTATGGTTTATTATTGCCTTTTCTTTCCTTAGGGAAGAGGTTTGTGCACTGGCTTTCTTCTTGTCATTGATAGAGAAGACTCGGGTTTTGGTTTTGCACTATGCTTATGTTGAAAGGTTGAGTTCATAAATGCCTGTGAGAGACAGTTATGATGACTTCTAGGTAGGTCAGGAGTCTATGCTAGAGCTTTTTACAACTAGAAACCCTGGTTTCACACAGATAAACCTGTCTTCTGGTGCAGGCAATTCTACTTTGCTTATGGAGTGGAGTTGTTAGTTATGTTCTTTTATTCTAGAGGTGTTTTACAGTCTCGTAGCTATACTAAAGCTAGACCACTCATCATCTAAAGTTGTGGACTGACACCTGGCACTCGATACTATGCCAGATACAGAGCAGAAGACAAAATTTACATTCTTACAGACATCATTGACCTTAGTGTAAATAACCAGAACTCCAGCTGTGAGTCTTGCCTATGAGTGGTTTTCAATTTATTATTTTTGTCTTAAATTGTTGAAACAATAGAAAGTAGTTAGAGGGGTAGGCATTATTGTCAAAAGGTCACCTGGGACATTCAAAGGGAAAGGTCTTTACTTTTTTCCTTGTTTACAGGGAAAAGGTTTTGTTTTCCCTATTTAGCAGTGATTTTGTGAGGGACTGTTGGCAAGAGTGGGACTAGGTGTCCACCAGGCTTACTGGGTCTTTCAGGAAGTGCCCAGTCAGAACATAGTTTTTGGCGGTAGTATACTCTTTGCCATATTTGAAGCAGTTTAATAGTTGCATGCTATCATTCTTTTTGTTGATTACACAAATAGAATTTGCATAAAATAAGGATATTCCTACTAACAGTTGGAGAGAGACTTTCAGAGTTCCAAATAAGGAATCTGATACCATATTTTCGAAAGTGTTTACTGTGAGCAATGAATTTCTCTTTAAAGGAAACCTGATGGCAGCTGTAAGAATTAAAAGTATTTTGTTAATTTGATGAGATCTACCAATGTGTGATGACAGTCACAGGATGCAGCCACATGATCATGAAAACTACACCCATATGTCCATGTATGCACTCACTGTCACACTTGCTCTCTAGCGCATTGACTGGACTTTATCTTAGAGGCCAGAAGCATGCTTTTGCATATAGGATCTATAGGCCTTTTCTGTTAACATTCCAGGTAGGTTTGCCTTAGTGCTAACTATGTTAGTGGTGGGTTTTTTGTTTGGTTTTGGGGTTTTTTTCCTTTTCTGAGGGGTCTAATTTTTTTTTTTTTCTGTGGTTTGACGTCTCAGCTGGGACCTGGAATAAGATGATAATTTCCTTTCTCAATTCAGTTCCATTTCAAGTGAACTATAATAGGAAGACAATTTTCAGCCTCTACAGATGACGTTGAAAATAAGCTTGATGATGTGTCTTGGGGATATTTACTTAAGTGCAGCAGAGTGATTGAGCTTTGAGATGCTGAGCTTTGAGATGCAGAACTCGATGTCTGAAGTAATTAATGACAAAAGCCTCCCAACTTTCACTATGGGATCCTTAACAGTATGTTAGCCAGCACGTAGTGCTTCAATGAGGCAGTGTATTTGAAAAAAATGAGTAAGGAGCAGAGAACAAATGCTATTTAGATAGTGGAAAGGAATCTACAGAAATCAGAAGTTTCTCATAAGAACTTAACCTCAAGTCATTCCAAAATTGCACATCTGTAATGATATCTAATCACTGAAGAGTCTGCATGTGTGATGGATGGTCTGTGCGGTTTGTTTGCAGTTTATTACTTGCTCTGTATCCTCTTCTGCTGAAAAGGGCATAGCTGGAACAGTGTGGAAGAGGGCTGCCTTTCTCCAGATGATAAAAAATGGATTGGGTAGAGATCTTGGGGAGGAAGGGGAGACTGCTCCTTCCCAGCAAGCAGCTCCCCAGATATGCCTGGGGAGAGGCTTTGGTAGTGCTGGGCAGAGCAGGTAGTAGGAGACTGTGACTGATCTGCTACGAAGGCTTAGACAGGAGGTAGGATGGGCTTTTGAGAAGCAGGCAGGCTGTATGTCTGTGGGTTCAAGTTTTAAAGGTGGTTAGAAAAGTATTCTGGAAGATTGAAAAGGAACTGCCTGGAGTTTGTTACAAACCAGAGGGTTGCTGAAAGTTCAGGCTTGGTCTGAGACCAGTAAAAAGGAACTTGTGCAGGGATGGGGCACAGGGGAAGACGGCTGTGTGAAAAACTTCCTGTATTTTCATTCTGCTTACCCTTTAGAACCAAATTTCTTTATTCCAAGAATTCATTCTAGCTCATTTTCAAGAAAAACATGAAGCATCAATTTAGAAGCCCTTTTGGTGTGCTTAAGACTTCAGGTTGAAGCAGTAGTGCAGGTAAGTCCACTTAAAGCTCTGGTAAATTTGATATGCCATTAGAGTACTCAGTAGCACAGTCATGCAAGAAGCAGAGGAACAAGTGCCAGTCTTTGTTTAAATTGCAGAGCTTACCTTTTTTCTTTTTGTAGTTACTAACACCCTGTTTCAATTCTGCTGAAGCCTTCTTGGTCTTCAGAAGTCAGCTATGGGAAAAGCTTTAGAGAGACAAACTGACAATTGTATTGTCATGTTCTCAGTGGCTAAATAGTAACTTGAGTTTATGAAATGTAGAATATATGCAATGTAGCAGCGGTTTGAAATGCTGGTATTCCGTGAGTATTTACTAGGAAAAATTTCTGAGAAGTTGTACCTTGCTTGTGCATATGTAAAATGGAGCTGGGCTTTGTTTATTATTTTGCTTCTTTTCTTGAGAATGGGGAAAATCAAAATGATTTTTAGCTTAAACTTTTATCTCATGGCAAATTCTTTGTTAAGATTTTTCTTAACACTAGCCAACCACTTTAGGAATTCAGGGCATGCATATTGTCTAACAAATACATTGCACAAATTTTCTAGGGGAATTATGGTTTGGGGGCTTTGTTTAATTGATGTAAAGGCATAAGAATGCATCTTCTCTAGCAGAGAAAATAGAGGTTTTATGCAATCAAAGTTTTGAGAATATAGTACACTGAATTGTAGGCTGCAAATGTTAAGTCAGAGAAGCTAGCACTGGTAAAAGACTGTTTTGCCTGTTTTCCTGCTTCAGTAATTGGGTTGCCTGAGGCACTAACAAACTTTTTGCTCCAACTTTAAGGCAACATTTTCATTATAAGTGCGTCTTAAATGTGTGGGAACTCCAGTTGCACTTTCCCTAAGCTGTTAAGTAAGACTTTATCAGTTTAGCAGTGAGATACGCTAGGATAGCTAGTCATGTAAACGTGTCAATGCTACTTCTGAGCAGCATCATCACAGATAACAAATCTTATTTCCTCTTTTCAGAAATCAAAGTAGAGAGGCCAAAGACTATGTTATGATACCTCTCTAACTTAATCTTTAAATATCCCCAGTGTATTTAATCATCGTAAGGCAATAAGCACCAGGTCCTCTGTGACCTGGTGAAGTTTATGCACCCTATCACTGGTCACGTATCCTTCACTCTAATTATACTTTGTTTTGGCTTCTGAGGATGTAGATTCATAAACAGTTTTAAGTCGGTAATACCGCAAGAACCCTCCCCTTTTTCTTCTGGTGTTACATTCTTCCTTGATCCTAGAAAAAAGATCATTTGCACAGCCTCTTGGTGACTTACAGCGTGGAAGAGACCTAGGTTATAATTAATTCAGCAGAAGAAAAAGAAGCTAGTGATGATTTTAATTGAGAAAAAAATTCTAACTGGATTCATAGGTGGGAGGAAATGTTTCAGGAAGAGGTAGAATGGTTCCCTGTAGCTGTGTAAGGAATGAGGGTCTGTAATGGGAAATAGCATATGGGAGCAGGAAGGTATGTGTAGTAGTACTTACTCATGTAGTACTTCGTGTGAGAGCTTGCTGGGTATCACTTGACAACTAGGTACTGTGAATTCTCAAACTCATGAGCTATGCAGAACTGTATTTTCTTCAATTTAAAATTAATTTAAGTGCTAGATGAACCTCAGCCCACCCCACTCCTACCAGTTTGGATGCTAGTGCCAGCAATAGATGCCCAGAGCCTGGAGAAGAATCACAGGTCAGCAGGAGAGCAACTGAAGAGCAGCACAAAGGAATTCCAGCCACTTCAGCCAGTAGGTCAGCTTCACTGGGGACTCAACTTAAATGCCTCTATGCAAGTGCATGTAGCATGGGGAATAAACAAGAGGAGTTAGAGACATGCGCACGCCTGCAGGGCTATATTATTGGCATCACAGAGACGTGGTGGGATGGCTTCTATGACTGGAATGCTGGAATGGAAGGATATGGGCTCTTAGGAAGGACAGGCAGGGGAGATGAGGAGGGGGTGTCACCCTCTATGTCAGTGACCAGCTGGAGTGCATGGAGCTCTGCCTGGGGATGGATGAGGAGCTGACCGAGAGCTTATGGGTTGGGATTAAAGGGAGGGCAGGGACAGGTGACATAATAGTGGGGGTTTGCTACAGGCCATCCGACCAGGAAGACTGAGTGGATGAGGCCCTCTATAAACAGATAGGAGCAGCCTCACATTCACAAGCCCTGATTCTCATGGGGGACTTCAACCATCCTGATGTCTGTTGGAGCGACTTCACAGGAGGACATAAGCAATCTGGGAGGTTCCTAGAACGTGTTGATGATAACTTCCTTCTCCAAGTGATAGAGGAGCCATCAAGGAGAGGTGCTATGATGGACCTTGTTCTCACCAACAAGGAGGGGCTGGTGGGGAATATGAAACTCAAAGACAGCCTTGGCTGCAGTGACCATGAAATTGTGCAGTTCAAGATCCTTACGGCACTGAGGAGGGCACACAGCAAGCTCACTACCCTGGACTTCAGGAAAGTAGACTTTGGCCTCTTCTGCTTGGTAGAGTACCATGGGATAAAGCCCTGGAGGGAAGAGGGGCCCAAGAAAGCTGGTTAATATTCAAGGATCACCTCCTCCAAGCTCAGGAGCGATGCATCCCCACAAAGAGGAAGTCAGGCAAAAATGCCAGGAGGCCTGCATGGATGAACAGGAAGCTCCTGGACAAACTCAGACACAAAAAGGAAGCCTACAGAGCATGGAAGCAAGGACAGGCAGCCTGGGATGCATACACAGAAATTGTCTGAGCAGCTGGGGATCAGGTTAGGAAAGCTAAAGCCCTGATAGAATTAAATCTGGCCAGGGACTTCAAGGGCAACAAGAAAAGCTTCCATAGGTACATTGATGATAAAAGGAAGACTAGGGAAAATGTGGGCCCTCTCTGGAAGGAAATGAGAGACCTGGTTACCTGGGATATGGAGAAGGCTGAGGTACTCAATGACTTTTTTGCCTCAGTCTTCACCAGCAGGTGCTCAAGCCACACTGTCCATCGCAGAAGGCAAAGGCAGGGACTGGGAGAATGAAGAACCACCCACTGTAGGAGAACATCAGGTTCGAGACCATCTGAGGAACCTGAAGGTGCACAAGTCCATGGGACCTGATGAGATGTGTCCATGCGTCCTGAGGGAACTGGTGGATGAAGTTGCTAAGCCACTATCCATCACATTTGAGAAGTCATGGCAGTCTGGTGAAGGTCCCACTGACTGGAAAAGGGGAAACATAACCCCCATTTTTAAAGAGGGAAAAAAGGAAGACCCAGGGAACTACAGGCCAGTCATTGTCACCTCTGTGCCCAGCAAGATCATGGAGCAGATTCTCCTGGAAGCTATGCTAAGGCACGTGGAAAATAAGGAGGTGATTGGTGACAGCCAACATGGCTTCACTAAGGGCAAATCATGCCTGACAGATTTGGTGGCCTTCTATGACAGGGTTACAGCATTGGTGGATAAGGGAAGAGCAACTGGTGTCATCTACCTGGACTTGTGCAAAGCATTTGACACTGTCCCAAATGACATCTTTGTCTCTAAATTGGAGAGACATGGATTTGATGGATGGGCCACTTAGTGGATAAGGAATTGGCTGGATGAACACACTCAAAGAATTGTGGTCAACGGCTCAATGTCTAAGTGGAGACCAGTGATGAGTGGTGTTCCTCAGGGGTCGATATTGGGCCCGGCACTGTTTAACATCTTTGGCGATGTGGACAGTGGGATTGAGTGCACCTTCAGCAAGTTTGCCGACAGCACCAAGCTGTATGGTGCGATTGACACACTGGAGGGAAGGGATGCCATCCAGAGGGACCTTTACAGGCTTGAGAGGTGGGCCCATGCGAACCACATGAAGTTCAGCAAGGCCAAGTGCAAGGTCCTGCATATGGGTCAGGGCAATCCCAAGCACAAATACAGGCTGGGTGGAGAATGGATTGAGAGCAGCCCTTGAGAAGGGCTTGGGGGTATCGGTTGACGAGAAGTTCAACATGACCAAGCAATGTGCACTTGCAGCCCAGAAAGCCAACCATATCCTGGGCTGCATCAAAAGAAGCGTGGCCAGGAGGTCGAGGGAGGTGATTCTGCCCCTCTACTCTGCTCTGCTGAGACCTCACCTGGAGTACTGCGTCCAGCTCTGAAGCCCTCAGCACAAGAAGGACATGGACCTGTCGGAGCAGGTCCAGAGGAGGGCTGTGAAGATGATCCGAGGGCTGGAGCACCTCCCCTGTGAGGACAGGCTGAGAGAGTTGGGGTTGTTCAGCCTGGAGAAGAGGAGGCTCTGGGGAGACCTTATAGCAGCCTTTCAGTACCTGAAGGGGGCCTACAAGAAAGCTGGAGAGAGACATTTTACAAGGGCAGGTAGTGATAGGACAAGGGGTAATGGCTTTAAACTGAAAGAGGGTAGATTTAGATTCGATATAAGGAAGAAATTCTTCACTATGAGGGTGGTGAGGCAGTGAAACAGGTTGCCCAGAGAAGTTGTGGATGCCCCATCCCTGGAAGCGTTCAAGGCTAGGTTGGATGGGGCTTTGAGCAACCTGGTCTAGTGGAAGGTGTCCCTGCCCATAGCAGGGGGGTTGGAACTAGATGATATTTAAGGTCCCTTCCAACCCAAACCTTTCAATGGTTCTATGATATAAATATGAAATATTCAAAAAGCATCAAAACAGAACATAAAATGAGGTTATGGATGAGTAACATAATGTTTTTGTAAAACAGTCTTCTCATAAGTTTGAAATATGGAATGAGAGGTACAGCACTCTTCATAGAGAATTACAAATTTTGAGTATTTTTTTCAGATTTTGAGTGAAATGCAATGTCTATTTTGTATAGTGAATGAGGGTGGTTGGGACTGGAATTTATCAAAGGTAAAGTTTACCAGGACTGGGAAAACAGCTGGTACTTTGAAAAATCTACACGCTAAGATGCCAGTGATCACATTATGAAATAATTTTATGAAAGGCAATTGAGAAAACAAATCACAATACTTATTCCTATAAACCCTCTTCCCAGTTTTTTTTGTTTGTTTTTTGAAAACTTTTACAATTAGTTGGGCACTAGTGGTGCTGATGAATATGAGAACTGTTACTTTCAAAGCAGCAGGCAATAATGAGAATGTAGGAGTTCAGTTGCTCAAAGTTGACACTATGCAACAACAAGGTGGATCAGAACAGAATACTGTTGTAGGCACATTGATTCTCAGTGTAGGAGAGAAACCTTAAATGCGTTCCCTGTTTTAAAGCCAGAGATGTTAGATCTCATAGAAACATGAAATTGCTACTATACCCTTAATTGGTTTAGTGGTGGACTTGGTAATGTTAGGTTAATGGTTGGACTGGATGATCTTAAAGATCTTTTCCAACTTAAATGATTCTATGATTCTATCTTAACAGAATCACAGAATGTTGAGGTTGGAAGGGACCCCTGGCCCAACTCCCCTGCTTACAGCAGGGTCACCTAGAGTGGGTTGTACAGAGCTGTGTCAAGTAATTTTTTAGCATATCCAAGGATGAAGACTCCACAAGTAGCCTGGGTGACGTTTTCCAATGTTTGAGCAACCTGACAGTAAGAAAGATTTTTCTGATGTTTAACTGGAACTTCCTATATTTCAGTTTGTGCCCATTTCCCTGTGTCTTGTCACTGGGCACCACTGGCAAGAGCCTGGCTCTGCCTCCCTTACTCTGTCCACCCATCAGGTAATAAGATCCATACATGGATAAGATTCCCCAAGTCTTCTCTTCCCCACACTGAATGCCCCATTCTCTCTCAGCCTCTCCTTAAACAAAAGATGCTTCAGTCCTTTAATCATCTTTGTGGCCCTTTACTGGACCTGCTTCACTATGCCCATGTCTCTTTTGTGTTGGGGAGCTCAGGACTGGACCCAGCACTACAGGTGTTTCTCACTAGTACTGAGCAGATGAAAAGGACCGCCTCCTGCCTCTCTTGATCTTCTGGTGACACTGCCAGGTTGCTGTGGGCCACCTTTGCTGTGAGGGCACATTGCTGGCTCAAGGTCAGCTTGTCTGCCAGGACCCCTGGGTCCTTCTCTGCAAAGCTGCTTTGCAGCTAGTTGACCCCCAGCCTGTACTGGTGTCTGGGGTTATTCCTCCACAGGTGCAAGACTTTGCATTTCCCCTTATTGAATTTCATGAGGTTACTGTTTGCTCATTTCTCCAGCCTGCCAAGGTCTGTGCAACCCTTGGATGTATCAACTGCTTCTCTTAGTTTTGCATTATCTGTGTACTTGCTGAAGGTGCGCTCTGTCCCACCTTGCAAGTTACTAATGAGGATGTTGAACAGTAGTGGCTCTTGTATTGACACTTGGGGTGTGCCTTTGGTGAATGACCTCCAGCTGGACTGGGTGCTGCTGATCCATAACCCTATGAGCCCGACACTTTGAATAATTTTCATCATTGATCATTGTTGATTTTAGGAGATCTTGATTGGTAGGAACTGTTAGTGTGCGCAAGGATTTTAAGTACACATACAAATGTGTGCACATATTGTGCATAGAGACCAAAATGTTTTGCAGAAGGTGATAGCATGGCGTTAGCATAATTCACCTAAAAAGCCAATCAACAGATGCAGAAGCCTGGCTTCCTCAGTGCTGAGGCTCATGGGAAGCACTTGCATCTGTTTCACTGGCTCTAGACTCAGTCCAGTCTTGGTTTTCATGCCAGGGCAGGGTGGGAAATGTTGAAAAGACCCCTCCTAGTCACTCTTTCTCTGTCTACATTGAAAAAAATGACATCAGCAGGCATAGCAGGGTCAGTGTCATCAGAAGAGCAGCTTAAAAAAATTTGGTCATGTATAGGTCACCTTCTGACAGACTGTGATCCTTAGTGCTAACAGTTGAGCTAGTGATACTCTGTGACTAAAATTCTGATTTGCAAATTGTATATATGCTAATAAGTGGATGGATATGATGTTCTCATAACTTCATTAGATCCCTTTGCCTGTTTGCATCATATCAGTTTAATCCAGATAGATTCATGTAATCTTGTCGTGTTCTCTTTTGATTTGGGGAATAGGAAAGACAAAAGAAAAATTGAGTGGCTTGTAAGGCATCTGACCTAACTGAATAGAACAAACTGAATGGCATGTAGTTTCTTCTAATTTGTTAAAAGATGTATTTCAAATTACTGAATCTTTTTTTTTTTTTTTTTTTTTTTTTTTTTCCTGTGACCATCACATGTTTGGCAGTTAGGACAGTTTCCATAATCATGTGTGTGCTTTCATCTAGGTGAAAAGTAGGGAGAAGAATTTTCCTATGCATATGTGGAAACTTATAGCAGGAACTGACAATCCAACACTTCGTTCAATGAACACAGATTTATTTCTGCTTCTAGGAAGTTCTGCTCCTTGGATAGATGCAATGTGTACCTGAATTTTATATATCAGTCAATAGACAGTAATCTGTGTTACATAAAAGATTTCAGACACGATTCAGAATTACTCCAAGCACAGTTTTTTATATTGCATATTCTAGAAGAGCAAGGCTGCAGGACCTCATGCAGAAATCCAATATAGCTACTTTTATTCATTGTGGGACAGTAGTTAAGGATTCAGTGACTTATCTCTTATGGGCCTGACACCTGAATTTTAGATTGTCATCATTATGATTTGGTTTTTTTGTCCTTCAAGCTTAGGAGAATGACTTCTGTTTGTGTATTTTGTGCTCCTCATAGCTGTGTTGAAACCATGTAGGGAATGTTAATCTGTAAATGCTATAGGAAGGCTCAAGTTCTGCTTACTATGTTGTGGATGTTTCAGGATTTTTCTTCATGTAATTCTACTGGAATTTGGAAAGAGAAACTTGCTTACAGTTGGATCACCTTCCTTACTTAAAACCACTTGACTTATCATTAAAATTATGTCTAAACTGCCAGAATATAATTAATGGTCGTGCCATGGTTTCAGTTCTGATACCTTCATTCAGTTCCTATACTTTCATTGTGGCTGAAAGTTTGCAGTTCAGCAAATAAAGTATTCAGTCTTCAAAAAAAGACATTTGTTTGAATGTGCCTTGGCACCTGTCAATCTTTTAGTGAAATTTCATGGAAAAATTTCTGTACAAATCTTGAAATATTTTGCGAACTTGGAGCCTTTGGGGATGTATTGAATGTGAGGTCATTACTCACACTGTGATCATGTAAAATGGTAACTATGGTAACTGTAGAGTATTGGAATGGAGGGTGAGGAGCGAGGTTTTTGTGAAAGAAGTAATATCCTTGGACACAGAAAACATACCCGCAAAGCCTCCTTAGATGAAGATATTATATGGATGTTTTCTTTGTGTGAGGTTTTCTTGTTTTCTAATGTCAAGGAAAATTAAACTCCATCTGACTAGTCCTCTTCCAAGTTTATTTTAGTTGACAGCACAAGTTTTAAAGAGAGGTTTATCTTGTGTTCCCTCGTAAATTAAAACTTGTGGAATATTCTTAGGGCTTTAAAGGCATTAACCCCCTAGAATTTAATGCAGTGAAAATGGAAGCTATGAAAATATGTGGCTTAAAGTTTTGCTGTTTCTTTTAGTTTTATTATAAATTAGAAAATATTAAAAGATCAATGAGAAAAGGAATGAGCAATAGCTTCTGAATTTTGAAAAACCTTTATGGAATAAATGTAGGTAAATGGTAAAGTTACTTGAACAGGCATGTACAGAGAGGATGCTGTGCAATATTTTGATGTGAAGCCTGTGGGAACGGAAAATTACTGCTGTTTTTCAAGGCGTTCTAAGTTATAGTGTTTGCAAAAGCTCTTATTGGATTTTGCAACACTTGCAAGTCTTTTGAGAGCACCCACACCTGTATATACTGTATCAGATCTCCAGCTTGTCTGATTTGGGGGGCGGGGCTGGGGATGTTCACCTTTAGGTAATTCCTATTCATAGAGCTGGATTTAATTTCTTGTGATTTGTCCCATCAGTGCTGCTTCCCATTACGAGCCTTTTGCAGCAGTAAGACTGGGTGGAAAAAGGAAAGTACCTGTAAATCCTGCTCTCCTCTCCTAAGATTATAGTTCACAGATTTTACTGTCAATATGGATAAAAGTACTTTGTTCTATAGCCTGAGCAGATGAAATTGCACAGTCATTGCTAATGACAAAGGGTTTTTTTAGTTTTGTTTTTTTGAGTAGTAAGGTTTGTGTCTTCGAGTATCTTATTGCTTAGGACAAAATTGAATCTGGATCTCTAGTGTCTTGTCAAAATGTTCTGTTAAGAACATCCCTGCCTTCCTCAATATGCTTTTTGTGTTTTAAAAAAAAGGTGAGCTTCCCTCTGTTTTTGTTTGAAAGGCATCACCAAGAATACTTGGAAAGAAGCATTTTGCACATCTTTCATTGAGTGTTAAACTACCAGAAGGGTTTGGGGCTATTGTTGAGCTTTACGTTGTGACTTCTAAAACATGCTGCCTTTCTGGTTTAGATCAGGGACAAGCTGATGATCACAGAATCATTGGCCAAGTCAGGTGTAGAAACTATGATGACATCACTTTGTCCTGTACCATGATGACAGGAAGCATGACCTTTAATTCCCTCTTAAGTCATCCTTGTCATAAATAGACATAGAGTGAAATCTTCACCCTACTGAAGTTTATGGAAGTTTTGCTGTTAACTTCAATGAAGTCAGGACTTTACAAGTTGTGCATTATAGGGAAAAAGTAGAAGGTTTAGATTCAGGTAACTCTGTTGTGAATTTTTTTTTTTTCTTCTATTGAATGCACGTATGATTTCATTTTGCAATTTTGGTGGCCTCTTAAAAATAATCATGTGATCTTTCTTTATCCTATATGAACATGGCCTTGCCATTCAGTCTTGCTGCTTGTTATGAGAAGGACAATAGCAGAATAAGGAGCTAGAAAGCAGAAATAAAATCTGTACTCATTTTCTCTTATTAGTGGGAATCCTCCCTTCCCCCAGCCCAAACATGCACGCTTCTTACCATGGCAGATATTTAATCTTTGAATCGTGTTTGAATTCTAATATAATGCAGAAGCAAATGGAAGTATAAAATCAAATCAGCAGAAGTTGGACAGTTAAATAGCTGAGGAGGCAGTGAAAATTTTTAATTAAGGAGTGTGGTATCCAGTACAAAGACTCAAGGAATTCTTTTTAAATTAGTGGGTTGTGGAATACATTCCAACACTGCACATTCCAACTGTGGAATGTATTCCAACTACTTGCAGAAAAATGTAGCTCCTCCTAGATGCCAAATGTAACTCCTGGTAATCAGGAGTCAAGCAAACAGTGGCAATGTCATTAGCTTAGTTTACCTGTAACCAATGTCAGGACTGAGCTGGCACAGAAGTTGCTCAGGGCTGTTGTGACAAAACCCAACATATCCAAATAGGATACAGGATAAAGCTTATTCTAGTCTTCTGAAACACCTGCCCTCTTTCAAAGTTGTCTACATGGAATAAGAGTCCAAGATTTTCCATTTCCTCTCGATAGAATTCTTCTACAACAGAGATTCAACAGATTATTTGTAGTCTGTCTGTACTGTCACAAAAAAGATACTGTAGGAACAAAGGTGGCTTTTATCTTTTGCATGGGCTTGTCCAAATAGCAGTGCAAATCCTGGTCTCTCTTCCTTTCTAATACTTGCACCTTAGTCTGCTGTCAGAAAGGGAATGAGATGGTGAGGTTGAAAGCTCATCTGTTGTGCTGTTTTGTTGATGGCTAGACAGCCAGCAGCACTGACTGACTTAATGCAAATGAGAGCTAGTTTTGCTCTGAGATCTAGTTTGAGGTGTCAGTATTGTGTCATTCCTGAAGGTAACCAAGTTTTAAAATTCATTTTGAATTTATCTTTTCATGTCCTTTTAACCTTTTGGTTTCTTTTGCTGTTATGTATAAAGCATAAATATGCAGAAATTGCTTTTAAAAGAAATGCTTGTCACCAATAATCTTTTTTTAATCATAATTTTTTTAATCTTTGGCTTTGATTTTATGGTAGTATTGAATCCCAGATTGAAACCAGCTAATGGATTTCACAGAGAAAAGGCATAGTTACTATGGCTACACAGCACCCTGAAAGCTTAAAAGGACAAAGGATAAATGAATACGGTACTGGCTGCTTAGCCATTTCTAGAATAGATTCTAATAATTTAAAGGCTTTATAGTCTTTCAGACACTGCCAGAAAAAGCAGGATGTTAGTCCTTTAAGAATGTGTATTTAATTTTTAGTTTAGATAGTACTTTTGAAGTAGCATATTTGAAAAATATTTTTCAGAACGTCCTCTGCTTTTAGCCTACTTATTTCACATATATCTATTGCATGTAATCAAATTGACTATTACTGATCATTTTTTCACTGATATTTTTACTACGGTATTTTAAAATAAGTAGAAATCTAATCCACTTATGGACAAATAAACACAGAGTAATTGTGGTTTGATGAAAATTTGCAGTAATGTACTTTTTATAGCTTGCACTGTAGTTTTGGCTGAAATGTTTTTACCTTTGATTTTCTTATAAACCAATCTACACGATTAAGACAAACATTTTGTATGTAGTAAAGAATGATAAAACACATGCATGGTTAAGTTAATACAAGTGAAGGAATTGAATTACCAGTTTTTAGCGTCACCTTAGTGACTGATGGCAGAAGTGCTACTACCTGCCTTTGCTTCAGAAATAAAATGCGTTAGAAATCATAAACATATAACTCATCAACTCAAGGGCATATTTTAATGACCTGTTAAAAATAATATGGATTAAAATTTTTTAGAGTGTAATGATAAAATGCATCTGTTGTTCACCACAAATAGATAGAAGTTCTGTCTACTGATAATTATAGGCAGTGTACTTTGGCCAATGGGTAGTAGAAAATCATTGGGAAGGTAGCAGGTGAGCTTACAGGTGGTTTTGTAAAGAGATATTTTATTTGCAGGCAGAGGGCTCTTGTATTTTGGACTTATCTGTCCAGCAACATTTGCATGTATTTATTTATAAAGCGAACTGGACTTGCTGCATACGCAACAGATTGGCTGAGCTGTCCTTCTATTGTAGATCAGTCCTGTGCTCCATAGAAATGCCACATTTGCTACGTTAACCCATAGTGTCATTTATGTCTAAGACATGCAAAGAAGCCTTTTTACCTGAAAATATCAGAATTATTGTACAGACCTTCACCATACAGACCAGCAATCTAGACCAATCTGTAAAGCCTATTTGGGCCAAATTTGAAGATGAGCAGACGAGAATGCCTGGGGAAATCCAAGAATAACCCACATAAATGTATAGGTGAAAGGAGATGGTGCTGGTAGAAAAATATTGTGGGAATTTCATCCTGCTGTTTATTGTGAATCTGGGATTGCATAAATATGTAGTAGTTCTTAAAGTAGCTCTAGGTTATAAACTACTATAAACTAAAGTACAGTGGTATAGAAGTGACCCAGAAGGTCTGATTACCTTTTAAATCTCTGTAGGGCCTGTTTCTAGCCGTTTCTGCTGGTTTTGGACAGGCAAATCTGAAATACAGATATCAGACTTTGAAATTCAGCAGGCCAGTTTTTCTAGCTTAAGACAATTCTTCTTTAATTTACAGCTTGAACAACACTTCTGTTACAGTTTCACATAGGACCAGTGTGCTCAAGACTAACATGATATTTACTGAGGGGTTTTTTTTGAGTGCTTACTTTAAGAGACTTTTTCAGAAGATCTTCACTTAAAAATGAATGTATATTTCTACTGCTTCTTAAAATAGGGAGAAGGAGTTCTCAAAATAGATACTCAGGTAAAATATAAGTTACTTTCAGGAAATCACTGTTGTTAGTTTTTTATCTTGCATGGCAATCTATTGAGAAATTTTCTTCTTATTTATATTTCTTTGATGACTGTAAACATAAGGATGAAAAAATTAGATGGGCTATTAATGATTTGTAGGTGATAATATCTAGCTGAAGTTGTCCTATTCTAAGCAGTCATTGGCTTTTCATTCCAAAACTTACTTTCCAGCATAGTGTAACCTTATTCTTTAAAACTTATATTGTTACATATAGCAAAACAAATTGTGCACATAATGATTTTGAAATTTTAATTAAGTAAAAACTACCAATGGATCAACAGGGTCTTTTATAACATAGATCTCCCATTCCTGCCTTAGATGATTTAAATGTAATTCTCTCCAAAATTGAAACGATAAAAACAATAAAATAAAATTTAAAAAAATCCCCCAATTAGGGGGTTTTGTTCATGGGTATTTTTTTTCATTCATGTGGTTTTTTTGGTTTGATGAAATACTCCATTTATTTATTATTTACTGAAGTACTGCAGAAAAAGATGCTGCTTGCAGTTCAGGAGTGGATCAGTTAGAAGTGCTTCAAGAGAAAACTGGGACTATCTGATATTTGATGTTGCCATGGGAAACTGCCTTGCAAAAACGTTTGCAGAGCAGATGGACCAAGATAAATAAAACAGATACAGGTATTGAATAGAGATTGTATAATGTTCTGTGAAACAATAGGAAAACATGAACTTGAATCTATGTAAAATAGTTCTTTGATTCATCCTTTTTTAATGGGTATGCTGATATCTTAATTTTCAGAACACAGTTCTTTGTAGCAGACTTGTTTTGTCTTCCTTTAAATGGGATGGTATATTTTTATGGTATTTTTTCTTATGCCATTGATAACTGTCTGATATGAATAGTTCATTAGTGAAGGTTTCCTGTACAATTTTGAGTTTTCAACAAGTCAAAGAAAATTTCAGGGTTTATCTGCCTCATCTTCTGTATTATGCAAAACCAGTAATGTCCTAACCTTATGCTGTAATCTGCTACCTTTTGGGCTAGCCTCTGAAGTTACATGGAATGGAATAGAAATGGAATGAAAAAACTTTGTATTTCAGGTGTTATAATTCTGTTAGCTTATCATGCTCTTGGCTATTGAAAGCTCTTCCATAACCGTATACCCTAGCTTTTTTCCCTTGATTTAAAAAATTAAAAAAAGACACATACCCACCCTATTTAAGAACTAGAATGTCTTTGTAATCCTATGTTTGGTACAAAGTTTGTTTCCTTAGCAGCATGAACACAAAAGATACTCATGTGACTGTATACATGCAACATGCCTTTGTAGGAGTACATATGTACTGAAATTCACCGTATGTTTGTTTAACATGTATTCTTTGTTCTCCCTGGCAATGAATAAAATAGGCATGCACTGTTTAATTTTTCTCTAAGGAAATAGGTAGTTAGAAAATTTGAAATATAATTTGTAGTCGTATCTTTTCAATAACTCAAAATCAAACTTGGCGGGGGGGGGCGGGGAAAGCTTCTGGAGAAATAAAAGCTTAATCTGCTCTCTTGAAGATGTATGTTTTCAACTGCTAACGGATTTATCTTTTTTTTCCTAAGTAATATATTGACTGTAAAAAATTTCTTTGGACTTTTAGTCTACAATGTGTCTGTTGCTTCGTTTCTTCATGAATTATAAAACTTACTCCATGGGTTGATTTCTGCACATACAGTAGAACTGTTCTTTGGGTCATGCAGTAATAAACCCGTCAATGCCCACATAACTATCGGTGTTTCTCATTTAGTATGAAATGCTATGAAATACCATACCACTGAATACCATGCAGTTGATTCACATTTTTCGAGTGCACGTTAACAAATTTTTTTGAGTGGTCAGACTACTGTTTGTTTGGTTTTAAGTATCTATTTCCTTTATGAAACAAAATCCATTTGATATATTTGTTGTTAATCCATTTTAAATCCATCTGAATATCAGCCTGAAGTTATATATTTATGTATATTCTGCTTTTTCAGGGAAAACAAAGAGAGTTTGAAGCAGGAATTATTGGGGAAAATTTTATGGCTTCTGTTCTACAATGAATTGGATCAGAGTATCTGAATTTCTTCCATTGCTTTTAATCTATGGGTGTAAAATCTTGCCATTGATATCAGAGAGGCCAAAAGACATGTTGGCTTTCATTAGGGTCAGTGTTACTATATGTTGATAGCTTTTAGCTATAACCCTTTTATGCCTTTTACACTAGCTAAAGCACAATGAGGTTGATTTTTTTTTTTTTCACACATCACAGAGAAGAGATTTCATGGGTGATTAATTTAACCTCTTCAATTTATTTTAAGCAGACATCAGTTAAATAAAACACTTTACAGAATCACAGAATTGCTGAGGTTGGAAGGAACTTCTGGAGATTGTCCAGCCCTCTGGTCAAAGCAGGGTGACCTAGAGCATATTGCCCAGGACTATGTCCAGTTGGATTTTTAATATCTCCAAGGATGGAGACTCTGCAACCATCTTAGGCAATCTGTGCCATTGGCTGACCACCCTCACAGAAATTTAAAAAAAAAAAAAAGTTTAAATGGGATATCTTGCATTTAATTTATGCCATTGCCTCTTGTCCTTTCACTGGATACCACTGAGAATAATCTGGTTCTGCCTTCCTTCTCTGCCTCCCATCAGGTATTTATAAACATAGATAAGATCCCTCTGAGCCTTCTCTTCTCAAGGCCCCCCATCTCTCTTAGCCTCTCCTCATACAAAAGAGGCTCCGGTCCTTTAATTACCTTCATGATGTTTTGCTGGACTTGCTTCAGTAAACCTGTCTCTCTTGTACTGGGGAGCCCAGGATTGGGCCCAGCATTCAAGGTGGCTCACCAGTGCTGAGTAGAGGAAGGATCACCTCCCTCAGTCTGCTGGTGGTACTCTTCCTAACACAGCCCAGGTTGCTGTGGGCCTTCTTTGCTGTGAGGGCACGTTGCTGGCTCATGGCCAGCTTGTTGTCCCTCAGGTCCTTTTCTGCCACTGTGCATGGTGTTATTCCTGCCAGGTACAGGACTTCACGTTTCCCTTTGAACTTCATGAGGTTACTGTTGGCTCATTTTTCAGCCTGTCAATGTCCCTCTGAATGGGAGCACAACCCTCTGGTGTATCAACTATTAGTTTTGTATTATCTGTGAACTTTCTGAAGGTGTACTCTGTCCCACCTTGCAAGTTCTTGATGGGTTGTTGAACAGTACTGGTTCTCATATTGACACCTGGGGTGTGCCTTTGATGACTGGCCTCCAGCTGGATTTGGTGCTGTTGATCCGTCAGTTCACCTCACTCCCCATTTATCTTATTTTGTGTTTCATCAGTTTAGCAGGGGGGAGATAATGGGAGACAGTGATGGAAGCATTGTTAAAGTCAAGATTAGCAATGTTCAATGTTCTCTCCTTGTCCATTGGGTTATCCTTCTCAGTGTGAAAGGCCATCAGGTTGGTCAGGCACAATTTCCCCTTCATATATCCATACTCACTACTACCTAACAACTTGTGCTTCTTGTGTTTGGCAGTGATTTTCAGGATTTTTTTCTCCGTTCCCTTCCCAGGGATCAGTGTGAGGCTGTGACTGGCCTGCAGTTTCATGGATCCTCCGTCTTGCCCTTTTTGAAAGTAGGGGCTATGTTTACTTTCTTCCAGTCCCTCCCACCCCTGATCACCATGATCTTTCATGATCTTTCAATGACTGGGCGGTCTCACAATGACATCAGCCAGATCTCTCAGTACTTGTGGGTGCATCTCATTACAGCCCATGGATCTGTGTGTGTCCAGTTTGTTTAAATGTTTTCTAACTTGATCCTCCTCCACTGAGAGGAAATCTCCAGGCTTTCCCAATGATCTCAGGGACCTGGGATTGCTGAGGGATGGTCTTATCAGTAAAGAGTGAGATGAAGAAGGCATTCAGTGTATTGGCCTTCCTCATATCCTTTGTGACAGGTCTCCATTAGCATTCAGCCGTGGGCCACCATTTTCTATAGTCTTCCTTATGCTGCAGATACAACAGTAGGAACATTTCCTCTTCCCCTTCATGTTCCTGTGAGCTATCCTACATGTCTTTGTGATCCCAGTGGGGCCCAACTGCATGCAGACCTCTTAATTCCTCCTGTTCCCTATTGCTGTGTGCATTAGTGTACAGGCTCTTTGGAGAGGTACAGAAGCATGCTGATTCACCAGAAAAGGTGGGAGAGCTTTCCCCATAATTCTACCTGGTAGGTGTTTCCCTATGTATGTGGACATGGTTGGGGCGCTACCCCCACAGCCCTGTATTTTGCTTACAAATTTCCTCCTATCCACACTGCGCCATACTCTTTGCTTGCCAACCTGCTCCTTCACTTCCTCACTTGATTGTTTGTCATCCTTTCCTGCCCCTGTTATTCCTAGTTTGAAACTCTCATTATTGGATTGGCCAGCCTGTTGGCAAAAATGTTTTTCCCCACTTAGGTGGATACCATCTCTGCTAAACAATCCTCTGTCTTCGTAGAGCATCCCATGATGCTCTGTGCAGTCACCGAGGCGAAGGGCTCAGGAGCAGACGCTTGTACCGGGGCAGCCTTGCTAAGGCGGCAAAAAGCGCAGGGCGAGAGTGGGCAGCGGGAAAGGGCGAGCTGCTGATGTGCAGCAGCTCTGACGCAGCGTGGGTGGGGCCAGGAGTGACAGCGGCAGTTTAAAAACCTCCCACTTATAAAAGCAGCCCCCAGGGAGCGCGAGCGACCAGGAGCACGGCGACCAGGACGGGCAAACAGGCTGTGGGGCCTCAGTTTGCGCGGCAGTTCGCGTGGGGAGGGCCGAGTGCCCCCGCTCCTAGTTCCAAAGGGAAACTCAGGCAGTGGTCATCGTCCGCCCAGGAGAACACCTGGCAGCTATGGTCACCACCTGCCCGAAAGCCGCTGCCAGAAGGAACGCGGCGACCCAGCCGGAGCTCCCACACAAACATGCAGCCGTCCAGGTCGCCGGCTGCAGGGAGTGCCTGAGCCTGTCGCCTGTACCACAGGGCAGCGCAGACGGCAAATGTCTTCGCTGTGAGCAGGTAGATGATCTGCTCAGCCTGGTGGCAGAGCTGAAGGAGGAGGTGGGAAGGCTGAGGAGTATCAGGGGGTGCGAGAGGGAGATAAACTGGTGGAGCCGCACCCTGCCGTCCCTGGGGCCAGGGCAGCAGGCGGAGGCCCCACAAGGAGCAGAGGATCCCCTGCCCCCTTGCCGGCAAGCAGAAGGAGGGGATCCAAGAGACAGGGGGGAATGGAAACAGGTCCCTGCCCGGGGAGGCAGGCGAATCCCCTCCCGGCCTCCCTCACCTTCCCAGCTGCCCCTACACAACAGATATGGGGCTCTGGGAGTTGAGGGCCAGGCAAGCGGGGAGGGAGGTGAAGGCGAAGGTCCAGCCAGGGGGTTGCCGAGGGCCAGTCAGTCACCCCACGGATTACGACTGCCCCTGTTAAGAAAAAAAGGAGGGTAATTGTGGTGGGTGATTCCCTCCTGCGAGGAACTGAGGGCCTGATCTGCCACCCGGACCCATCCCACGGGGAAGTCTGCTGCCTCCCTGGGGCCCGGGTTAGGGACATTACTAGGAAACTAGTAATGTTTCCTCGTAAGGCCCTCCGATTAGTACCTGTTGCTGGTTGCACAGGTGGGCAGTGATGAGGTTGCACATAGAAGTCCTAAGGCAATGAAGAGGGACTTCAGGGCACTGGGGCGATTGGTCGCAGGATCGGGAGCGCAGGTAGTGTTTTCCTCAATCCCGTCAGTGGCAGCTAGGAGTGCTGAAAGGAATGGGAAAGCTCACCTGATTAACAGGTGGCTCAGAGGCTGGTGCCATCGGTGGAACTTCGGGTTTTTTGATCACGGGGAGGTTTACATGGCACCGGGCCTGCTGGTGGCTGATGGAGATTGGCTGTCTCCAAAGGGAAAAGGATTCTTGCCCATGAGTTGGCGGGACTCATTGAGAGGGCTTTAAACTAGGTTTGAAGGGGGAAGGGGAAGGGGATATAAACGGGCCCGCTAGTGAGGAGCCCAGGGGCAGCATGGCAGCATTGGGGGTGAAATCGATAGCCCAGCTCAAGTGCATCTACACCAATGCACGTACCATGGGCAACAAACAGGAGGAGATGGAAGCCCTTGTACAGCAGGATGGCTATGACATAGTCACCATCACAGAAACATGGTGGGACGACTCTCATGACTGGAGTGCTGCACTGGATGGCTATAAGCTCTTCAGAAGGGATAGGCAAGGAAGGAGAGGCGGTGGGGTGGCTCTGTATGTTAGGGAGTGTTTTGACTGTATAGAGCTTGACAGTGGTGATGACAAGGTAGAGTGCTTATGAGTAAGGAAGGCCAGCAAGGCAGATGTCCTGTTGGGAGTCTGCTATAGACCACCCAACCAGGATGTGGAGGTAGATGAGGCGTTCTATAAGCGGCTGGCAGAAGTCTTGCATTCGCTAGCCCTTGTTCTCGTGGGGGACTTCAACTTGCCAGACATCTGCTGGAAATACCATACAGCAGAGAGGCAGCAGTCTCAAAAGTTCCTAGAGCATGTGGGGGATAACTTTCTGACGCAGCTGGTAAGCGAGCCTACCAGGGGAGGTGCCTCGCTTGACCTGCTGTTTACTAATAGAGAAGGGCTTGTGGGAAATGTCGAGGTCGGAGGCCGTCTCGGGCTTAGCGACCACGATATGATAAAGTTCTCGATTTTGGGTGATGGCAAGCGGAGAGGCAGCAAAACTGTTACTATGGACTTCTGGAGGGCAGACTTTGGCCTCTTCAGGACCCTGGTTGGGAAAGTCCCTTGGGAGGCAGTCCTGAAGGGCAAAGGGGTCCAGGAAGGCTGAGCCTTCTTCAAGAAGGAAGTCTTAAGGGCACAGGAGCGGGCTGTCCCCGTGTGCCGTAAGACCAACTGGCGGGGAAAACGACCGGCATGGCTGAATAGGGAGCTTTTGCAGGGACTCAGGGAAAAAAGGAGAGTCTACCGCCTTTGGAAGAAGGGGCAGGCAACCCAGGATGAGTACAGGGATCTTGTTAGGTCCTGCAGGGAGGAAATTAGAAAGGCAAAAGCCCAGCTAGAACTCAATCTGGCCAATGCTGTAAAAGATAATAAAAAATGCTTTTAAAAGCACATTAGCAATAAAAGGAGAGCCAAGGAGGATCTCCATCCTTTGCTGGATGTGGGGGGGGAAACATTGTCACCGAGGACAAGGAAAAGGCTGAGGTACTTAACGCCTTCTTTGCCTCTGTGTTTAACAGCCAGACCGGTCATCCCCAGGGTACTCAGGCCCCTGAGCTAGAGGATAGGGATGGGGACCAGAATGGAGCCCTCATAGTCCAGGAGGAAGCAGTTAACGACCTGCTATGCCACCTGGATGCTCACAAGTCTACGGGGCCAGATGGGATCCACCCGAGAGTACTGAGGGAGCTGGCAGAGGAGCTTGCCAAGCCACTTTCCATCATCTATCAGCAGCCCTGGTTAACAGGGGAGGTCTCTGATGACTGGAGGCTTGACAATGCAACACCCATCTACAAGAAGGGCCAGAAGGAGGACCCGGGAAGCTACAGGCCTGTCAGCCTGACCTCGATGCCGGGAAAGATTATGGAGAGGTTCATCTTGAGTGAACTCAACAGGCAAGTGCAGGTCAGCCAGGGGATCAGGCCCAGCCAGCATGGGTTCATGAAAGGCAGGTCCTGCTTGACCAACCTGATCTCCTTTTATGACCTGGTGACCCGCCTGGTAGATGATGGAAAGGCTGTGGATGTCATTTACCTGGACTTTAGCAAAGCCTTTGACACCATCTCCCACAATATTCTCCTTGGGAAGCTGGCAGCTCATGGCTTGGATGGGCGTACTCTTCGCTGGGTAAAAAACTGGTTGGGGGGCCAAGCCCAGAGAGTTGTGGTAAATGGAGTTAAGTCCAGTTGGCAGCCGGTCATGAGTGGTGTTTCCCAGGGCTCTGTTTTGGGGCCAGCCTTGTTTAATATCTTTATCGATGATCTGGATGAGGGGATTGAGTGCACCCTCAGTAAGTTTGTAGATGACACCAAATTGGGCGGGAGTGTCGATCTGCTCGAGTGTAGGATGGCCCTGCAGAGGGACCTGGACAGGCTGGATCGATGGGCCGAGGCCAGCTGTATGAGGTTTAACAAGGCCAAGTGCAGGGTCCTGCACTTGGGTCACAACAACCCCATGCAGCGCTACAGGCTTGGGGAAGAGTGGCTGGAAAGCTGCCTGGCGGAAAAGGACCTGGGGGTGTTGGTAGTTAGCCGGCTGAACATGAGCCAGCAGTGTGCGCAGGTGGCCAAGAAGGCCAACAGCATCCTGGCTTGTATCAGGAATAGTGTGGCCAGCAGGAGCAGGGAGGTGATTGTCCCCCTGTACTCGGCGCTGGTGAGGCCGCACCTGGAATACTGTGTCCAGTTTTGGGCCCCTCACTACAAGAAAGACATTGAGGTGCTGGAGCATGTTCAGAAAAGGGCAACAAGGCTGGTGAAGGGTCTGGAGCACAGGCCTTATGAGGAGCGGCTGAGGGAACTGGGGTTGTTTAGTCTGGAGAAGAGGAGGCTGAGGGGAGACTTTATCGCTCTCTACAACTACCTGAAAGGAGGCTGTAGTGAGGTGGGTGTTGGTCTCTTCTCCCACGTAGTTAGCGATAGGACGAGAGGAAATGGGCTTAAGGTGCGCCAGGGGAGGTTTAGGTTGGAAATTAGGAAAAATTTCTTCACGGAAAGGGTGGTCAAGAATTGGAACAGGCTGCCCAGAGAGGTAGTGGAGTCACCATCCCTGGAAGTGTTCAAAAAACGGGTAGATGTGGCACTTCGGGACATGGTTTAGTCTAGTCTACCCTTGATTGGTTTAGAGTAGACTTGGTAGTGTAGGTTAATGGTTGGACTGGATCATCTTAAAGGTCTTTTCTAACCTAAACGATTCTATGATTCTATGATTCTATGATCATATAAAAAGTAAAACCCCATTGCCCACACCAACTGCACAACTAATTCTTGACTTGTGGGATCTGTCTACTCCTCCTCACATCCTTCTGCTTTTCTGGAACGATTAAGGAGAAAACTGCCTGAGCTCCCATGCCCTTGACACCCCCCACACTCCCCCATCACACCCCACAGTAATGTAGTCAATGCTCAATGCTTTTCTGATTGCCCCTGGCATCATCATTGGTGTCTGTATGGAAGAGCAGCAGAGGATAAGAGTCTGCAGCAGCCTTTCCACAATGTCCTGACCTGAGTCCCTGGCAGGAGGCAAACCTCCACAGGCAGCAGGTCAGGGTGGCAGCTGAGGGCCTCCATCCCCCAAAGCAGGGAGCTGCCCACTGTGAGCACCCGCCACGTGCTCCTGTGCAGCTCAGGTTTAGCTGGTTTGCATCCTTTGCTGGACAGAGCTTGTATTTGTTGCATTCATAAGACAATTATTTTAGTTAAATGTTTAATGTGTTTTACTCTTTGCTTTGTGAGCAACTGTGTGTAAAAACATTGCTAATGAACAAATTATATGTTTTGGCTTTTTTGTTTTATTAAACTTTATTTATTCTTGAATGGTGTTCTGCCAATGCCATACAGGTTAGCTGGCTACGCAAAGGCTTTTTCCACTAGTGTGGCTGATAGAGGGAAAATCATATATGGTTTCCCTGTGCTCAGGGAGAACAAGGATTAATCTTTAATTAATCTCAAATCAATCTGAGAGTCTACAGAAAGATGAATGGGAACCAGTATATGGTATAGGATTTGATAAAGGTTATTTAAGACTACCTTTCAAGTGTTGGTTTAGGTTGTACCATCTGGAAGACAACCACATAAACCATTTTGCCAAAGCTTGCTTCATAATATCATTTGAGGCTATTAAGTGTAGGTATACAATGTTTCAATATGATATAACTGGTTTTACATGTGTCTTGTTTCTGTTTGTTCTAGGAAATGAACCCAGGAAGTAATGTGAAGGGTCATGTGAAGCTCTGTCATAGCAGAAAAGATTGCTTTACCTGTAAGTTCTTTTTTTCTGTTGTTAAATGTTAAAATATATTCATGCTGCTGGAAAAAAAAAGGGTTTATTTTGGCATTTTGACTTGCAGCTTGATTGTGAAGAAAACCCTGCCAAGTGCCTTATGTTTCATGTCTGCTATTATTAACTTGCTATATTTTAGTGAAGAGCAAATAAGCATTTTTCCTCTTCTGTTAAGGTTTTGAATCTAATGAGCAACATTTTAATGTTGTGTCATTACAGGTTATACATCTACTGTGATGCATGCTAAACTGCAATAGCTTATTTTTTTCAGAAATTCTTTAAAAAGTGAATGAAAGGTAGAAAATGTCCAAACCTGTATGAGGGTATGAAACTTTTCCACTGAAAAGTTCTTTAGCAAAGATTGCCTGTGCAGGTGCCTGCTGTGACTCGGACCTCTTCTGGATTGGTTATCTTTTTCCAGAGTTATTAAATTATATGATAGCGCCCTTTACAGTTGTGCCACTTGTGGCAAAGAATTTTCTACCAACTATAGTGAAATCAGTTAATTTTATGTTTATCACATAACGAACTCCACTAAGGAATTTAAACTTCTGTTTTCATATTGAGTCTAACTGTCTACATCAAAATACTTCAGCAAGTGAGATGAACTTGTCCTCCTAGCAATTCTGCAAGAAAAATATTAGAAGATCCATTTTACACAAAGAACCAAAAGCATTAAACTGACTGTTGATTTTGGCAGATTCACATAGCTGGTGGCAGACCTGAGAACACAATTCAGAAGTTCTTAGTCCCAATCAAGAGTTATAATTTGAAACTAAAACATGAGATGGGGAAGAGAGAAGCTTCCTACCTAGGTATCATATATAAATATGCCTAAAGAGTATATTTTGAGGGAGATTGGGAGTTTAAAAGCTAAAATTTAACCAGTATATTAATTTTCTCCCTTGTATACGTAATTATCAGTTTAACTAAACATCATCTAATTAGCAAGTTCCTGAAAACTGTAAGGAGGAAGGTATTAACAAAGAGTGTTTCAAAACGGATAGTGGCTGTTTAATCCTTTAAAAATAACTATTTCAGATTTTTTTCCTTATCTAGCACTCTATTTTAAAGTAGCAGCAACTCCTATACCTGGGCAGCATAGGTAATTTAGTTTGGCATAACCTTCAACCAAATTAAAACTTTCAAATTTTAGTCTTCCAAAATTCAAGCTCTTTATGAAGTGTCAGAAAGTGTTCTTATATTTATTTCTAATTTTCCTCAAAAAGTATTTCTTTATCTTAGTATTTCTTTACTCTGATATAACATGAGATGTTGAAAAAAACACAAGTTAAGGGCAAATACAAGAAGAACCGTTAGAAATTAGAATCTTAGTTCTGCACTTTGTGTTATAAAGTAAAACTTGAACATTATTGGCTTCATTCTATTAATATTCACACAGTACTGGTGAAATGTCATCAATTGCCCTTTGTTATCATAAATGTATTAAAATTACTCAGATGATGAAGTGTTTCCTTTGGTTTTATCGAAGAATCTGGAGGGGATATTCCAGGATATTTCAAGGAGACTCTTATGATTAGTCAAGGAAGAGAAAAAAGAAACTGCTATTCTGATAATGCTGCCTTAATAACTGAATTTGTCAGATTTTCAGTATTTTTTGGTAGGCTTAATTAATTAGCACTAGTCAGGCAAGTGGATTTCCAGTATCATAACAGTAGCCTTGAAAACCCAAACAAACTGAAAAGAGGTAAGATTGAGTTAGAATTGGCTAATTTATTTCAACTTTATCTTCTCTTTCAATTGCTCTGTTCATCTCTTCATGTCTCTCTGAGAAATGCAAGTATTTTACATGTGTGTATATATGTGTGTGTGTGTGCATGTGTGTATCACTTACAGATATTTATATTCACTGAAGATAAGACAACATTTGGGACAAAAGTACAGGCTTGACTTGGAAAAATCTTAGGTGAGAACATGGACAAAAGATTGTGACAGGATGCAAAAGTTGAGACCTGCATTGCACATTGAGCACTATAAAGTATATTTGTAGCCTTCCAGACAACAAATGTGTTATTTGGAGTCCTGCAAATATGCTGGTTTCCATCTGATTTTAATAATGTGACTGTGTCTGAGGACAAAATGGCAGAAAATATGGGGTTTTTTTCTGATCTAAAATGTTGTCTATTACTATACAGTTACAGACAATTCTGAAACCTGGCTGGGGAACTGGCAATATGCGAGTATGGAGGCATATTTTCTTCCCTTGGCTTAAGAACTGATCCTGTATCTACTCCCAAGTGAACCACTTTCTGGTGTGTGTTATGAGTAAATGTTCAAATACATGTGATTCTAATGGAATATGGGCATTGATAAATTACATCAAAGGTACCATAGTCCTAAACTTCATTGCCACAATTTTTCCTATTATACAAATCATTCTTCTCTAGGTATTACTTCAGTTTTGCAGAAGCATTGAAGATACTTGTGCACTTGATGTAAAAATCATTCATGTGGTACCACTTTTATATGGAGTATCAGGTTGCTTTGAAGCCCAGGAATTTGAGAATTACGGTGGGCTACAGCAAAAAAACCCCTGCCTGTTCTCCTTAAAGAGATTCATGTGGACCAAGAAACGGTCTTGTTTTGTAGGAAGTACAGGCTTCAGCCTGTTTTTCCTAAGTCTGTCACTCCAGAAAGATAATGGTCTGTCATTGGTCCTTACCACTAGCGGACATTTACGCATCTTTAATCTGCACTTGACGTGTTTGTGCTGTCTGATGTCCTGACAAAAGTGAACAAAGGCTCCACTCCACCACTTTGCCAATACACTGACTGTGTATTCTTTTCTGCTTCTGGATCATATGCAGTGTCATTATAGAGGGGAAGATGTGCTTTTGCCTCTGGTACATCTGTATCAAAATGGTGTCAGGACCTTAATTTCTTGTTTATTTCTGCAATTTTGACCATAGGCATTTGAAAATGCTAAGGCTATTGTTGACAATTTCAGCAGGTAATTCTTATGGGATAATCTGAACAGGAAGAAGCTTGTAAGTACTGATTAGATAAACATAATAGCAGTTTTATAAGGTTGACATCAGTCAATACAGATTTCTTTTAAGCATTGGACATACTGTTTTTCATTAAGTTTGCCTGCTTTGCCAGCATGCTTCAGAGAGAAATACTGAGAAGAGGAGGAGAAAAGGTTCTAGAGACTGATTGTTGATTTAATAAGGGCCTATACAGAAGAACTAATAAAGTAGTTTCTGTTTGGGATAACTTCTGACTAGTACTGTATGCAGGCCAGAAGGAATAACATGTCTTATTTAACCAATTAAATCTTGCTTGGAGAAATGCAGGCAAGCAATTCTGGTTCTGTTTTCTTTGAATTCTGTTTTGAATTGATTGTCAATAAGTTAATGAAGCTATGGCAGCACTCCGTGTTTTCACAGATGGCTGGACAGGCTTATTTCAAGTTCTCCTATACACCTCTATATTTAGTGCTTAATCTATTCACTTCTTGTTGAAGAAGTGGGGGACAGTATCAGAGAGGCATGCCTTAAAGAAGCATACGTACAGCTTCCTACCAAAGGCTGCAACTGATTTTATAATTCACATATTCAACCTTCATATTGTTATAAACAGAAAAGACAACATGGGGAGGAATTATGGAGACCAGTGACAAGTGGTGTCCCTCAGGAGGTCCATAACGGGACTGGTACTGTTTAATATCTTCATCAATGACATAGACAGTGGGATCGAGTGCACCCTCAGCAAATTTACAAATGACCCCAAGCTGAATGGTGTGGTTGGCTTGCATTAGGGACAGGATGCCATCCAGATGGACCTGGACAAGCTTTAGAAGGGGACCTCTGTGAACCTCATGAGGTTCAACAAGGCCAAGTGCAAGGTCCGGCACCTGGGACAAGGCAACCCCTGATATCAATACAGGTTGGGGGATGAAGGGATTGAGAGCAGCCCTGAGGAGAAGGACTTGGGGGTACCGGTAGATGAAAAGCTGGACATGAGCCAGTGATGTGCGCTTGCAGCCCAGAAAGCCAACCGTATCCTGGGCTGCATCACAAGAAGCGTGGCCAGCAGGTCGAGGGAGGGGATTCTGCCCCTCTACTCTGCTCTGGTGAGACCCCACCTGCAGTACTGCGTCCAGCTCTGGGGCCCTCAGCACAAGAAGGACATGGAGCTGTTGGAGTGGGTCCAGAGGAGGGCCACAAAAATGATGCAAGGGCTGGAACACCTCTCCTATGAGGACAGGCTGAGAGAGTTGGGGTTGTTCAACCTGGAGAAGAGAAGGCTCTGGGGAGACCTTATAGCAGCCTTTCAGTACCTGAAGGGGGCCTACAGAAAGGATGGGGAGAATCTTTTTAGCAAGGCCTGTTGTGATAGGACAAGAGATGATTGTTTTAAACTAAAAGAGGGTAGATTTAGACTAGATATAAGGAAGAAATTTTTTACAATGAGGGTGGGAAAACACTGGAACAGGTTGCCCGGAGAGGTGGTAGCTGCCCCATCCCTGGCAACATTCAAGGTCAGGTTGGACAGGGCTCTGAGCAACCTGATTTAGTTGAAGATGTCATTGCTCACTGCATGGGGGTTGAACTAGATGACCTTTAAAGGTCCCTTCCAACCCAAACTATTCTATGATTCTATGGAAAAGGATATTATCATTATTATTATATATATATAATTATATATGCTGAGCACAGGTTGCTGCAAGAGAGAGAAATCTTAACATTTTTAACCACAAGATAGTTCCAACTTCTTTGTCTCAAGTAATTTTGCTAGGAATAATTCCATCCTGTTTATTGTGACATTGATCAAAGTATTTCTGTTATACATTTAATGTATCTGGTAGTATTCCAAATATATTAATCAGTATTGTAAAACTGGGTGTCATGATAGACAGACAAGTAACTGTATAGCTTACTGAGATTTGCAGATCATGGTGGCAATTATTTCATTATTTTGTAGTTATTATGTTTTTCTTCCAAAGGGAGTTTGCATGTGTAATTTCTATTAACGTCAGCTGGTGAACAAATAATGAAACAGAAATTTTTTTCTCTTTTTACTCACAGCTGGATTGTTCTGTGTTCAGCTAGTGACCATCAAAATGAATTAACATTTCTGTCCTGTGCTTATAAAATATCAAAACTTTAGGTATCTTAATACATTGTATATAAAATAAGTAGTAGCACAAGGTCTACTTATATATGTTTACAGAAACACAATAATTTCTGAATACGATAGCCATTCATTTTAACAGAAATTTGAAAGCACAAATGTTCTGTTTACACAGACAAAATGGTAAATTATTCCTCTTTATGAAAGGCTTGTTTGCTGATGCCCAGTGACAAGAGTTCATAATTTTCTCTGAATATTTCCCTTGCTGGATATCTGGAGCACTTAGGTTTTCCCCCTGTTCTTCTCATGCCTGCTGAAAAAGGTTTGAAATACCTTCTCTTGATTCAACTGATAATACAGGGTTGGGTGATTTATTTGGAGATCCTGATGAGAGTCCAGTGCAAGTATTGCAAAAGGTGAAACTAATCCAGTTGAAAAAACAAGAATACACTACCAAAATCAGTAGTAAGAATTTAAATGATATATATAGAAACTGGTGAACAGCACGGATTTTGTTGTTCTTCTTGTTGTTGTTGAAGGTTCTGAGACCCTAAAAGCACATTAATTTCCAAGGAGTGTCGTGCATAGCTCTAATTAATGGTTCAGTGATCACTGGAGATGAATCTTCCTTTGCTCTCCTCATGCCTTTCTTTTGTCTTTCTGAACTAAACTTAGACTTGAACTTTAATCTCATCTATTACCTGGCATATTTTTTTGTGTCAGCTTCTCTGAATATATTCAGGGGAATACAAGTTTTAATTGTAGCATTTTTGCATACTCTAAGCATCTGCCTGATCATAAGCTAGTACAAAGCTATCTTGCAGAGTAAGGAGAATAGAATTATTGTAAAGGTCTTTCATCTTTTGCTTCATTACTTATTATGTAGATTTTTTTTTCTAATGAAGGATATACTGAGGAATAGAAATTGATATGTCTGGACTGATGACACTAAGAAATATAACAGCTGTCCCTGGTGTTGCGTGTTAATTTACTTTGCTGAGGTATAATTTCATGCTTTGTTAAAATCAGACAGACATAACTATGATTTGCTGAAGGTGAAACAAGGGGACAGGCTCTGTGAAGCTTCTGTGGTTTTAAAAATATATGATACCAAATTTCCACCCATAGTACTGAAAGCAATGGTGCCCTGGTTTCGGCTGGGATAGAGTTTTTTTTTTCTTTTCTTTCTTCTAGTAGCTGGTATAGTGCTGTGTTTTGGATTTAGTATGAGAATAATGTTGATAACATGCTGATGGTTTAGTTGTTGCTAAGTAGTGCTTACACTAGTCAAGGACTTTGCAGCTTCTCATGCCTTGCCAGCGAGAAGCTGGGAGGGGGCACAGCCAGGACAGCTGACCCCAACTGGCCAAAGGGCTATTCCATACCGTATGGAGTCATGCTCAGTATAGAAACTGGGGGCAGTTGGCTGGGGGACTACTGCTGCTCAGGAACGGGCTGGGCATTGGTCAGCACGTGGTGAGCAATTGCACTGTGCATCACTTATTTTGCATATTTATTATTATTATTATCATCATCATCACAATTATCATTATTTTACCTTCCTTTTCTGTTCTATTAAACTGTCTTTATCTCAACCCACAAATTTCACTTTAATTTTTCTTTTCCTGGTTCTCTTCCCCATCCCACTGGGGAGGGGGAGAGTGAGTGAACGGCTGTGTGGTGTTTAGCTGCCTGCTGGGTTAAACCACAACGAGTGGTCAAGGAAAAATATTCTGTAAGTTAAATGTAATGACACAGGAAAGAGTATCAATGCAACTAAACCGAAATATTTTATCCTTTGAGGTCAGTATGCAGTCAATGTATTGTTCTAGGTATAAACTTCCTAAATGTCAGGTAGTGTCAGTGCAGGTGTAGATATCAAAATGGTGCTAGTGAACATGTGCACAGACATAAGCCACCAGCCATGGCTTCATTAGCTGCTGAACATAAGGAAAGCTAGAGAATTGTGCAAGCTGCCTTGGAAATTAAGAGGCTGATAGCTCATCATGGAATAAACAATGCCAAATTTGAAAAAGTATTGGTGAAAAAAAAAAAAAAAAGACACACCAATAAAAGAAAAGAATGATTGCAAAGAATTCTCCATAACTGAAGACAAGGTACTCTATTTTGACGAATAAAAAAATTTTGAGGTCCAGTGGGAGAGAAGGGAGGGAATGGTATAAGCACTGAGTACTTCTGACTAATGTTTATTTTTTTATTTTTGATTGGTCTAATGTTCTTCAAATTCAACAGAAGACAACTTCTTAGTTTATTTTCAGTGTTGTGAAAATAAATATTAATTAATTCTATAATTCTTATTTACCATTAATAATAAGTTTCTGGTTAATTATGTGTTGGTTTACAGAATGCGTGGGTAGGAATTATAAATGCTTTGATTCCCTCATTTAGCATGTTGTGGTTATAGTATATGCTTCCATATTATGCAACAAGATTTGGCTTCACAGCCTCCCTCAGAGTGATCCTGCATTTCTCCCCTTCTTGAGGTAACCATCTTGACTAGGCTACAGAAGTAGTTTGGAACGGAAGGAATGAGTACTGTTATATAGGCTGTCACTTGTACTTCACCTGCTTATTACACTTGTTGGATATTACTCCACAGTTAGTCCTTTGGCAGGAAAGGGTACCTGGGATTAAGAGCCAGTGAAAATTGTTTTTGCTGAGTCTGTTTGCCAATAGGTGTTTGTCCTACAAACAAGATTAACACACTTTAAAGCAAGAGTCAAAATGGTCTTAGAAAAAGTGCAAAGAGAACTCTCTTTAGCTTAATGCACACCACTTAACAAGTACAGCAATTTTAGGTGAGATATGGTATTGTTATGCTGTACATCTACATCTCATACTGCCTGTCTTCAGGCAAAATACTCGTGTTTCAGCTTCTGAGCATATGAGAGGTTCAGCTCCTGTATCAATAATTTGCACAGTGTGGAGGGATTGCATCATCATAGAACAAGAGGTGCAGCAGGACCTCCAGAATGCCCACATAAGGACATTCACCTCTGTGGAGCTGCGTGAGGAGCTTGCTTTGACCCACTGAAGGCCGAATACTCCTAAGAAACCTCATATTGGTAGACAGGCAACTTACAATTTCTTCCTTCACGTTGCCTAGAAGTTGATGTGTCACTGAGCATTGTGTCTCCCTCCTCTGAAGGCAGGTTTAAGGGTGACCATCTCAGGAAATGGCATTCTGCAGGGTCATTCTTGCCATAGTCTACTGATACAGTCGCAGGGACTGTAATGATTGGGGCCCTCTGTACCTTTCACAAAACTAGAGAGGATAATTATGAGTATTTATTAATGCAATGGACTAAAGACAGCACTGGTTTTGTAGGCTCATTCATGTGAGAATGGCCTAAGGATTCTCCATTTCTGCTGCCACCTCAGTAGTTTTCCGGGGAAAAAAGTATGAGTTCTTGGCTCTAAGCTTGAATGGGAGAGGCAAACTTATACTTCTATAATTATTTTGATTGCAGTTTATTGTTGTAGTCTATTTCAGATAAACCTACACTGCATGAATCATAAGAAATTACCAGCTAGAAAACAGAGTTATAATGTCAAGAGGTGCTTTTGCTCCACAAATAAATAGTGCTGCATTAACGTCAGGTCTACGTGGCTCTAAGATTTTTGGGTTTTTGTTGTTTTGCTGGTTTTTGTGTGGTTTTTTTTTTAATCATGTGTGCATTGTAAGAGCATTGCCTTTCAACTATGCAGTAATCTCTGATAGGCTGCTTGTATTTTTAGATTTTATATGACTTTTGTACTCCTCAAGCTTTAAAATGTCCTTTTTATACAGTTCTTGCTTTGTGAATAGTTTCAAAGTGACCGTGACTATAAGCAGAAGGTTTATTTAAGCAGAAAATAACTAAAGAACACCACCAGAAATTACTGTCAAACTGACAGGAGGGCAGTGGGAATACTGATATGTTTCTTGTGTATGTTTCTATTTTTGTGATCAATCACAGTAAGAGGTCATTCATCTAAAAGTAAGTGAGCAAAACTTGTCTGTGCTGGTCTCTGCAACTTTCTGTTAACTAGGAGCTAGTAAGTGTTAGCAGCTTGTGGTGTTCTTTTGCTTGACTAGCCCAGCAGTGTACATAGTATATATTATGCAGAGCTGTGTAGATTTTGAGAAAACGAGGGTTTGTGCATTATTGCCACCTCCCATTACTAGCATTGCATAGCTGTTGTTGGTGCAATCCTGGGCCTGTCCAGATTCAATTATGTTGTAATTAGTGGTAAAATTGGAAAAATATTGCTGATAGATGGTATTTGTGTGTTTAAATGGCTAAAACAAATAGTTATAACTGTAAACTGTAGTTTAAATATAGCTAAAATTTCTAGCAGGTACATCCTGCAACATTCCTTGGTTGTTTTGTCCTCTGTTTGGGTAGATGGCTGGACTACAGCTGTGTGCCTCCTGCCTGAATGCGAGGATTCCCTGCCGAGGAGCACGGCACGTGCATAGGTAAGAGAGGAATGGTGGGTCTTACAAAGGGTCTTATGAAGGGACAGCTGGGGACTGTTCCTAAGCTGTTCCTAAGTCCTGCAGTACACAAATAGCCTATATACCTTCAACCCTCACCTGGAATGCTTACCATCCTGAGGGCTAACTCTAGCAGTTTTTGGAATGAACACCACTGAAAGTTTAAACTACAGTGACATCAATCCTTACCTGTTTGTCTGCTGTATTTCAATCTAAAGATCTGCTTTCATTGCAACTTGGATAAGAGCATGTAGGCTGCCTTTATGACCACAGAGAGACAAACACATGCCTATACACAGTTTCAGATGGTTAAGGTTTAGAAGTAGTGTGCTCTACTTGTGGGTGGTGCCTGGAGTCTTCTGACCAAATGAACTGGACTCCAGGATTAGCTAGATGACACAAATACATCTTTGTATAAATTTGGAAGGTACTCTTCCTGGAATGTTTTGCAGCATTCATTCAAGAATTCCTGCTGAAGTGAAAACTTCCATTGATAAACCTTCTGTGTAAAATGTCCAAAAAGTTAATTCCTGGGGCTAAGTTAGCACTGACTGACTGGTGTTAATTTCACTGAGTATGCAATTTGTCCAGACATCTGGCTTAATACAGGAGAGTAGTTGCTTCGGAGTGTAGACTCCACACACTTTAAGTGGCTAAGGTTAGATGGTGTGTGTGTGTGTGTGTGTGTATATATATATATATACACACACACCCCTTTCCTCTCTTTCCCCAGTGTCTATCAGTCAAAGAAAGAGGATTGCAACCACTTCCATTTTGAAGTTAACTTGGCTTCCATTTTCAAATGATCTATTTGAAAAGGTGACATATGCTAAAGTAGTAGTTTAAATTAGATAATTTGTAATAACTATAAAATGTAATAACTCAGTTTTGGCTCGATTGATATTAGATGGCAGGAATCCCTGGAATGATCCTCACAGCCTTGGTTTCCTAGCTGCTCCCAACAGAAGTGTATCATGGTTTCACCAGGCCTGAGTGCCTGGCTTCCATCTAATCAAACATGAACACCCCTGAGAAGGGAGAATAGCTGTCGTCTTCTGATATGGAGAAGGAGCACAGCTGTGATGCTTGAAGTTTAGAGCTTAAGGGATGCTGTAAAGTGCCTCTGTCCTCGTGTATACTGACTTGGCAATGGAAGTATGTGTGTGTTGTACTGGAACTGGTTTTCTGCAAGATGCTGTAATGAAGGCATTTCCTGAGAGGTGACAAAATGTACTGGGACTGGTCACAAAGAAAAGTTGAAAGCTGATGTTCAGTTCTTAAGATAGCAAAAATGAAAATGAAAGCAAATTTTTCTGACCCTAGACTAATTGAGATTTTTGTGTTGGAAGAGACTGTGTGTATTTTCTTTTAAATTATGTTTTTGACATTTTTCTTCCTAAGCAAATCACACTCTGTTTAAATGGAGCTAAATATACAAAATAGAGAAGACCTATGCACATGCAGAATTATAATGGGAGAAACAGATATAAAAGGAAGCTATTATTTTTTTTTTTCCTGGAAGATTTCTCTAATTTGCATTTTTTTTATAGTCCACATAAAGCAATTTTCAAAGACATCACCGTGAGTAATAATTTTGTTATATTTGAGATATACATTTCAGTACAGCTGTAATAATACTAATATTATTATAAAGTGAAATGATGCCATGTTAAACGCTTTGAAGCAGACAGATGTGAACCCATCCAGAGAGATGTATTTATAACCAGTAATAATTAAAAATTATTATTTTATTAGCTCTTACAAGTCTCATCTGAGACCTAAATTTGGATTTTTCTAATGCATCCTAGAAATTTTTCTTTCCACAAAATGTCTAGTTGTCTTCTGATTCTTAATGTCACTGTGGCCTTAACTACAACCTGCGACCAAATTATTTGCTCTAAGGTTATGCTTTATGAGAATTCCACCCTTTTACAATTTATGAATTTTCTTCCTTACAGTTTCATTTAATAGGCCCTTGCTTTCTATCCTGACAAAGTTCTTGATCTACTTCTTCTGTGTCTTTCATTACTTTATTCATTTTTGTTCTTCATCATTCATCTCTTCCAATTAAATGATCTGTCCTTTTGATCTGTGTTTCTGCAGATGGAAGTTTTGTAGTTTCCATACTGTTTAAGTGAACCTAACGGGGTGGGAATGTCACAGTGAATATTTATGACTTTGTGGAAACTGTCTATGTGAAACTGTGACAGTTTCCTAAAAAAATTGAGAGAACGAGTACATTAATAGTTTGGGGGAGGGGGGGTGTCCCACATTTTTTAGCACAATTTTTGCCCTTCATCCTCCTGAGTTGCCCTTCCTTTTGTTGGTTATAAAAAGCTTTGATTTGATCGTATTAGGCTGTATCTAAAATATGCTTACTTTGTTTATGTTAGAATGAGTCATAGCAATAGTCTCTCTTGTTTGTTGCAATAAAAGTACACCAATACCCATGCTTAGTTGTTTTCACAATTAATTGTGGTCTCTGAATGGAAGAAAAGACAGTATTTGCAGACATAAGTTGAGCACTGTTATTATTGCAAGAAGTGGAAAGTAGGAAGGGTTATAAAGATTCTTTGAAATCAGTGAATTTGTTCTCCGTTTGTTGTTTTTAACAAAACATGTCTGTTGATGTTGATATTGCCTGGAAGTTCTAATTTTAATAAGACCAGGTTTCTAATTTGCTACATATGACATGCATATAAAGAAATGTTCTGTTCCTGTAGGAATGCCTACAGTCTAAATGTGCAAAAAAACACATGGGTTGAAAATAAGGTTTTACAGTTATAGTATTTTCTTCCAACATAGCTTATTTCCTTCATCCTTTATCCTTTGTGTCCTGGTTGAAAGAATGTTTCTTAAAAAGCAGCTTACAAGGAAAGTTGTAATGAAGTGTTAGTTCACTGCAAAAAAATAGCGAATATTGGTTAGATGAAGAAATTGCAACCGTAACTGAACAGGCAGCATACAAAGGCAGACACTTATACATGTGTCATACTCAGACATCTGGTGTGTTGAATAAACTGGGCTGTGTAATTCAAAGGAGGCCCCCTCTCAGCATTTTGTTACTCATGTACCACCAAGGATTCATGCTTAGGGGACAGTGGGGAATTTCAACACTTTTCTAAAGCAAACAGTTCCAGAAATTGCAACTGCAGGGCACTTGATCCAAAAACAGATTTGTACCTGTTATTAATTGGATCCAGGGGTGGACTTCACAGCACGCAGCAGAAATGGAAAATTTTATCTTTGTGTCACGAATGTAATGAAACTCTTGACCCAGTGCCACTAATAGCTGTGCCTTAGTTGACACAATCTCAGCTTTTTTAAGCTAGTAGGACAGCAACATCTCAGGGCTGTGGAAAGTATTTCATTCTTAGCTGGGTAATAGGAGAGAACAAAGCTGCTTCATTCATTGCTTTGTGTCTTGTAGACACCAGCTTTTTAGTCTTTCTGGTAAATGCATGTTATTGTATTGTTATTATAGGTCTTATGCTCTGTTGTGTCACTTCAGTTTTCCTTAGTATCAGTGAGGGAAAATCATCTAGCAAGGAGTCTTTTTTTTTAACTGCATTTTCTGTCTGAAATGAGAATTTCAGTGGGATAAGAGAGCCATGGGTTTTCGATTAAGTTGGTTTAAGTTTACTGCTTATGCTGGAAAAAGCCAGTGGGATGAGATTTAGGTGATAAGATATCTTGTTAGGCAGCTGAGGAATACCGAAGGAGGTGAGCAAGAGCAAACTAGGAGAAAGTTCTACGATCTATTTATGAGATAGAATGTTATTTTAAGGTAAATGATCCTTAAAATACTAAAATCTACAAAGTGTTTATCAATGGATAATTTTTGAAAAAGTGGTAATCAGAACAAGATGTGCTTCATTAGTTTTTGTGAATATCTAAAGGTGCAGGCTTTGTTCAAGGTGGTTTGAGGCTCATCCTTCTGGGAAACATGGAAATGTTAGGTATGCATCCTTTCCTGAAGGAATTTAACAGTACTTCCCCCAGCTAATGTTTGGCTGAAATGGAGATTTTGCTAACTTCAGCAAATGTTCAGTTTCTGCTACAAAAAAATTTTTTTTAGATACCTTTTATTTTGACCTGACCAGGTTCATTGCTGTCACAAAACTCGCTTGATATCTAATGTGTCTTTTTCACGGTAAGACCAAAATTTCACTGAATTCTGTTTGAAGATAACAAAGGACAAATAAAGAAAATCTTTCAAGGATATTGAGTGTAGATTAAATCCATCACTAAGTGAAAAGGATACAGTTTTCAAAAAAGATCGTAGTGGATTTTCCAAGGAATTTGGTGCCAAATTGCCTTTGAAATTTAGCAGGCATAAGGCTTTGTCCTGGTTTCGGCTGGGATGGAGTTAATTTTCTTCCTAGTAGCAGGCATAGTGCTGTGTTTTGGGTTTAGGATGAGAAGAATGTTGATAACATGCTGATGTTTTAGCTGTTGCTAAGTACTGCTTACGCTAGTCAAGGACTTGTCAGCTTCCCATGCCTTGCCAGCGAGAAGCTGGGAAGGGGGCACAGCCAGGACAGCTGACCCTAACTGGCCAAAGGGCTATTCCATACCATATGATGTCATGCTCAGTATAAAAACTGGGGGGGGGGGGGGAGTTGGCCGGGGAGCAGCGATTGCTGCTCGGGAACTGTCTGGGTATCAGTCGGCGGGTGGTGAGCAATTGCATTGTGCATCACTTGCTTTGTATATTGTTATTGTTATTATCATTATTCTATTGTTATTATTATCATTACTATTTTACTTTATTTCAATTATTAAACTGTTCTTATCTCAACCCAGGAGTGTTTCTCACTCTTACTCCTCCCATTCTCTCCCTCATCCCATCGGGGTAGGGGGAGTGAGCGAGCGGCTGCGTGGTGCTGAGTTGCTGGCTGGGGATAAACCACGACAGTCCTTTAACTTATTTAGACTCTCCAGCAAATCTAAAGCCTAATCCCAGTTTTAGGCACTAAATAAATAGTACCCAAAGTGGAGGATCTTTAGGTGCAGAATTCAGAAATACTCTCTTAGGAAAGGGATGATTTTATTGTTTGTGAGTTTGGTTTTTTACTTTGCAGTTAGCGTTTGTTTCTAATGTGCCTATTAAACTGACACAGTATAGTCTCAGTGATATTGTCTAAAGCCTTTATTCATTTTCCCCAGTTCTTTCCATTTGAACATTTATGCAGCTGCTTTATAACTTTTTGTTTTGTTTTTGTTACTTTGAAGTAAATGCTTCTAAATACCTGTTGGATTTCCCTATGCAGTTTCAAATAGTTTTCCACTGGTATATTCAACAGTTTTAAAACATTACCAATGTATATGCCTAATTACTAAAACCAATGTTTTTGTGCATTGAAGAAACAGGTTTTCCACACACGTTAGCTGGAGTTTGTGTAATGTGGTCTGATACCTGCATATAGTGTCTACTTTGAGACAGATGCCACCCTTGTGTTTTTGCCACACTGAGTACCGATAATGAAGATATATTCCCTAGAAAATGTCTGTAAGCTTATGCTGTAAATGGTCTTGAAATGTGCAGCTTTTTGTAGTTTCCCACTGAAAAAAAAGTTTCTTAAAGGGGAAAAAAAAGTTGGACTTGGAATTCAAATACAAATGACAATTTCCTGTAACATCATTTTCAATCATGTATTCACCCAGTGTCAGCATGTTTGCTGTGTAAGAAGCATATGATGCTTGCACCAAGGCTGTGATTTTGCTCATGTCTTCAATAGTAGCTTTTAAAGTTCACAAGTGGGTAGATGGGAGCAATTTCACGTCTTGAAGGTGTTACAGTATAATCCTAACTTTCAGAGCTAGGGTATCCACATTGCTCAAAAAAATGAGAAATAAAGGCTTGCAATCTGAACTAGCATGCACAAGCGATTAACATACTTTGCAGTCCTACAATAAAATAATTTAATACTCTCTGATTAGTGTGTGGAGATGCAATAAACCTCATAATTTGTCCAGTTTCCAAGTTGCTGTTTAGCCATGATACTATGATGATGAGAATCACACCAGCTATTGGAAAACAATCCTATTTCCATAAAGCTGAGCTTTATGAAGGTGGGTTTTCTTTTGCAAAAATGGTGCGTGAACCATTGCTAGCATTTAGAAGTCACTCGTACTTGAAGAATGATGAAATTCAGGCTTCTCTATAGGGATGTCATCTTGTCATCTTCTTACGCTGTCCTCTGAACAGGGATCAATTTTACCTTGTAGTGAACACACATAGAGAAAACAGTCATAAGAGTTGGGTGTCTTCTGTCCTTTTTTAGCTGCAGATTATATACTGATTAGAGGCTTTAAATGTTTTCATAAATGTTATTTGGCACCCCAGATTCCTAGAGAATCTTCGAACTGTTCTGCTGTAAAAATGTATGTAATAATTGCTAATGTGTTAAGATACTCAACATATAAAATAAACCTTTTACCAGTAGGTGATGTGAAGAAACTGGTTAGCTTTATGGCACAAGGAGGTGATGGGGGTGGGCAAGACAGGCTAGTAAATCTTACTTCAATTCTGAGAATGAATTTATTAGCTGTTTTTAAGCAGAAGATTGAGAATTCTGACCCTCCATTAATTTAGTTCTTCTTAATAACCTCTTCCAACTCTCTTAAAAAATGCAGTTATTCAGAGAGAAAAACAAGAAAAAAGTTTTTTTGTCTAAAAATATTCTTGGGAAGGATGACTTTAGAAAGTGTATTGGACAGCAGTTGTAACTTTTTTCCTGATTATAAAATAGCTGTGTGGAGAAGCTTGCCACTCTAAAGTGCATGGTGGAACTTAAAGGAGCTGTAACTAGTATTGGGTCTTCTCAGGTTGGATTTTCTTCCAGTGCTTAAGTATTGGTGTGATTATAGAGCAAAGTGCTTTTCATAGTATCCTCACATTGCACAGAAGTTCACTATAAAACTTACTACTTTTATGTGGTATTGAAGAGAATTCAGTTTTTTATTGAAGCTAGAAAGAACACATAAATGTAATAGCACATTACGTTTGCTATGTTCCAAAGCAAAGCATCCAGGCAAAGGTAAAATAAAAGTATAATCAAATTAATCTTGCAATGTTTAGAAATCTCTAATGGGTAACACAAAGAAATATATGACTTAAATCTCTGGTAGAGTTATGTGAATTGGGAATGAATATTTAAGGTACATAATCTGCAGAAATACATACAGAGAGTTGCAATGATTTGTTTGGGTGTTTATGTTGAAAGGTACTTTTCCTTTAGCAAATAATTTTATTGTCCTCCTTCTCCTGCCCATCCCCCATCTGAATTACCACTGTTAGACACCTAGTTCCATAGAAAAGTAACCAACAGAAAAAACCCCTGCAAAACCCTTGATTTCTTGATCAATAAGCACCATGTAAAAACCTGAGTAACTCTTATTCGAGTAATCCTTTTCAAAAAATGATTACGGGTTTTATAATAACCATTGGATCCTTCAGAACAGGAGTTTGAGGGATTTGTTTTCTGAATCTGTGTCCACTACAATTTAAAATGAAGGAGCTGTATTGTAATAGTAAACTCAAAATTAGCATGGCAATGTCCATATAAGTGTAATAACTGATTACAGAGTTAGGTAAGCATCATAACAACAAATTATATTTGATTGGAAATGAATATCTTTGTAATAGTTATGTGGCTCTGCTTTTGGTATGCTTTTACAGATTTTTAGGTGAATTTATAAACTTAATCTCACATTTTTGTCTTGTAGTATAGTAACACTTTGAAATTCTGTTTATCTGGAGAAAATAAAGAGGGATGAAGAAAAGGCTTGTGTATGTGAAGGAGAATGCTGTATTACACATTTCTAAACTTAATTATCTTTATTTAGTCAGAAATGTTTTCCATATTTGTTAAAGAAACAACCTTTTCTGATTTCATTAAGCTTCTCAGGCATGTAGAGTTTCAGCTAAGGAATGTGCTTTGTTTTGAACTCAGTCAGCGACCCCTATAAAAATGTTTAATTAACTTTTTGCCAATGTCGATATAGTTCTATTATCCTCAGAAGGCTGGATGAGCTCCCTCTGGTGGCTCATTTACATTGAAGTTCTGTTCTTTGCTTAGCTTAAGTATGTGTTTACTCAAGCGAACAAGGCTGCTGACCCCAGGTATCAATCAGGCATCAGTTCCTTGTGGGCTTACTTTTTAATTGAAAAGCATCAATAATTTTCTTACAGAATGAAACACCAGCATTTAAATTCACGCAGTTTCAATTTGTTAGCAAAATAAAGAAAGATGTATTGAGTAACAAAGTAAGCAAATAAAACTGAATTACTTCATTCTAAGTATAAATTGCACAACAGGTGGGTGGCAGTAATTTAGGAGTGGCACCCACTTATAATAGTGCTTACTCTTAAACTTGGGAAATATTTGGATATTAAAGAAAATTATTCAAGAATGTGAAGTCTGTGTTTTTAAAAAGGTGTAATCCTGTAGCTGAACTACAATTTGAGCTAAAATGAATCTTGGTATGAGAATTCATTTAAGCTATTTCACAGTGTTAAAGAGAAGCATAATACATCTCCCTTGTGTGTAGTAGTCTTAAAATCAGGAAGTCAGGAGACTTTGTGGGTCAAAACTACCAGCAAGTTTAAAGTGAATTTGCCACCTCTGTAATGTTAATTTCTACAGATCCTTTCAAATTCCATGCTGTTGTAATTTAATGGGATCCTTGTCATACTGGCAATGAACTGTCATCTTTCTGAAGCAGTGGGAGAAGTTTCAAAGCTGAACAACATACAGACTGGACATAAGGTTAAAAACTTGGTTCAGTATAGATTTCTTTTATTAAGCTATTTTCAATAAAGCTGATTACAGAATAGAATATTAAAAAATTAGAGAAATTATAGTCCTTGGAATATGAATATTTAGCCAAAGATAAAATTCTGCCCAGGTGTTTCTGAAGGAAAGGAGGAGGAAGGGGTCACTGCAGATGAGAGTAGAAGTGACAGTATTTTAAGCTTATAAGAGAGATGTAAAATAAAAGGAAAAAATATAGGATAATAGGCAATAGACACCTGTAGGAAGCTGAGAAGAAACATATCCTAAAAAGTGTTTTAAATGACTATTCATTTGCATTTTTTTAATTAATATCTTGCATTTTTTCGTGTCCATTAAACACTCTAGCAGCCCAAATTCACAAACCAAATAATGCTTAGCAAACACGGAAAATCTTATCTAAAAGTAAACTTTCAAAATTCACACAGATGGACCTGGTTGTAAGATTTATTTTTTTTTTTAATCATAAATTGTGCATATGTCTTCATTCTTTGTCAAATATTGATCAAGAGCACAGTTTATGTTATAATCTCCAATATACTGTGCACCTGAATATCTGCACTAAAAACAAACAAACAAATTTGGTCTTCCAGTCTAATTATATGTAGCCAGTTACCGAAGTAGTTGAGTTAGCAAATAATAATTTCCTGTTGTGCAGGTTTTTTAGAACAGTTTCCCACTGTGTCTGAGTTCAGCATCTCCTTGATGTTGGTGATCAGAACTTTGAGAAGTGAAAAGTCTAATTTTTGAGGAAATTACTGGTGTAGTTTGTTCAGAACTAAGAAGAATTTGAAATAACTTGTTTGATGTGCCCTGGGATTATGTTTACATTTTTGCAGCTGATGATAATTAGCATTTTCCAGTCATCCTTCAGTTAAGAAATATGCTGAACCTTCTTGTCAGTCTGTGCTCCTGGCTGCTGCCCAACTTCTTTCTCCTGTTCTACCAGTGCCATAACTGTGCTGCTTGTATTACTGAACTTTCTGTTTCTAATGTTCTCATCTAGAAGATTGCCCAGGTCTTCCTGTATTGTGCCCTGGCCCTCCTCTGTGTTGACTGATAGCTTTGAATCTGGGCCAAGAACTTGAGTTCGTTCTTATGAATAACGCTAGAACTCTTAAAGATTGTTGGATTCAAGTTTGCAGCATTTAACCTAAAACTAAGCAGGTGGATTCCATTGCTTGCTGCATTTTGATGTTTCTGTTGTAAAGACTGTTAATGACCTTTTGTTAGAGAGCTGTTAAAATACCTTTTACATGAATGTCATTTAGAAGTGGGAAATAATCATGGGAAATAATGGGAAAAATAATGGGACATAATGCTTTAGGTGTCAATGTCTTTATTTACCCTCTACTCTTTAGTACTTTTAGTAAGTAATTTTTTTCTGTAGTAAACATAACCAAATAACTTAATAGCCATTTCCTGAACAACTGGAGTTGTATTTGTGATCTGAAGTAGCACATGGACATCAGTGTTTTAATTTTGTGTTTGTATGCTGGTGGACATGTGCAGCCAGACAGCATGGCATGCAGATTACTTCCACCGCTACAAAACCAGGAACATAATTTCATACAGTATAATTCTATGAAATGTTACCGCCTTTATATTTATATTGCTGAGGGTCAGCAATGTTTGTAAGCAGAGGTTAGTGTTCATCATGAAGGTAGAACTACCTGAACCAGAGTGGTGATAGCACCTCTTAGCACTTGTGGGCATAGACACAAGTTGGGTACTCCAAATTAGAATAAACATAGTAGGATCCCTGCCTGTGTAGTGATAGCTACATGTCACCACAGTGTAAATAGTAGTTTCTTGAGTGGATGCTTTAACTGCATCATTTAATTTCTTTTGTAGTGTGAATTGGTTAAATACATAGTCTGCCCATTCTGTGTAAAAGCTTGTCATTGACTTTTTCTGTTTGCTTTTATAAGCTATAGTTACATTTAGACAAAAATTCCAAATTGTCACTCTAGCTTGTGAGAGAAATGGGCTGTTGAAGCTAGTGGTAGTTTGTAGAACTTCTGCCCATGTCTTACCTTGTCCCCTATTTCATGGGGACATTGTAGTGTGATAAGTCAATAGCATGCTTTGTTTTATTTAGATAAAATAAACAGTGCAAACACTGTACTGGAGGCATCCGTGAAAGTTTTTGTTTAACAATGGAAATCAGAAGTTGTTTTTAATTTTGCTATCTAGGAGATAATGAAGATAATTGGTTTTCATAGCCAGGGTCCATATTTTATCCAATTTACTGCTGTTCTCTCATTTCGTATCTCACTTTCATCAAATCTAAGTTTCAGCTAGGTAAACTTTTATTTGATGTACCAGGCATATTTTAATTCAGTCTCAGCTATTAGTTTTTAATTTTTTTAACTTGCTTTTTGACTTGTACCCTTCCATGACCTTGGATTTTTAGGTGTTCTAAAAAAGCCTAGGCAGTATATCTGCACAGACTATGCAAGTGGCAGATAGGCTTTTCCATGTTTGCACTGACTTCTCTTTTAGCCTCTCCATGGAGGAAAAAGAAGACCTGTGCTTAGTAATGCTGCTGCTGAAATGATGTGTAATAATGTGCAACATCTTGTGAATAGCAACATAGAAAAAATATCCAAAGACATTAATTTGAATTTTTTAGTTGGTTACTTCCATAATAGCTTTAATACACCTATCATATTACATTACGTGGTACTTCTCAGCACTTCATTCAATTACAAAGCTAAAGGTGGGCAAAGGGGAAAGCTACCACCCCCCTCCCCCACCAGGATCTAATAACATGATGGCTACATTCAAGTCTGTATCAACTCCATAAAGCATTTTAAAAGTGACTTCTAATATGACATCTCACAGCCATTTGTTCTAATTTGTGAAGAAGGCAAATTGTGTTCACCTCTTTTAAACAACTTTTAAATTTTGCTTTTGATGAGGACTTACTTGCACGAGTTCTGCCTAAAGCTCTTGCATTCCTGAGGATCCTCCATTTGAATCCAGCCCACAGTGCAGAACAGTGTTTACGACATACTGGTCCAGATAGCAGTGAACAACAGGTTTTTCCATTCAGAGGGAAAGATAGCTGGAAACTGGTGCATGATGCTTTGAAATATTTGGACATTTAAAAATAGTTACTCTCCTCAATTGTATTTGGCTAAAGGTATCTTTCATATTTGCCCTAATTCCATGACTAACTTTCTACTGCAGTAGGTTTAAACTTTTTTTAAAAAAAAAAAACCAACTCTGAGGGATGAGAGACTATCTAAAGGAATTTTTCATTTATCTAAAAATTTCATTTGGTTCTAGTGTCATGTAACTTGAGGATGCTGTGAAGCCCAAGGGATTGGTTTACATCAGTCTTGTTTGGTCTGCATTAGACAACTGCTAGTCGCATTTTTAATTTAGGTATTAGAAGCTTGTGCTAGTTAAAGTGACTATATTTTATCCCAGTTGATCAGCATCTAGTACTGGTATCCACTTCCACAGCTGCTGTGGGGATCAGACTTGCTTCTCTGTACCTAAGATGCAAATATAAGACAGGCTGAAAGTCACAACAGCTAGCCTGCATTAAATTTACTAATATAGGTGAGATTTGTGGTTCCCTCCCCCCATACTTTATGTAAGAGAGTAACTGTTATTTTAAGGGAAAGAAAACTGCATTAATTATTTGTGAGCGAAAGTGGGTTCCTTTCTGACTTTTACTTCTTGTTATAACATACTAAATTTTATACTGATTGTATATGTGGAGATTGCTTTATTCTGAAATATCTGCAGAAAAGGGAAAACTTGTGTTTAAAGGGTGTTATTGGAAATTTTTACATATATATATTTTGTGTGTGTGTACATGTAAATAAATAAAGACCTCAATACATACTGGTATGTAACCTTAATTTTTAGCTATGTGCTGATACCCTGACAGAAAAAATTTAATTTAAAATTGTAGGCAGGATTCTTTTCTTTAGGACCTATCTATAAATTCTTTTGAAATCTGGCTCCTGACAACACCCCTTGTTAAATTGTTTGCAGTTGTTATATGCTTTACCCTTTTGTAATTTTGTCATCAGTGCAGGTCAGAGGTGAGAGGCTCAATTGCTTTGATGTGCTTGTTAATATCAGAGGGAAATGGAGTGGATCCTTTGCAGAAATTTTGGGCTACACATGAGTTTGTACTTTACACAGGGATATATCTAGGATTGCGATGCATCTGTGTGCAGTAATGGAATATTATCCAGTCCAACCTCTTTTCATAAAACTATGTAGTTGTGTGTGTTCTTAAAGTTATGATGAGAACAAATGGGGTGGTAGAGTTATACTTGTTCTTCATCAGTTTCTTATTAAGGAAAGGAAGGTAATATAGATGCTGAAGGTAACATATAAAAGTGACTCTTGAGGACACAGGAGGTATAGACTAGAGGTCAGGTAAGTTGTTTGGAGTATATAGGAAGCATGTTAATAAGTCTGAAAACATTTATGAGGGTGCAAAATCTCCCCAGTTAGATGGTAAAGGGAGTGTAGTGTATAAAGTGTATGTAACTTTTCTGTATTATTTTTGAGGACAGTGAAACTCATTCCTAGATCTCAGGACTATAGGCGATAGGTCGTACCTTTTCGTACATTGTGCATTCATAGCCAATGTATCTTTTTGACAAGTAATGTGGAGTCCAACCTACCAACTTCTAAGCATTTTATGTCTACAATTTTTTTTTTTTTAAATTCAAGATAGCTTTAGGCTTAAAGATCATAGAACAGCTACAGTACCTCTTATCTAAAGATGATTTTATGCTGACTAAAAAAGAATTAGAATTACCAGTTCCTGATAAAAGAAAGCGTTATTTATGCACAGAAACTTATTATTATGTTTTCTTCAATCAAGAATCTGGCAAAAATTTGGGATTCTGTAAGCGATGGCAACAAGGCAGAGTGATTATATATAAGCTGCCAGCAAACTGGCAGTACGGCGTTTCCTTGTAATTGTGTCACAAAGGGGTTGTGTCGCTGTTTTTCATTCTCTCATTGATGCTTACATCACCATGGTTGGACCATTAACCATAGCTGATGAGATTCTCTTCTTACTTCAGTGCAGTAGTCTTGTGTAAACGGGTATGGTGAGAAGAACATTTGCTCCTTATTAAGTTAGAATAAAAACACTGTGTGTGCATGTAGGGTTAGAGTTCTGACCCCTTTTTGTTGTCTGATTCTTACGGAAATGCTTTCAGGGATGGTTTGTACAGTGAATGTACACGTCCTGAGTGTGAGAGAGGATGTAGTGGCCTTAGAGCCATGGGTGGAGGGGACAGGCAAAGAGGTTGCACACGTTGCAGGCTGGAGCAGAAACACAGGGTGTAGTCCGCAGCTAGGGAGCAGACCTGCATTGTGAAGCACCAGAAAAACAGTTCCTTTCGTCTTGCTTACCTTCATGGTCACTAGGGTCTGACTAAGGGGAGAGTACTGGGTGACTAAAAATTAAGTTGGATCCTTTGGGTTCTCTGAATTGGGATTAGTAACATTTCAAACCATAGGCAAAAAGGAGGTTCATTCTCTCTTCTGTAGTTACTTGCTTCAAAATCTGTGGATTATATTTCCGTAACTTAAATCTGTTACTAATGGCCCACCCAACACATAGCTCTCTTCTCTGATGTCATTTTCACCTACTGCAGGTCATCAATTCTCTTCTGTTATTGTCATCCCCTTAAGTCTGAAGCCCCATCTAGCTGCTTTGCATGGCAGCTCTATACTCCAGCAGAGCAGCTGTCATGCTGTCCTTAGGCATGGCACCAAAATGCTGACTCTTTGGGTGGTACATTTGCAGAAATTACCGTTGTTTAAATAGAATATCCCAGGATGATCACCATGGGAAATGAGTGGAAGTTACCACATTTTCTAAGAAGTGAGTTTGTATATAAAAAAATGCACATCATTATATATATTATATAAAGTCACTTTATTTACAACTTTATAGAATTTTAACAGAATCTTTATAGGTAATTTATAACTTTACAGGATCTGAGTAAGTAGAGTTAAGGTCCTGTTCAGCAAGGGAGAGAACAGAGATCTGACACATAGTTTACGTATTTCATCTACCTGAAGCTTACCTCAGGCTTGCCCTTTTCATTCTCTGCTCCCTCTTTTGCAAGAGGGCTGTGTTCAGCTCCCAGTGACTGCTCTGACATGTAGTAGGAAGTGACTGAGAGGAACATATGAGCCAGCAAATCATTCTCTAAATGTTTTGAAGTACTTTGGGACCCTGGGAGTTACAAACACATTGAAAACTGAAATCAATAGATTCGTTTTTTCTGCAAGATGTGCTCTGATGTTGTACTGCTGTTCTGAGATCATAGGTGTATGAACAGCTGTGCAAAACTTTACATTTTCTAATTCTGCATAGTAAACTTGAAAAGGCAAAGAGGGAACATTAAAACTACAGTGTGGGACAGAAATATGATCCCAGCCCCACCTCTGCCACTGACATTTACGGTGTGCTTTTGGATATGTCCTGTAGCTTCCAGCAGCTTTGTTACCATGGAGCAGCGGTGCTTTCCACTTTTCTACATGTAGCAGTATGAAGCTTGAGTGTTTAGTGACTTGTTTTAGCACTCAGGGTGGGAAGAGCCATGTACAGCGTATGTACAGTGAGGGCAATTACATGTTAATTTGAACTCTCCACATGGTGAAGAAATGTAATTACTGAAACACTTAAGCAGAATGCAAGCATGGACTTGCTTAATGGTTAAAGTATATCCCTTGCTTTGGACCAGTTTTTTTTAATGGTGTAGTTTCATTGTGGGGGAAAAAGGGGCCACAAGACTTCATCATTTTAAAAAGAACTAAGTACATCACACCCTTTAAGGTCTTTATTCTGGCTAACTCAGACAGACATAGATGGGATTAAAGAGATTACTGGTTAACCTAGAAATCTCTGAGTTGACTCTCAAGTTCAGATGCTTTAAAATACAGAATTATTGGCACAGTATCAAAAGGCAGGTTGACTTTTTTAAGCTTAACTAGACATGGAAACACATGCTACAGGAAAACTCCATTTTAATACCTCAAAACCACTAGTTTTCTATCAGTGTGTTTATCAATGAGGTAAGTGATTATCATGACAAAGCAGAGCCAGGTTTAGGGATTCTTAATCCAGTTGTTCCTCAGAGGAAGGAAAAGAGTTTGTCTGTAGCTTTAAAACTTTCTGTTAAACTGATTAGGAATTTTCTGTACGTTATAGTATAGTTTAACAGTTAAACTTTACCAGTCTGGTATATGGCATTTCTTGTCTTTGAATACTGCTAGAATGAATTTTTGTATTACAGCTATCTTGGTAAACAGGAGCTTGTCTTTTTGTCCTGATTTACATGCAAAATTCAGAAAAATCTCCCTGTGTACATTGCAAGCTGTTTAAACTTACATTCAAACTGATTTTGAAATCTCAGAGAGTAAAGATGGAATAAACATGTAAAATATAACTAAAAATGGGTAAAGGAACTGTGTAGATGGCAATAGTCTTCATTTTATTCTTTGTAAATCTATTTCATGACTATGGATTATATATATGAAATATGTATAATAAATATATAAACATAAAAATGCGCACACATACACACGTGTCTTGCAGCATCTCTAAAGTCCTAGTACAGATTATGATTCTTTGTTAATGCATTTGATAAACCTTTATGTTAGAGTGTGTCAATGTACCTTAGTTTAAACCAGTGATGTAAACCTGGGATGGCAGTGTGAACCAGATCCCAATTTCTCTCTGGCTAGTGTCTTGTAAACTCGGTTAACTCAGACTGAGAAATAGTAACTAAAGTAGTGGAGTAGTGAATCAACAGGATTTTAAATCCTTCCCACATGGCTTTGTAAGAAAATCCAGGCTTTATATAATACTATTATTTCTTGTTAGAATCGCAACTGCAACTGTATACAGCTAAAGATGATTTATTTCAAGTCCTGGGTTATACTTTTTTTTTTTTAATTGATAACATATTAAAACATTGTTGGTGTTTGCTCTGGTTTTGGGTGTTTGTTTTGGTTTTCTTTTCCTGCTCTCACTCCTGTATTATTTATACAGTGCTGAGAATTTGACTTCTAATCTAATTATCTCTTTACTGTTTTTTAGCAGAATAATTTTTGCTTACATTCTTAATATTTATCAAGAATAATCATTTTTTTACGGAAGTATAAATGTTAAGAGTTTCCTTTCTTCATACACGTTTTTGTAATACAGCACCTGGGATATTCTTCTATTGTTTTGCACTTTAGGGGGAGGGGAGGTGGTGAAACAGTTTTCCTGGGCATTTTGCTTCATGTAGCTGGGAGAACAGAAGCTGTTGGGTGGGAGAAGCTCACGTAAATGACATTTTCAGAGTGCGTGTGACTAGTGTAAAGACACGTGTGTGTCTGCCTCTGGCTTGTCCTGTGGAGCTGGCTTCTGTGGTGTCTCGGGAAAAGACGAGCGCAGCAAAGGGTTAACTTTTTACTATCACCCTCGGAAAGCCACATTTGCAGTCCCTCCCTGTCTTGTCTTCCTTTTTACACCTCATTCGCTCACTGCTGCTCTTCACTTCACGGCAGATCCTTTGACCTAAGCAGATTACTGTAGATGCATGAAGGACGCAGCAAGCTCTCGGTGCTTTGCAAGGAGGAGATTTGGGCTCCGAAATAGGACACTAAGCGTTTCAGCCTTATGCTGCTTTACCTAGTCAGCAAGAGGCGGTGTCCCCGGGTGCTTAGTGGGCTCCTGTGGAATCGGATGAGGAACAAAAGCAGAAGCGGCGGCCGCTGCAAATGCGGGAGCCTGTGCCATTAGAGGGAGGCGATTGCTAATAAGGGCCTGCGAGACCCGGGTTTCCTTGGTTTCCATGACAGTTATTAGGTAACACAGAAATTGAATTGTCTCCCACAGTGCTCGTGGGGGATAGGGGCGCAAGGGGGTGCTCCAGGGACACAGCAGAGGAGTTATGACTTGCAGCAACTCATCACTCTAAGCATGTGAAACTCTCTGGATTATTGTGCCTTACTTCTTTGTTCGCTGTTTCTTGTTTGTGTTTGCAATTTGCTCTTCCTTTACCTTTTTTTTTTTTTGGATGGAACACCCTGGCATATGCTACACGGTTTCTCAAATACTATTTTCCCCTTTTTATTTAGAGCTGAGCTTGGCAAAGCAAGGATATGAACAATTACACAGGTGGGCTACTCGGGGGGAGTGAAGATATAAGGCAGCCAAACAGGTATTGGCAACCTGCAGCACTGTAAAAATGCCCCTCCAACAGATTTCTGTAGTTCCGGCACGGGAGACTGCCAACAATGGGAGAAGTTCAATGGGCAGAAACAAAGAGAAGAGCAAGGAAGTCGAGGTAAGAGGAAGGTTTTGAATTGATACGGTAGGACGAGTCTGCCTTTGGTAGCCAGTGGGTTTGGTAGCCAGGATGCGGCGTGCCGTAGGGTTACACAGTACACATGGGTGCAGCATGCTTTAGCACACTGAAGCGATTTCGTGTGATAGCACTCAGCATTACAGAAAAAAGGAGGGTATTTGGGAAAAAAAAATGAAGTTACAAACTGTATTAGGGGGTTTTAACATTTTTATTTAAATGCACGCAGCCTACTAGTACTGACAAACAGTCATTGTTCCTTACAAGCTGTCAGGTAGCAGTTTCTTTATAATAGGCTGGATGAAAAAGTAGTTTTAATAAGATTCCTATCTCTGTTTAAAAACAACAGAAATACCATGCTAAAGCCTGTCTTTCTAACATGCGTGTGTTATTCATAGCAAATGTAGGCATGAGCTCTATAACTTTATTATCATTTAAAAGGCATCAATGTTTAGGTTTTTATCCCTTGGCTGACTTTCTTTGATTCATAAATATACAAAAGTGTTGTTCCATCAGTAAATATCATGTCCTGTTGTTTTCCAGTTAAGAAGAAACTGTAGGTTCATACTATATTAATGGTTAGAACAGAAAATACAGAAAATCTGTGCAATTTTAATGGTATTTTCACCTGTAGGAATCTCTTCTGCTATGTATAGATTAAGCATATATTGTGCAAGACTGAAAAAAACCCAAAAGGCATCCCTTCCCAACCCAAAACATAAGTAGTCTGCTTATAGATGTAGCAGTAATTGCACATAACATAGACATCTGCTTTTTATAGACATGTTTCTTGTCCCTCTGTTTTTTCTGTTCCCTCTTGCTGTACGGAAAATAAGGAACTATTGGGAAAACAAACATGATGTCTTTTAAGTATTATCTAAGAGATTGTGTGACAAACTGCATCCCTGAAAGAAATGTTTTGACTTTCTTTTAGTGGTTTATGTGGCATAGTTTTTTTGGAAATTTTTAATTTCAGCAGATGATTGATACTCATAACATGTCTGTGTGATTGTGGAAAAGTATTGGTAAGCTTGCAGGCTTTTTTTTTTTTTTTAAGATGCTCAATATTTGGTTTTGACAAGTTCATTGAATGTGGTTATTCTGATTTTTGTTTGAGCACCTGTGTATAAACAGTGTTCTTCCCTGGAAGTAGTCTCCAATTGCTTACTGGTAGCACTGTCGTCAGAGTTTATACCGTCTAGAGATTTGTGTTATGAAATGGAAAACTTTTGCTTTGGTTTGTTTTTATTCTTCCATTTACTGATTAAAGATGAAGGTTCAAGTGGAAGCTGTTCTTTCTATTAAGACTCGACATGTGAAAAGCAGAAGTATATAATGGCACATAGCTTAAAATTGCTCTCTGGCATTCTTGTTTTAATTTGATAATTAGAGTTAATGGAAGAATACGTGCAACGTTCACACAGGGGTCAGATAAGTGTGATAGTTAATTTAGGGTTCTGGTGGGAAGTGTGGAGCTTCTGAATTGTAAGAATAGTCTCGTGTGCTTTTCTAGGTTTTTTTTCCTATGAGGGCTGGGTTGCATCATTTCAGCAAGACTCCAGTATCTCAGAAAACAAAGTCTTTTCTTGAAAATTGTGGAGGTTATATAGCAGAAAAGAGCAAAGTGGCTGGGATAATTAAGTTCATGAAAGTTCTCTTCTAAAACAAATATCAAAAAAATCCAAACTCCAACCCCGAAAAACTCCCAACCAAACTTAAAGTACATGCTGCTCATTGAAATGTATTTGCCAAACTGCCCTCTGCTGGGCAGAACCTAATCGTTCTGCTCGAATATCTGCTCATCCCTGAAGGCTTATGGCTGTGATTTATACAACATAAAACCTCCCTAATGCTGTGGATAGAGACCATAGATCAAGTGGTAGAGACTAATGTTTTTCACATAATATCTACAGCTTATGTAAATTATGATGATGCTCAAGTTTGTTTTGTGGACATAGTTTGGGAGTAGTGAACCAGCCTTTTTATTGTCCAGCAGAGGTTACTGAGGCTTATGTAGATGGTCTTCTATCCCTGCAACTCCTACTCAGCATGGTCCTCACAGGGGGACCTTCAGTGTTTCTGTCTGTCTGGTGAGGGTCTTCTGGGTTCCTGGTGTCCACTGATACTGTTTCCATGAGCACCTGCTTCTTCTGCCTTTGATTAGCAGGCATTTTGAGGTGAAAGCTAAATAAAGTAGTTAAATGGGCTCCTAGAGCAGTGGGAGCATCAAGCTGGTTCAGGTTCAGGAAGACATGAAAAAATGCACACTTACAGATGAATGCCAAATATTGGTCTATTTTTAAGAATACTATAAAATGTGGTATTAATTATGAGCCACAAGTGCCCATAATGGATATGTGATATTAGGAGTAGACGCATAACAACTGCAGGAGGGAGCTTTTTAAGGCAATCTTCCTATGCAGTATCCTTTGCAGGGGCAAAAGCTTTTGTGCAGTCTATTCCTGTAATTTTTGGGTGATTTGCCTCAATAATTAGCAGAAGTTGTAGCTAAAAATGGATTTTGCTTCAAATTTAACTATAGAGCTTCTTTGAGTGTAGTCTAAAGATGAGGTAGGTTTTTTTCATAATGAAGCAATGAAAATGCTTAGGTGTTGTATAACCTGTTGCAGCAGCTCTGCACTACATTTCCATATGCAGGTATAATCTTCTGCTAATTCGTTTCACTGATTTTAGGAAAGCTTAACAGTCATTAAATGCTACTTGTTTTGCCCAAAACTTTTAAGTGGACAAGCTGTCTGTCTGTCTTATTCTTTTAGTAATGCTGTTGGAAAAGATTGTTGCAGAAACAAAGACCAAAGTGTGGAGTATAGGGTGCATTCACAACAAGATGTGGACTTTCTTGATATTCAGTAGTTAGCTCAGCTTTCATCAGTATTTGAGAAAAATCATAAGTTTACAGTGACATGTGAAATTGTGTTTCTGTGATGGAGAAAAACACTTGGGTGTCTGTTTTCAGAAGAGTTTTTGTTAATAGAACTGTTGTTCAAAGTGAATTAAGTCAGTAACCTAAAAATCAAATTATGTCATCCAGACTCCAAATCTGTTAAGTTTTGTAAAACATAGACTTCAGTGCCTTGAGACCAGTGCCATATATTAATATATGTGCCCCATTTTATATGTATATAGTATTTAAACAGTACTGCTGGACTTCTGGTTGATTTTCTCTACTGTGATAAAAAAGACTAAAGAAATGTATATGATTCCTAAAGTATATGGTTGATGAAATGCCTGCCTGTTAATTTTATTATTTATTTGTGAACATACACTGTGAAGTTTATAAAGTCGCCTCTGTTTACGTTGTCTTTTCTACAGGCATGGATTATTATTCTAAAGTGAGTTAAGTACAGAAAATTTTCATACAGTAGAGAAAATTGGACAGGGCAACTGAGTGAAGCTTAGGAAAAATATTAACACTAACCTAGAGCTCACAAGGGTCATGGAATGAACTGCCATGACTACTGTGGAAAAACAAACTTGAGTGCTGTCTACTCAGAGTGGTAGGAGTACATTTACATTTATAAAAGCAACAATAAATGTCATGATATGGCAGAGAAGATACTTCTTGCTGCCAGACTAAATTTGTAGACACTATACCTTTTCAGTTTAACAATTATTTTTCAAAATGTGGTATCGGAAAATTTATATTTTGTTATTCTGTCGGAGGTGATGATGGATATTAGTTTCCTTCACAGAACTTCGTAGAATGTAATAAGATGCAAGGAGGAATTTTCTTTTCCTCCAACACATACAAAAAATAAGTGCTGCTACACTAGTTTTTCAATCTACCTGCTTAAATGTGTTTCTCTTTCCCCGTCGGATCCTCACCCCAGTGTTTATTGTACCTTGGCATGAAATTTAATTCTGCAAACTGCACAGTTCTGTGCTGCGAAAGAAATGCTGGACCTCTGTCTGTTCTTCAGCAGTGTTTTCATGTTCTGCCATCTCAAAGGCAGAAAGACAGCAAGAGATCTGCAACTTTAGAGGCTTTAAATGTTATCAGGGAAATACTTTGACATTTATAGAGAGAGTATGGTGGATTAGACTTGAACTTGGTGGTTTTGCTGTATAGTTTGTACCTTTAAAAAAGATAAATTCTGAATGCCCATTTATTGTGAAGAGCATGCATTCTTTTGTAAGCAAGTCAAAATTGAGCCTGAAACGTAGTGGTTGTTTCAAATGCCACATTTGAGTAGCTGCTAATGTCTATTTTAAATGCCAGACTAGAGTTGCTGCTAACATTTACCTTAAAGCTTGTAAATAGTTTAGGAGACATTGACATGCTTTTTAAGGGAGGAGGCAGTCGCTGAATGTTCTTGATGGGAATGAATTGTTTTACATTTACCTATGTTATCTCACTTGTTGCTTGCTTAGCTTTAAATAGGTGTAATGATAGATGAAATACTTTTAAAGGCATATACATTATTGTGTGCTCCAAAGAAAGTAGTGCTTATACATTTCTAGCAAATGTTTTTCATGGTAGTTGTGAAGTACATACAGAGATACTTGATACTTGAAACATGTCTGTAATTAGTAGAAGAAGGTAAAAGTTTTACCTGTCTGTTTATGTTGCTTTATTGCCTTACAGCCTGAAGTCAAGCAACGTATTGCATTTTTTTTTTTTCAGATGAGGAGGCACAATATTTAGTGTAGTTAAATTTGTTAGTGGCTTTGAGCACTTTATCTAAAGGTGAAATTAGAGTAACTTCTGATATGTGAAAATGTCTCTTATACCAGTGCTTATAAAATAGCAGATATTTCTTCTCTGGATGGCTTGAGGCACATGATGCAAGGAATAAAAGCCATAGAATTCCAGGAAATTGATGAAATAATTCTTCAGCCAGATAGCAGATGTTTGTGGTTTTGTTGCTGATTATCTTAATTTATTACCTAACATACAGGTGGATTTTTTTTACATGAAATGTAAGGATGTTTGTTTTCAAGTATAGCTGCCTGAAGAGAGTCATGTAATTGTAGTCTTTTTAGGAGGTATAATTTTTTATTCAACAAGAGACGTGAGGGAGGGAGTATGGGGAGGGGGAGCTCTAGCATATGAATCGGATTACTTTGACACATTTTGCTTTTCCTTCATAGTTTGTCTTAATGTAAAGCTCATGTTGGACATGATGTTACATACAATATATGACAAAATCTCTAATCCTATATATTGTCAGTATTGTACGGTATTTCTCAAAAGACATGGGTGGTTATTTTTCTTGTCTTGACACAACCATGGTTGGTCTATGCTATGTTTGCATGGAAATCCACCTGTATCTGCAGCTATAAGACACTTACTACTTCCTGGTGAAGTTTTTGTGTAATTTTGTGGTGATAGATTGCTGTTGTGTTTAATGGTTGAAGTGCTCCCAAAATATACTTGTAATTCAGTCTGTGGTGTGCTTATTTTTCTTTAAGATGCTTTGGAAAGTTAAGTTCTTTATCAGTAAGTCTTCTGACTCCTGTTTGGGAATTGTTATTATTTTGGTCTGCCATGTGATTCTTATGACAGGCGATTTCATGACAGTGAGAGAAAGGGGAAGAGTTGTCTAATATAGGCTATGTTTGTTATAATTTTGGATCCTTGTTCCTTTTTCATATTCCTGCAAATAAAAATATTACTCTGCTACTAGTAAGAAAATAAGAGATTGCTTGCTGTGCTTTTATTAGCATGCTGTAGGATAATGCCAATGCCTTACAGGCTGCTTTTCCTGATAAGATTAGGTAAAGGCTACTGGCTGCATAGTATGATCACCAAGCTTTTTATGAAGATGGTAAAAGCATATTTCACCAACTTGAGTTGCTGTGTATTGACTATGCATCAAATACCAGTATTGATTTTAAAAATGGTCTTTTCACTGATAAAGGATTTGAAGCTTAAGATCCTATATCTCAGTAGCCTTCTTCCTCTATGTTTCCAGCCAATGCTTACAGTCTGCCGGCGCATGTCTTCTGATGCTGCTGAAGTTTGACTACAAGTCTCATGAAGAAAGCTTTTATAATTCCTTTTATCTCTGGAATTCCCAGTTCCAATAAATTGAAGGGTTGGACTTACGTGTGTATTTTCCCTCTCCTATTTTAAAAAGGTTCTGGGTTTAAAATATTAGACTTAAGACTTCAATTCATTTGGATTTCCTTCTAATGTTAGTCTGATATTTTACAGAGGAAGCACTGACGTATTAAAAAGTGATTGTACATTTTTCCTTCCTAAATTATGTTTTTTTAAAAAAACAAATGCAAAACTCCAACAAACCAAAACCACACACACACAAAAATCAATCTTTTTTAATTAGTGGTTATTTGTCTTGTCTTCAGCTATAACCTTCCATGGCTTACTTAGTTTCATGACTTAGGTCCTGAATTAGCTTGAAGACAGTACCTGTAATTGAGACATTTTCCAGAGTATGTTGTAGTGCCTAAACCTTGTAGCTGAATGGGGCTACAAGGAACTAGAAACGATTCATGAAGCTGAAAAACTATTATTTGCTCTAGGTACCTTTCACACTGACTTCCATTATGAACAGTGCTATGTGAACTGTTCTCTGTTGCAGATGCTTTTCTTCAGGGGGATGACATGTTGCAAATACAGTTCAAATTAAAGTTATCTAAGGCAGAACTTTGTCATCAGCAAAGCCAGTGTTCCAAGACTCATTTTAGAGAAGTACGCTCAAATCTGGACAGTGTTTTAAAAAGTAGCTTCCATAGTCACATATACCCCAACAAATCTTGTTCTGATTAAAGACAGCTCTCAGGCATTGAAATGTGGTTGATTGCAACTATTCAATTAGTTAAGGAACAATATTATAGAGGCTCAAATTGCTTGACTGTACTTCCAGCTTTGTAAAACTTGTGATGATAGCCCTACAGGTGTGTCCAGTTTTGCCTAAATCTAGCTATCTGAACAAGAAAAATGTAAAGGAAAAAAGCCTGTGAATTCAGGTACATAGTCAGCCCAAGCATGGAATTTTATAAAATTATTATTTACAGTAATATTTCATTCTTCTTCATAACAATGAACAACATAATACTGAATTTGACCTGATTTTTTTTTTTTTTTCCCTAAGGCGGAGCAGGCTTTCCCAGCCTGAAGGTCTTTCTCAAAGACACTTTGAATGTAGCTCATTCTTACTGTGGAAGTGAAAAATTCTCTTTTGTGTAGCACAGACAACACTTTCAGCTTTGGGAGGGGATGAGTGTTCATTATGCCTGACTTCAGTGAATTGTTATAAGCATATTAGAAATACAATTCTAGTTTACACATGTACACACTTCAGAAACTACTCAGATGACATGAAACTTGTTTATTCTCCTTTTTTAAAATGAGGCTGTTACTGTAGACCTGCCGAATGCTGTACCTGCTTACAGCTCTGTGCACCGTTTCAGCACAACGGACAGTGCTCAGGATCTGTCGCAGCCCCCCACCTTCCCTCTCCTGCAAAGGCTAGTCTTGCCTCTAGAAACAATTTTTGTAAAATACACACATTTCTTGGCTCCTACTTAATATGTACATTTGTATGTATATTATTTTCGGGTTTTATTCCTTGAATTTTGTATTACTTTTTGATAAAAAGAGAAAGGCAAGATTATGTGCTGGGGAGTGGAATTTCACAGTGTAACATTACTTTTAATGGGAATGCAAACATCCGCTGTTTCATGTTCTAAGGTGGGATGATTTAACTTTAATAAGCAGATAGAGGATGGTTCTCAGGCTACTTTGAAGTATTATAGATCCCTCTGCTCTTCTCCTAGGCTTTGAATACACAAGAGTCATGACTTCATTTCCCCATCGGTGCCATCTTCTTTAATTGTGACAGCAGTAACAGTATGCAGGCAATGGAAGCATTTCCTTGTTCAGAATATGTTTCTTAACTGTATCCATGCTGTGGAATAAATCTGTTCAGTCACTAGCATGAAGTCTATACCTTCATTTAGCCCACTTATTAGCCAAATTTGTCCAGCTATGTAGTCATAGGATTATGTGAATATAGAAGGATGGGACTGTTTTAGCAACAATAGTAAGATAACTGCCTCTTGGATCAAATAGGTGAATTGTCTGGATCTACTGACATGTGATCCAAAGAAAACCCTTTTTAGTTTACTTGCTGGATGTATTTGAGATTACAGCTGAATTTGAGAGCGCTGTCATGTTGAAACATTTTTCAAGTAGTTATGGTAGTATCTCATTGATTTTAAAGAAGTGTTTGTCTTATTAGAGAGATTTGTTCTCTAGTGGCAACACAGATAAAAAAACCCCACACATGCTGTCCACTCTCCCTCTTAAAGAAACCCTTGTAGAGCCTTAAAAGGAGACTTTTCCACAATGTGTTCTACCATTACTGCAGTAGCCTGTTGCACTGGCTTTGCTGGTTTGTGGGGGATGAAGGGGATATACCTAACACTTTGCCCTCTTATTACCCCTTATGGTTCTGGGCAAGAAATTGGAAACCTTCATTTCGGTGTAGGATGTAAATGTCAAGTACCAGGTGCAAGAACAAAATGAAGTGGGGGAAAGGGACAGACAATAATAATGTGTTAGTATTTCTGAGTTTTAACTACTTCAAGTATATTACTTCTGTTTACTTCAGAGACTCCCTGTCTTTACCTTTGAGAGAAAAATAAAATGCTTGGTAGCACTTCAAATCATCTGACTTCTCCAATGGTACGCAAGACTAACATAGTGCAAATGGTTAATTGGACAAACCCTGTGAAAATAGAGCATTTTGTTGGTGAAATGCATTCTGTTGATGTGTTTGCCTTTTTGCAGTGAACCGTGCAGTGCTGGTGAGTAGGGACCAAGATATCTGGTATGCTCTATCACACGATAGATGTAGCTAGAAAGGATTGTGATTAGGCAGTGTACAAGGCCCAAAGAGGAATTGATGTGATAACTGTGAAGACTCTCTCTGTAGTGAGAGAGTTAAAGGTGCTGGAGTTGCATGGGATAGTAACTGCATGAGTGTTGTGAAAGCTTTACTGCTCTCTTCCAGTTTTCTAATCGCTTCCAGTATTTTGCTCTGAATACAAGAGAACAGACGCAGGTGGGGTTGTGAATTGGCTTTCCCAAACCCTGTGTCAGGGCTATATCACTGTGACAGATAGTCTCTGACAGGAAGGCCTGTTAAAATCCTGTAATGCTGCTGTTGCCTCCTACAGTGAGGAAAGGAGGTCACAGCATGCATTAGGGGTAGTGCTGCTGTGAGCTCAGCCTAACTGCATGCCTTGCCTGAAATGTGTTTCAAGTCTCATTAGTGAGGAATCCCCACTGTAAGCCAATGTCTGCAGGTAGTGTTTGGCCCTCCGGAGCCACAGTGAATGTATTGAGTCATCGCTAGTTCTGTGATGGTCCTCTTTATAGGGTCCATGGCCGATCATTTAATGCATGAAAATAGTGTTCTTTTTTATGGTAGTTTTTCTGCTGTATTTCTTCCTCCTTCCTCCATCATCTATAATGCTGTTCTTTCAGTCATTATAACAAAGACTGAATTTGATGGACACCTCACAGCACTCTAACTTTGGTTCTAATTCCAGATGTATTTTTCTGTGCTTTCATTTTCCTCATCTTAAATTAGCGTGGCACTGCTCCTTCTGCTTTCATAGAACATTCTGAAATCCCCCAGTGAAGTCCATTTTACAAGGGATATGCATCCGTTGTGTTGTTTCCTGTGGGTGGATCCTGTAGGTAAAAAGTTTCCATGGAAACAATAGAGCCTTCAGCTTTTACAGTTCCCACATAATCGTGAAAGTTCCATGCATACAGTGCAGCTTGGCTCAACTTACTTCTAATGTGGAGGCTCCTTTTTTTTTGCCATTTTAAGCTTTGTTTAAAATACAAGTGTTAATCATTTATGTCTTGTGCATTTGTTGAGTGTGGTTGAGAATTTGGACTACTGATGTCATTGTCCATTTAAAATTTCTGAATATTAACACATAAGAACTAAAATCATAAATTAGAAGAGGTTGGAAGAATAATGGTAGAATTTGGTGCAGAACTGTTAAATCTTATGCAACATATCAGTTGGTATTTATGGCCTCCAGGATATAACTTCTCATTCATGAAACTTCTAGTACCTTTTTGATTGTATGAGTGTTTGAGGAATTTCTTTAGTAATACAGTCTTTATTCTGTATTATTTATATGACCATAAATCACGTTACTGGGCTTCTGTGTATTTAGCAGATAAGTAGAAGGGCAGTTTACCACAGTTTCATAAATTATTTTGAGATTCTGGTATTTCAATGAGGCTCACAGTGTTCATTTCTGATAAAATTAAAAATTAGTAGACTGGTCATGGCAAATATGCAAGGAGGAAAAAAAGAATGACCATATGAAAAATGGTGGGCTCAAAGATTGTCATTCTGAATTGTCTGCTTCAAAACATTTTAAACTAAAAAAAAAAGTCAAACCATTCAGAATGGTTTTTGTATATTTTCACAGATTGTGTTATCAAGCTTCTCCTCTGTAATCATAATTGCAAGACAGTGTCTTTTAAGAGAAATTTAGCATTCTTGCTTAATAACACGACTCTAAGAAAGAGCATTTCATTTCTTACTTTAAGAGATTTCATAGTCTCAGCATCTGCCACCAGCTGGCCTGGATGGAAAATTTTGAGTTTATTTGAGATCTTAACATAGAATTCTCTATTCTCCTGAATTGCTGCTGTCCAGGTGTTATAGGAGAAATGTGACAGAATCAATTTTCTCTCTGAAGCTAATGTAACCTTTATTGTCAAATAGCTGAGCTCAAATAAATAGATTATGACATAACTGGGAATAGTTACTCTGCTGTCACTATTTGCAGTACAGTTCACAATGCTGCCATGCACAAGTGATGGACGTGTTATATAATACTTGGAGGTATCACTTTAGTGTCTGTTCTGAAAAAAATGGTTAACCTACAGCATTTAGCAAAACTCATTTTTTCCTGAATTAAAATAAGACATAAGAGAAAATTTAAACATCTGATGATTGGATTGTGGATTCATACAACGCTTTTTGCTGAAATGACTACTGCAAGTAAAGTATGTATCTGTGTATGGTAACCTAATGTGCAGATAAGTCAACTGCACATTAGATGTGTCCAGCTAAAGTTGAACTAAACCTTTTATCTTCAATGTCGCATCTTTTTGTTCTTGTTTGTTTGTTTTTCCCTTGGCAGTCCTACATTAAGACTTGATACTTTCCAGTGTGCACAAGCATATTTTGTTTGCCCTTCACTTTCTGGCAGAATACCATGTGGCACTGTGTAGAATCAGAAGAGTGGAACATTTAAGAAACAAATGCTGTACTTCTACTAGTAGTGAAGTATTACTGTGTTTAAAATAAAAACAAGCAAACCCTGTTGATGTTCTGTGAGGTAATTAGTCAAAGTATTCTTAGCTTTGAAATCAAGCATTGTGACTGGAAAATAGGTTTTATATATGCTTACATTATTGATAATGAGCTCTTTGGTAAGACTGAAAATTATAATGTGATATTATCTCATGGAAGTACAAGTGGCATTATGTGACATAATAGGATATCAGAGTTCTTAAGTCTGGAGTGCAAATATGTATTCTCAATTTTATGCTACTTTGGTTTAATGAGAGAAAACCTAAACAGTATTTCTTTGGTCTTACTCTGCCTGAATTGCTTCAGTCAAAGATGTTTAATGTTGAACTACTGTTTCAGGTGTCACTTATTGAAACAGATTCACTTACTGTTCTTCCCATGATGAAGGAGGGAAAAAAAAAAAAAGTAAACTTTCATGGTGATTTCTCTGTCTTTTTTCTGTCATTATTTGCTTTGCCTTTTGCTCTATGTGCTGGAGGCTTCTTAGTTATATTGTCTTTTATGACCTAGATTGACTGCTGCAGCTGTGTTCAGTATGTTGCCTGAGTAATTAAGCTCTTTTAAATAAATGCTTTTTTTAAACCCTAAAATGGTTATTTATTAAAAAAAGAAAAAAAAAAAAGAAACTTTGCAGCAGACTAACTTCCTGAAAACTCGATTTCACTCTGAAGGAGGTTACAATTAACAAATGCAATCTGTGATCTATGAGAGAAAAGTAAATTTTCCATTGGCCTGCAGGGGAGTTACAGTGCAAAGCTTTTTCTTTTCTTCCTGTGATCCTTCCAAATTTCTGGTTAGGAACAATTTAAGGAAAAAAAGTCTCCTGGAGAGCAAATTGAGATTTTTGAGGCTCTCTAGCTCTGCCTACCTACTCTGGTAGATTTCAAGGAATTCTCAAACCTTGCCAGTTTGGGATCCATGCTTTAAGATTCTGCTTATAGTCCACAAGGTGATGACCTGGCTCTGCATGTGTGTGTGGGGCCACTGCTGCAAGCCCTTCCCCATCAGAGACGCAGTGATTCAGGGTCTACACTTCAGAACGACCCTAGCCACAAAACACTTTCACATTTTGGGACACTAATACATTCACCATCTGACTCCTGAGGACAGGAGAGCTTGAGCTAGAAAGAGATTGTGTCAAGGAACATATTTGGGACCCTTATTTTGTCTAAGCTGATCTAAGTGCAGCATAGAAGGTTTGTGCACTGTAGAAGAGATGAGTATTTCAATGAACATTTACCTTGTAGCAGGTACTTCTGATGGTTTCAACCACATTATTAGGGAGAGATGCAGGAAGACTATGTAAATGCAAATCTCAGCAGGAAACAGTCGTGAGCATTCAATTGACATTTTTGGTAAATGAATAAAAATATGAAAATATATTTAAAAGGTATATAAATGCCTAATCTTGAATTTTGTTGTTTCACAAACCAGCAAAACACTTATTTTTGCTGGTTTTCTATGAGAACTGATCTCACTGTGTGCTGAGTACTTCAATAAAATGCTAGATACTTTCAGATGAGGAGATTGATGAAATTCCTGAGGTATCAAGCACTTTTTTTTCCTTGCTAGATTCAAGTCCCAGTTGATATTTCAGCTAAATAAATCTTAGCTGAAGATAGGATGGACGAGGTCATCTTTCTGACCAGGAAGGCGTTTGGATATGAAACACAAGTTTGTGTACTACTTCATCTTCTGTTCTGTAGATACTGAGTCTCCCACATTTCCTAGGGTAATCTTTTGACTTGGTGTTGTATGTAAAGTTAGAAAAGTGTGGTGGTGTGAGGTTTTTTTTGGTTTGGGTTTGTTTTTTTTTTCCCTGATGGGCTTTTTCTGTTTTACATCATTGGTATCATTGCTTCATCTAATGGGCCTGATCATTTCTGGTTATTGAGTACTGTATGTAGGAGCTGCTTTGGGTGTAAAATTAGTTCTATAAGAAATGTTAAGTCTATTCTATGGTAGTAGCATTTTTATATGGCATATGGATTGTTTTTCTGTGTGTTTAAGCAATTTGTCAGGTCTTGTCTTTTATGGTAACCCCAAAGGGGTTTTTTTATGCCTCATGCAGCTACCTAGTGATAAAACTTCTCTAAAATTGTAACAAATTCAGGCTGTCAGAGACGGAATAAAAGCACCTCCAAGGTAATCATTGGTCTCTATGAACAGTGTTTACTTGTGAGTGACAGAGAACCAAGTTTTGAAAAATTTGAACCTCATAAGAAGTCTTGCTCAACTTTACTGCTTGTTTGATGTAATAAGACTGGTTTTGGAAAACTGGAGGAAGCTTCGCTGTTTCAGGGTGAAGGACATGTTCCATTTTATGCACAAAGCAACAGGGAACTTTTACCAGGTGTCCTCATAAAGTCAATTGCATTTGGTATAATGTTAGGGCCACCAAAAACCACATTATGAAACACTGGCCTTCACTTCTGCACCTGAAAAATAATATGTCCGAATAGCAATTATTTGTCATGCATGTAAAATTGTGGATATAAAAACAGCAGAGCGTGTCACTGAAAATCAATTCTAAACACTCTGTGCACTGAGTAATGCTCCATAAAATTCATCTTACACAAAAGGAAATAAATGCATGGGCCATAAAGAAGTGTGCAGCAGAAATACCTTTAACTGTAAATTCGTGGTTTTTCTGTGTAAGAACAAAAGGTTTAAAGGAAAAACCTATCCAAAAATCCCCTCTTTGGAGAGCTGAGCAGCTGGTAGAAGGTGCCCCTTGACAAAAGTGGCCATACTGATCATGTTATTACTATGAGTTTGTATAACTTTTATGACCATTGGAGAGCAAGAGTCTGCAACTTGAAGATGCCAGACGAGTGACGTATGTGTATGTGCCTGCAAGTCTGTAGAGTCTGACTTGTGTATGCAGAAGTTTCTGGAATGGTTCAGAGAATATAGTACTTCTCTAACATAATTACTTTTTCGCGGTGTCACGGGCATCTGAACATTCTTCTTCATTTAACCTTTTGGGGGGTTTTGTTTGTTTGTTTTGATAGGAAACTTTAGATTGAAGAAAGACTGAAATTATGCATAAAAATGAAGCATTAACTCATCAAATAATTAAGAATAGATTGAAAACTCCATTTCAAACAGAAAATAATGTTGATGCTTATGATCTAACATTTAGTATATCTGCATTATTTTTACCTAGGGTAAATGGAATTGATGTGTGGGAAATAGTTTTCAAATATTTCTAAACATCAAATAATTATTTTTTGCTCATTCTCCTTATTTATTCTTCATGACTGCATAAAGCCCGTACCTTTCTTCCTATTTGACTTTTAGAAATGAACGTTCATGATACTTAGTATGTTCTTAGTTTTCAGATTTGGAGTAAGATTTGGGGAGAAAAAAAGTGCATACAATACATGTGAAATACTACATAGCTGTTAAATGCAGAGTTGTATTACAACATGCAGTGATCACAGAATCTTCAGTTAATAGTAAGGACCACTTTCTCAGTGTCAGGCACCTTTTGGCTGTGCAGCTTTAAATGAGTAATGTATAGACTTGAAATAGGGCAAGGATGCTAAGGATTCTTGATCATAGCATTTGGTGGTCCAGTGGCTCCCGCTTCTCAAGAGGATAGTTTAAAATGTGGTGATAGCAAAACGTACTTAATCTGAATGATTCTTCAAGAAATGTTTTATTGCATTTTAAGGTCCCCCAGAGTGCAAATTTTTATTGTTATGTATTAGAGATTATTAATGTGGATTTAATGTGAGAAAGTTCTGCACATAATATAGGGACCCTCTAGAGAGGAAAAATATGTATTTCCACAAGGGAATTTAGAGTGGGATACCTGCAAGAACAGAACCACACTGTTCAGTGGCATAAAATCAGTTAGTAAAAAAGAAAAAAATAGATAAACAGAATGGCTATGATGTGTTGACAGCAAGTTCTGTTGTAAGATTTCTTTTCTGTGAAACACACATTCTGTAAGGTCACAGTCACACTGATCGAGGCTCATTGATAGAGCTTAAAACTAGACTTGAAGGGGGAGGGGGATAATATAAGGCTTGCCCGTGACAAGCTGTAGCATTACACGCCAAGGTTAGAGGGATGGGGTGCTAGCAAGGGCCCTCAGCCTGTGTCTCTGAGACGTGCTGGGTACACTGCAACACACTTGAAGTCTTACAGAGATGAGCCAGGGGCTTCTGAGATGATAGGAGCCAAGAGGGAAACATCAATGAAATACCTCAAAGGATCTAAGGGGTGTTGCTCTAAGAAGGTGACATGGCCGACAGCCCAGCTGAAGTGCCTCTACAGCAATGCACACAGCATGGACAGCAAACAGGAGGAGTTGGAAGCCACCATGCTGCTAGAAAGCTACAACCTAGTTGCCATTACTGAAACTTGGTGGGATGAATTCCATGACGGGAGTGCGGCTATTGATAGCTACAGGCTGTTCAGAAGGAACAGCAAGGAAAGAGGGGTGGAGGGGTTCCCCTCTACATCAAGAAATGAATAGAGTGTGAAGAGCTGTCTCTGAAGAATAGCCACAAGCAGGTTGAAAGCTTATGGGTAAGAATTAAAGACCAAGGCAACAAAGGGAACCTTGTGGTTGGTGTCTACTACAGGCTGCCCAATCAAGGGGAGCCTATTGACGAAGCCTTCCTACTCCAGCTACAGGAGGCATCGTGCTCGCAGGCTCTCATCCTGCTGGGGGACTTCAACCACCCCGACATCTGGAAAAGTAGCACGGTGAGCTGTAGGCCATCCAGGAGACTCCTGGAGTGCATGGAGGATAACTTCTTAAGCGAGGTCATAGACAGTGCTACCAGAGGGGATGCAATACTGGACCTGTTGGTCACCAACACAAGTGAGCTAATTGGTGATGTCAAGATTGGAGGCAGCCTGGGCTGCAGTGATCATGCACCAGTGGAGTTCATGGTCCTGATGGATATAGGTCAGGCAAAGAGTAAAGTCAGGATCCTGAATTCTAGGAAAGCAAAATTCCAGCTCTTCAAGGAGTTAGTCAATAGGACCCACTGGGAAACTGCCCTCAGGGACAAAGGAGCAGATCTTTAAGGACACTTTCCATAGAGTCCATGTGAGCTGGCAACGTGTGCTCACAGCCCAGAACGCCAACCATCAAAAGAAGTGTGGCCAGCAGGTCGAGGGAGGTGATTCTGCCCCTCTACTCCGCTCTGGTGAGACCCCACCTGCAGTACTGTGTCCAGCTCTGGAGTCCTCAGCACAGGAAAGACATGGACCTGTTGGAGCGGGTCCAGAGGAGGGCCTCAAAAATGATCCGAGGGCTGGAGCACCTCTCCTGCAAGGACAGGCTGAGAGAGTTGGGGTTGTTCAGCCTGGAGAAGAGAAGGCTCTGGGGAGACCTTATTGCGGACTTTCAGTACTTAAAGGGGGCTTATAAAAAAGATGGGGTCAAACTTTTTAGCAGGGCCTGTTGCGATAGGACACGGGGGTAATTGTTTTAAACTAAAGGAGGGTAGATTTAGACTAGATATAAGGAAGAAATTTTTTACAATGAGGGTGGTGAAACACAAACAGGTTGCCCAGAGAGGTGGTAGCTGCCCCATCCCTGGAAACATTCAAGGTCAGGTTGGACAGGGCTCTGAGCAATCTGATCTAGTTGAAGATGTCCTTGCTCACTGCATGAGGGTTGAACTAGATGACCTTTAAAGGTCCCTTCCATCCCAAACTACTCTATGGTTCTGTGTTTCTATACAGCTCCTGCCCCTCTGGCCCAGTTGAGCAGCACCAAAGGCTGCGGGGGAAGGGGCACATGCTCCACAAGGTCCATGTGCCCAAGTCCTGTCTTGCAGCTGGCTTTTTTGAGTAGCCAGCTGTCCCCCCTCAGACTCAGCCTTCTACATGTTTTCTGGCACCCACAGATGGTTTGCCACTGACAGGCACCTTTCTTCACTTTTTATTGTTTTGTGACTGGTGCTCAGGTTAAGCTGCTGATTGCTTCATTGCTGCATAGCCCCCAGCTAATCTCTTTGGTTTTTTACCATGTATCTGAAGCTGATTGGTGGTTGTTACCTGGATTACTATGACTTTCTGGCCCATCACCACAAATATGTTACAAGGACATAAAGTTGGATGACTGCTTTATTTTCTTTTCCATGCATATCTAACCAATGGAATAGGATAGACCCTCTCATTTGGCAATGATTTGGGTAGGCCTCTCACATGCCAATTATCTGTGTTATCGGTGACAATTATCTTTGTTTTTCCAACTTGTTATCTAATTGGTGGGCAGCTACAGTTCAGACCTCGTTTTATCTGAGTAAGCTTTATCCCATGGCATACGTGCGTACATATGTGTGTATGTATGTATGTGTATGTACATATGTCTTTTAAAGCAGCTTGCTAACATGAACAAATTGGCACTATCCATAGTTAAAGTTGCTCAACACTTTCCATTATGAAGGTATTTTTAGTTGCTAACAGTTTTGCTGAACTTTAACTGTTTGGCCCAAATGCTCTGTGCTGTCTCTCAGTTGCAAAGATTCAGATGTGATGATAGAGGTATGCCCCTGAGTAAAGTTAGAGAAATTGCTTGTTTTGTTTGTGTTAAAGATTTAAAATAAAAATATGCTTGGAGTTCCTAGTCTTTGCTTACCTTTTGTCAATAGTATTTGCCAATTCAAACTGCTATTAAAAAAACACTACAGTAAAAAAAAAAAAAAAATTACTGCTTTCCCCGATAGTATTTATTAAAAAACCCCCCTTTCTGAGTACCTTGAGAGTACACCCTGAGTAAGACCTCATTTTTTTAGTTTTTTAGGTTTTTTTTAGTTTCATCATGCAGTGGCAAAAATTTTAATTCCATAATGAATTATACGATGATGATTTTTCTTTTGGTTTGAAGTTTCCTAAATGCCTAAATCCTTAGGGGGAGGAATTTAGATAGTAAACAGCTCAAGTTGTATTTTCTTTTCTTCCCCGCTGCCTCCCCCCGCCCCAGTATTATCTCTGTAGCTTCTGAGATTATCTGCCTTTTTGTTTTTTCTGGCAAGCAGGCAAGCATTCAAATTTAGTAGTTGTCTTTTTGTAATAATTTAACACAGAAGTAAGTTGTGTGTGTGACAATGACTGACAGCTGTTAGGATAGTACTGTTGTTAAAATTATTGCATGAGCGAGAAATTGTTGAGTGAATTTTGTGCTATCCCTTTACTTTCCTTCCATTTAATTGTAGTAGGTCACATACCAAAATGTCTTTATTTAAAAGTTTCTCTCTTTGGTGTCTGGTTTCATTTCAGTATACTGGCTGTTCTGATAATGCAGACAGTTTTGTAGTGCTGTTAGGTCAGGCTAGTGATATATACTGTGTAAAGTGCAAATTACTGGCTGATAAAGCAGTACCCATATATCTTTAATCGGTTAATGGGTAGCTATTATTCACATACATTTCCTGACATAGATCTCCCATTTGAAGCGCTTTTTATACCCAGCTGTAGTTTCACAGTTTCATTTCATGAGACCCCTCATTTTCCATTTTGTCTAATGATATAGTTTAATGCTGGTTTCTAACACAGAATAGTAGCTTAGGAATTTACCTGACCAAGAACACAAGAGCCTTAGTTTCATTGGATGTTGAGCATTGGTACTTCAAATTTTCATCATCTGTGAGACATAAAAGATATTGACTAGCATAAATTGTATCTAATTCCTCTATCCTTTCTCTCCTCTTTTCAAAAAGTGCTGGAAAAGGCTATAGCAGTAGGCTAGAAGCCAGCAAACATTCAGTGTTACACACATTTTACTTCATCTTTTTTTTTTTTTTTCTGTACAAAAATCAGGTGAAAAAGTTGTAAATCAAGCCTATTAAAATTCCAAGTGTGCAAATCAGTGCAGGGAGTGTAGGCTTTTATTTTTGCTTCATCAGACACCCTATTATTTTACACGAAAGCTTATAGTATTTAGGTAGTTATTTGGAAATACTGTGTGACTTCTAAATTTGTTTCAGTATTACTAGTTGTAAAACTTTGGTCTTGTTCTCCACAGTTTATGTTATTCAAAAACTTTAAACATGTTCTGCTTCCAAAACGCAAAAGACCATGATGCCATTTAAGAGTGAACAATAAAAATATAGTTAGACGGGTAAACTAGCAAAATTTACAGCCGTAATAAACTGAGGAGAACACATTTGAGAGGCTGATACAGGTTTTATTGTATTGCACTAGGAATGCAATACTGTAATTCCTGCAGCAGTTCCTTACCATAGAAAAGAATCACAATAAACAAAGAGAGAATACAGTTTGGGTAGTTTTGTGTACCTTTCAATATTATTTGTTAAATATGAAACTTACAGTGGTCCAGATAGGCAACAGGTGCATAAAGGTACATTCCCCTTATTTAAAAAAAAAAAAAAAATCCTTTATGGGTTCTAAAAACCAGATACTGATGAAAGAAACTGTTTTGGATGAGAAACTAATAGAAGGCTTTAAATCTTTAAACTAGGCAGTAAGAAACTTCCTGATCATATTAGATCTCTACACAAGTATAGTTTCTTAAATCCCCTGAGTCCTTTTTCCATGTATCCAATGACAAATATGATAATGTTGATACTACAAACATTTTCACCATATTCCTTTACTCATAATCACTGTACATAAGTAGAATGACACAAAGATTCATACAAGCAGTGCTTGCTCAGAAACATAGGGGAAATTAATGAAGAATGAGGAAAAAAGCGATGCAACAACAACAAAAAAGCAATTTGGGGAAAGTAGATACATTATGGCAGGCCACACAATTTTATATATCTTCATTTTAACAGGGTCCATCCTTTCTTCTTACATGTGAATGTGTATTTATATGAAGACAATCCAAAGCATTTATACTAAGCATAGGCTGTCTCGGTGAATTTGTTGCTTATGCCATTTCTTTATAAGGATTTCTATTTTCTATTTAAAATTCAAATGCTCTCAAGCATCAAGATGTAAGTCATGTACATTACTACTAAATCATCCAGTCAGTTACTTACTGTCCTAATTAAAAGGATTAAAACCATAAATGTTCACTGTTTGTTAAAAGAACGTTTCAGCTGAGAAAAGTAACAGCGTTAAGTTCCAGAATATTACTTTCCTTCACAAAAGATTGAAGTCCTGTTAGAAAATAACTGTTACAAAATGTGGATCATAATTAGCTTGTCTGAAAAGCAATGAATCTTAAAGCAATTTACAAGGTTCCTTTCTTTCCCCCACACATAAAGGAGTAAATGTGTCAATCAGCATCTTTGGGAGTCAATGGTAGCAACAACTTTTTCATTCCCCTGTTGATTAACAGCATGATTTTATTGAAGCAGATGAAAGGAATCTTCAGTAATCCCTGAAACATCAGAGTAAGCAATAAGTAGAAATCAGGAAAAAATGTTCCTTGAATGTTTGGGGTTTTTTTTTTTTTGTTTGGTTTTAGTTAGTTTAATTTTGAATTGATAATTGTAGTCCACAGTACTTTCTTTTCCCATTAATATCCCATCGTCAGGAAATACTAATTACAATTAATACATAGCAATTGCTGTATTACTGTTAGGTTAAGTATAGCAAGTGTAACAGATTTTTCTTAACAACTTTGTTATTGCGCCTTAAGCATTCCTGCTTATGAAGTACACTGTTACCCACGTTCCATCCTTAGTGGAACTGTACTCCTTATTTCATTGTTGCTTCTTACATAGCCGTGAAAGCAGCTCAATTTTCTGTTCAAAACCAAGTGAGTGGATCCCTTGCTGTTTATGCCAGGGATCATGGAGTCAATACGGAATGAAGTAACAGAGCAGAAAAATGCTTGCACAGCTAATGCAGAATTCAGCTTCTGCAGCCTCACCAAGAGCACCAAAGTCCAGACTCTGAAAGTCTGAAGTTTGGGCCATAGTTGGGTTCTGGACTGTGACCAGCACAGTTATTTTGCCACCTTGTATTCAGGATATGATGTGACCCCAAATTCTAGTCCTGAACTAAGATAATAGAATAACAGAACAATAAGGTGAATAAATAGGGCCAGCGATAGTGAAGTTACAAGGGTATCATTTGACTTTGTATTGCTAAGTAACTATACCTCGTTTTCAGGAACTGATGAGAGTTAGGCTCTGATGAGCCAAATATTTTGGTGCCTAAATACCTTTAAGTGCTATGGCTGACATTTAGGTACTAAGTTCCTTTAAAAATCTGAGTTTGTGGCATAGCCGTAGTGATTTGGAGACACTTCATATTGTTATGTAAAGGCATAGATTTTGTTTTTGTTTTCTTTCCCTGTTTAGAAAGTAATGAACTGAATTCAGTAGAGATGTTCTCCAAGCCTAACAGTACTCAAGATATAGTTCTCTTCATGTTTGCTAGAATTTTACAACCAGAAAGTGTGAACAAGAGTGAATAATTAAGGAAGGAGTAATGCGTATCAGGACACCAAGTTCTTCATTACTAGGTTACTCTGAAATACATTCACTTCTTTGTTGAAGAGGTAGTTCAGAATGTAGATAGTATATTGAAGGGTCATATAGAAGGGATTTTATAAGCAGAAAAAACAGCGAGAACCTACTGTAATTGGTCTGTGGTAGCATATTTCCAAGAAACTAGATTAGATATAATTATCTTGGGAGGTTAAGCAACCCTCTTATCCCCATTAGTGTACTTACATAATATCCATTTTAATACCATCTCACAATAAGGCTACTGGTAAACCATAGGAGATACGCAGATTCCCGGTGTTGCCTTTTGTTTCTAAAAGACTCAGAAGAGATATCACTATTCCTGGAAATATGTTTTTCTTCCTTGTCCTCTTTTTGACATAACTTACTGTGAGCAGTTGTAATTTTCCCACTAGCTTGGCCTCAGGTATTTGGTTGTTCTAAAGGAAGGAAAAAGGTGTTGTGAATAGCTGAGTGTTTTTCCTTCCCTTGGAAAGAGGATTGCACAGCTGATGATATCTGGTCAATCTGCTGGTAGAAATCAGTACTAGTAGGAGAAGAACCATGATTTTATACACTTTTGTCTGTAGTGAAGAAAAGTGAGCTGCTGGCCAAAAACTGATATGAATGGGAGAGGTATTGCATGTATAAAGTCCCATGCTAATTGTAAAATGTCTGTATGATGTTACTATGTAAACATTATTAGTAAAAGAGCAGATTAGGTTTTGACGTTCAGGAAACCCCTCATTAAATCCTGTGAGTACAGCTCTTACTACTTGTGTGTTAAAAAAGAAGGAAAGCATGTTCTCCATGTATCCATCCTGCCCCCATAAGTGCAATACTGTCAGAAATGTGTGAACTTCTTGAAACATCTTTCAGTGGCTCAGTGGAAGATTTTTTTTTCTATTTTTATTTGTCTAGGTTTTAACACTGGCAATTTCAGTGATCTGACAAACGTGAGGACTTTGCAAGTGCTGTCTCCTTTTGTTTCAGGTTTCTTGTTAGGATTTAACCTATTCAGAAGTTTTTGTTTCTGGTTTGTTTTTTTTTTTTTCCCCCCATGTCTCTGGTGGGTTGACCCTGGCTGGATGTCAGGTGCCCATCAAGCTGCTCTATCACTCCCCGCCTCAGCAGGACAGGGCAGGGAGGAAATAAGATGGAAAAAAACCTCGTGGGTCAAGATAAAGGTAGATTAATAAAGCAAAAGCAAAGGCCACACGCAGAAGCAGAGGAAAACAAAATATTTATTCTCTACTTCCCATCAGCAGGCAATGTCCAGCCACTTCCCAGGAAGTAGGGCTTCAGTACGTGTAGTGGTTACTCTGGAAGACAAACATGATAATAACGAATGCTTACCCCCACCACTGTTAGCTTTTATTGCTGAGCTGATGTCCTATGGTATGGAATATCCCTTTGGTCAGTTTGGGTCAGCTGTCCTGGCTATGGCCCCTCCCAAGATCTTGCCCACCCCCAGCCTACTGGTGAGGGGGGAATGTTGGAGAGAGGGCCCTGATGCTGTGCAGGCACTGCTCAGCAATAGCCAAAACACTGGTGTGTTATCAACACCTTTCTGCTACCAATACAAAGCACTGCACTAGGAGGGCTGCTATGGGGAAAATTAACTCCATCTCAGCCAGACCCAGTACAACGTCTGAATCATTTACAGGGATAGGCATCTGGAACAAAATTTCTTGTATAAAATGAGTACAAGAACCAGTACCCAGCACTGAAATAAAACATGGAACTCAGGTTTGGAAATGTTTTGTTTGTGTTATACATTTTAGACTACATATTTTCCTGACATTCTACTTTATGCTTACTGATACGGCCAATGGCCAAAATAGTGATAAAAAGGCTATTAGGATGAATTGTGTCAGTCTGATGAGGAAGTACTAATAAAACCTGTTTTGATTTAAAAAGCAGCAATGACAAAACCCACAACCAGAAAACAAAAAAGCCCCACCCAACCAAATTGGCTACACTTCATTGTTAGCACATTTCACTAATTCCACAACACCTTTGAGTGCCTATCTGAAAAGCAGTTCTTGGACATGCAGTCTTCCCTGGTGGGTTCTTCCAGTATGTATTCACCATCTTAAAGATGGTTTCCTTCCCTGCTGAGCTCTGTGCAAGCTGAAGTTATTTTGAGCAGTCTGGATTGGCAGAGGGTAAAACATTAATACTAATGCCTTTACAACTTTTGCATTTACAACTTTTGCCATGTTAGTTTCATGGATCCTTCTGGGGAGAAATGCTGAAAACCAGGATCTTGATTATACCATGATATTCTTGACCTTTGTATCCATTATGGAATATGTATGCTTATTTAAGAAGCAGCCAAATTCTTGCAGAGCTGGACTGGACCTTTATAACCAGCTTTCTTTCAGTACTTCTCTAATAGATCATAGTATAGACATATACTATTGATAGCAATAACTATTGATAGTACTAGAAAATATAGGAGAATTGTACCATGTCTCTTAACTTTGCTGAGGGTTGTCCTCTTTAGATATACAGGATTGTACGAGAGTTAGCCAGAGATTATGTGAGTCAACAGAAGTAATCCTCAAATGGGATTGCATGTTTTTTCAGTTTGTCTAAGTTCAGTATAAGGTCTGTGGGACTTTGTTTGGCAAAACACTGGATTTTGCATTTAATTCTAAGTGTGGCTTTTAAGGAAAACACTTTTTTCAGAAGAGAGGTTCAGATATTACAGTTGGATCAATGTTTGCTGTGTTTGGAACTACTGCATTTATTGCTTCAGAATACAATACTTTTTGTGTGCGTTTGAAGCTCTCAGAAGACATTTCAAATAAAACTTTTGGGACATGGCTGCAAAGAATTTATTGTGAACATTTCTTCCTTGGATTTCAGTATTTGCTTTGCTTTTACATTATATTTAAAAAGGAGAAGTTCTCTTTTTGTTAGCAGTTCCCCTGTTTCTTAGGGGATGAAGATATAGATCATAAACAGTATAAGACGTGATCTTAAGGAAATAAGACATTTACCACTGCATTCATTTTTATGGGGGATTGGGTTTTTTGAAGGGCAAGGTGGAGATGTCATAGATGTTAGGCAATTTATGTAGTATTTTTGGTGGTTTTGAATAATAATATCAATTAGTCATTTCTGGTAGACTACATTTTTAGAAGAGGAGTGAGATATGATGTCAAAGTCTGAGATGATCCATTTGATTTACCAAAGACTTTTTGAATAATGAACTTGTGTTTTTGAAGAGATTATTTGTAGCCATATGTTTTGCTTTGTGTTTGAATGAATAAGCCGTGTAGCAATTGTCATGGTAATAATTTTGTTCTCTGTAATTTTTTTGTCATCTGTAATTCCCTCTTATTAACACTCACAAATGTGTGAAAGCAACATGGAATTATCCTATCTTAAATATAGAACATACAGAACAACATACAGAAATATCTGAAAATATTATTCTGAATAGTTAAAAACAGTTTAAAGTACTTGCTGTGCCTCTCTCAGTCAATTGCTTACCTTTTGCTCTGAGGTCAATGTTGATTGCAACACCTTTACATAGGTGTATGCGAACAGATGCATGGGTCCAACCTCAGAGCTCACCTGTAATTGTCCCTGCATATATAGGTATGACTGCATTGATGTGTTGCCATAGTGCTTTCCAGTCTGCCCTTGACCCCTCCCTTACCTGTTACCTATGATGCAGTCATCTATCACAGTTTACTGTTATTTCACAAATCTCTCATTTCAGCCCTAAGTTTTGTGTTTTATTGGACTATAAGCTTATGTAGAATGCCACTGGGTTTTGCACATGAAGACAAGTTCCTTGTAATAGGCTTGATTCTGGTCTTTGTGTGCAATTACTGTTTCTTTACTAAGTTCCAGACACTTTCATCTGTGTGAAAAAAAGTAGAATTACAAAGGTATGAAGAGAGAATATTCTGTAGTGTGTGATTTTGGTTTGAAATTTTTTTTTTTTTTTTTTGGGGGGGGGGGATGTGGGTAATACATGAGAAGACAGGAGCTTCTCTTCTGCTGATTTGGCAGCATTTGCATTTGGAAAATTTATGAAGTATGCAACATTTTATGACAAACAGTGAAAAGGAAATGCTGAGCCTGCAGCACCATTTTTATTGTTGCTAAACAGAAACAAATTGCAGTATAACTAAACTTTGTACTTCTTAACTATTTACTTTGTGATATTTAACTGAGCAACTTTCTCTGGCATCTGAATGTTTTCAGTAGTGGAAGATCTCAAGAGGAGGAAGTAAGAGTTTTAAAAAAAATGTCTCTTTCACTCTAGGATTGGCTTGCTGCTGTCAGCATGTCAAATTTGAAACCAGGTTGCAAGTTGGGGAGTGTGTTACAGGTCCTATTTTCAGCAATGTTCATCTACTGCTGAGAAAGTATTAAATAAATCTTGTATGGAGAGCAATAGAGGAACACCATGGAAGGCATCCACTACATGTGATCACTAACTGAAAAAGCACACACCTCTTCATTTTTGGACTTGTCAATTTTTGTATCTTCCTTCCTCAGTTTCACATCTTCTCCATTCCTTACAAAATGTTGGGTAGCACATATTCACACAGAACATGGTATAGATTTTATCAATCTGTAAAACACTGAAGTATTAAAGTACACTTATAACTCTAGTGTTTATAAAAATTTGCCTTACAGAAGTGGCTCTACTGTTGCGAAAAGTGCCTGGAAAACAGGTTTCTTGTAAGCTCTGGTTATTGTTTTTCTTACTCCAAACTGTCATCTCACTGTGCGCTAATGAAAATGTTATATTTATATCTTTTTTCCGTTTGTCATTGTGCTGTGTCCACCCAGAAGTTTGTGTTTGTTTCCTCCTAACATATGTGTGGAAATAGTCATGAGTGTAAGGACGAACATAGCATATGCAACAAGGGAGAAATAGGTCTGATCATATATACCATTCCTGAGTCTTTTAAAGCTGGGCCTCTTGGCAAAGCATTTATTTTCCAGGCCAGTTTTCAACTTGCTCTTCATTTCATATCTAAGTTTCTTCTCACCAGAGATGTGCTTTCCTGCTGAATCTCACCCTCCCTCCATTGGTTTTGAATTTGTTCAAAAATATGCCACAAGAAACTCTATTTCATAACATCAGGGTTTTAAAACTTGAGTTAAAGGATTTCAAGAAAATGATGGGCAGAAATTGAGTATGGGCTCAAAAGGTAAATATTTCAAATAATCGAGACTGCCTCAGAGCAAGACATTTACAATTAAATGCTTTCTAAATTGTAGCTTTAGCTAATAATTTTGTTACGACACTGTCTGAATCCTCACACAAGAGGTGGTTTTAGGGTGTTTAAATTAGAGTAGCTGGATAGAATGTTGATTTTGGTCTTTCATTTTTCAGAGACTGTCAAACAATATTACAACACATAAGGTTGATGCTGCTTCTAATATTTAGAACGTTATGCCAGTGTTATACCTTCTACTGTGTATTTGCTTCCAGTCCTTTTATAAAGAGAGGTTTACCATACTTCAGGCAAACTAGGCTTGCTGAGTTATAGCAGAGAGAATATGGAAGTCTTTGCTCAGAAGTGTGTCGAGGCAAGAAATTTAGTGTTGTCCCATTGTGGTACAAGTTCCTTTGAATTTTTTCATATGAATTACATAAATACAATTTTTTACTTTGTTAAAATCCTTGATTCTTCAAATGTCATTCAAATGAGGCAATGAGCTAATGATTTACATTACAGGAGAGAGGTCAAATAAATTTTTTTAATCAGCATTATCTATTTTCGATATCTGACATAAGGAAGGTGTGTCAAATGAGAGACTATCAAGACAACCTATTAATTTCTAACTTAAATTAATAGAAATGCTAATTCACACAGAAATTAATGTAATTGTTGCACCCGAGAAAAGATTTTGTGTTACAAAATAATTTTTTCTTAACATGAGCTGAAATCAAGTGTAATGACAGGGGAAGGTACATTTATATGGGCATATTAGTTTGTTTTGACAGAAATTATCCTCCCCTCAGAGGATTATAATATATGGTATTAGTGGATCACTAAAAAAAAAAAATTGTGGGTGTATTGTTTCAGAAATTAGTGGTGGTTTGGGTTTTTGGTGGGTTTGGGGTTTTTTTTTGTTTTGTTTCAGTACAGAATCCTAAACTTCCTTAAAAATTCTGTGATATTAGGTGTCTTTAAAGTTATTGAATCTAGAGACTATTCAGATTAGTTACTGACTTTATTTCTCCTGCCAAGCTGAGAAATTTTGTGACAAACTTCATTGTGAGGTTTCGGTGGTTTGTTGTTTTTTGGGTGTTGTGTTTTTTTGTTTTTTTTTTTTTAATTTCTGGAGCAGATGTTTGTCTTCTATGTGAGACATAAATTGTAGGATGTGGTAGAGGTGATGAAGTTTACACTTTCCGTAGCCTTCAAAAGTTGTTGTAAAATCACCAGCTGTGTTCCCATGGGTTTATCACTCAAATGCCCTACTCACTTGATCCTTGAAATTCTGGGAATGACAGATTTCATTGAGTCAGTTCTTGAACCAAATAATATAGATTTGCTTAAGTGAAACATAATCTTGAAATATGAGATTTCTATTTTTTTCAAACTCTTAGAAAACCTTTTTAAATGCATAAGCCCATATGTTCCTCATGCTGTGCAAAACTGTTCAGAGGGAACAAAGCCAGTTAAAAATTCAGAGATCTAGTGGAACTAGATAGCTGAGGAAGTTGCATAATATAAGGGTTCGCACCAAGATTTCAATCAAGAGTTAAGATTAATGGGAATTCAAAGCCACAAAACTTTAAATTTCTATTGGTGACTGGAGGATTCCTGACAGCTCAGGTCAGATCTCTTAATGACACATTGCAAACTGGAAAGGACAAAGCTGTTGGGCAAAATGAAACTGCAAGCCTACCAGCCCCCTTTGGGCTTTATAAATTATGTACAGGACTGCTTTAGCCTGCTGAATGTGGTAGGAGTGGAAAGGTACGAATGTTATTGTGAGGCAGTTTTTATTCTCTTTCTTCACAGTATAAAATACTGTATTGCAGAGGTGAAAAACAAAATAACATCGCATATCTATGAAAGACCTCACAAATAAACTTTATGGATGTCACAAGTTTAAAATTAATGCTTTAGCATTAATGAAAATGCCATTAAAGGATAAATGTTAATATATTTTTTCCAATAAAAGAGCCAAAGAGAGAGAATACTTGAGGGAGGACATTTTCCTTCCTAATTCTCACTCCATCCAGTCCCAGTAAAGGTCGCTTATTGCATAAATCCTGGAGAAGTACTTATTAGAACCATTTTCCCTTAAAAGGGGTACAGAAATGGAAAGAGGTAGGCACCTATATTTCACAACAATCAGAAAAATAAAAGAAGCTTAATTCTGAGCTGTCACCTAAATGATTTTTGTGAAGTTGTAAAATTAATTTATGTAAACGTTGGCAAGTAGCAATCACTTTTTCATTGTCCAGAATAATGGAAAACCCAGATAACATGTCACCAGGGCATAAAGGGATCTGGCCTGCAGAGAACTGGTAATCTCATCTTTACTCAAATGGATTCACACAGGAATGCTTGGGCATCCTTTCACAAAATTTTCTGGTGCCTCAAGCATCTGATAAGTTTTCCTCAGGTGCGGTGTGGCCCTGGCTGGCTTTGTGTGTTCATGCTGTGGCTTTGCTCGCAAGCCTTCACAGTCTGTGGCTCCTGGGAAGAGCAATGCTCATGTGGCTTTTCAGAAGTCAGCTTGGATGTGGACTTGCTTAATAAGCATTTCACACCTAAACTGCTTCTAGCCCTGTAACCCCTATGGCTGCAGTCATGTTGCATGTTGGCAAAATTAAGTGTTCAGAGCCAGGCTATCTCTGCACAAAGACCAACTCTGTGACTACATCAGACGCATGACTAATTTGTAACCTGTATGGTTAATGACGTGGATAATGGAGAGTTTTCTGTGTGTTTATTAATGCCCTAGTAAAACCTATGAGGAAATTAATATTTGTGTTTTGAAGAAGGATTTAGACAGTACAGTAAACATGGTTTCATGTTCTGTTTTTTTCTTCTCTCTGTTAAGTGATTATTTTCCACTGTGTGTATGAAGTAATGCAAGGAAAAACAGTGTGTGACCCTAGAACTAATGAGGTTATAGTGCACGTATATCAGGCTGTTATAATTTGGGTGGGTTTTCTTTCAACTTATTGTTGATTTCTCAGCTTCAGCAACTTCTTCAAGTGATGCTTGCTAATTTTCAAAATGTAAAACATTGAATACCTCATTTATTCCTGTGTACTGTTGCTCAACCGAGACATGTTTTTGCCCAACACAGAACTTTACCTACTGCTCATGATTACTTAAATATCTTTTTTGGCAAGCTGTGACCTAAAGTTCTTTGGGAGTCCAGGTAAATAATAATTTCTCATCTTTGTTCCTTACACTGTTGACTTCCCACCAAGAACTGTAAGAGGTCAAAGAAGCAGGATTTGCCTTTATAGGATTCTACCTGTTCTATCCTATTACCTCATAGTTATCTGTTTCACTTTAGGTTTATCTGATTCTGAAGGGGCCTGGCTTAATAATTCTGAAGACCATTACTGGTGTTTTTTCTAAAGGTAGTCACAGCATGGGTTGCTTAGGCAACCTCCAGTTCTTATACGAAGCCAAATAATCAAGGCCAGGTTTCATCTCTGTGTGAGTACTAACTGATCAAAACCATACATGCAATAGTCCAGAATAACTTAAAAATTATTTGCAGCTTTTGTTTGTTGTGAATATAGTTATGCTTCACTATTAGCAAACAGTACTGTCAAGCAAGCTGATTTCAAATGTTCAAAGCTAGTTAAAGCAATTTTCTGTTAATCTGAGATTCCCCATTATAGTACAAACACTAAGCATAGTTTATGGGAATCTTAATTCATACTTGTTGGAAACTAGATTTTGCAATATAAATATTTAGATATACTGGATCTTCAGAATTAGGTTAAGCATATGTCTGCAATTAAGACTTGTGACAACAATAGCTCTGTGATGACTTATTGTAGAATGTTTTTATCATAATTATTTTGTTAGCAATGTGTAGTTCATCAATTCTGAATATATGATTAGTTCAAAATCTACTAGAGAGGTTTTTGGTGATAACTGTGGGTTATTTCTGTAAGTAGCTTAGAAATGCTTAAAAGATCCTAATAGATTTCCCGCTAAGAACTATTGTTCTTAAGTAAATAGTCATGAAACAGAAGGATAGGGAAACAGCAAAAAAGTCAGTAGGGCACATTTACTGGGAATAAGAATCTACCTGTCTTGCTTGTCACCTACCAAGCTGTCTTGGTTTGGTTCTAGCTAATTGACACAAATTGGAAGATTGACTAGCTGGTTCATTTTCAGAATAGTTAATTTATTTACTTGCTGCTTGATGAATGAAGGAGAGAAATTAATTATTCTGTACAAATAAAGACTAGATGGTGAGTATAAACTATTAGCAGAGAGTTGAGATTGATGCAGTGCTAAGAATGCTGCTGATTGTTTCCTGATAGTTCTTTATCTAGAAAGACAAAGATTTATAATTTGGAACCCCAAATTCCCACTACTATATATGAATTACTTTATGATAGAAATTTGATTTCAAGTATCTTTCTCTCTAAGAGGAGGGAAAAAAATGAGTGAGCATAAAATAGTTCATATTTTGGCTAGTAGACTATTTAGTAGAACTACTTCATTCTACTGCTGTATGTTTTATGCTGTATTACGCCTGTGATAGCTTTCTGTTGACCTGATAAATTGCCTGGACTGATTAGTGGTTGTCAATGAAGTATGTCTGTATAGTGTTGTCTTAACATTTAATTAGATTTATATAATGAGCATCCCCTGACATTACTGTGGTAACTGTACTGGAGAAGACCCTAATTAGTAAACTCCCATAGTGTTTAAAGGGTGCGCTTGACATTTTTCTTGTCTGTACATTTTGATTATTTTGCCAGCCTCTGAATGTGAAAAATGTATCTTCTAGTCCATTTTTTTTAGTGTGGCAGCAGTTAGTGGCAGTAGCAAAGAAAATGTGTAATTTTCACACTTTTGATACCATGCCTCTTTGTACTTGTACAGAGCTTGCATGAAGCAAAACATATTTTAATTCCCAATGTTGTTTCTATTTCAGGACTTTTTTGATACTCTTGTAACTTAAACGACTATATGGTGTCTTCTGTAAAACTTAAAAAGTATTCCTTCTATTGTAGAGCTACTGCTCCACTGAAAAGCAAATTTGAGCTGGCACCTTCATTCTACACTGCCACTTGTGGGCTTTTTACTTGGGAAAAGAACTTTCTGTGATGAAATGTTACATATATGGTAACAGAGAGATGTATTTCTTTCTGTATTATGATTGAACTTTCATTTAAGTGTCATCTGAAAAAAAAAGTGAAAATAAAAACTGTATCTGTTTTGTTTGATGACGATCATAGATATCAGGTAGAGGTATATTCTTAGTGAAAATGTATTTTCTATTACAGTGCAGGAAACATAAGACACATAAAATGCATAATATTAATCTGTACTAACACCAGCTGTTAACACTCTAAGCAAACTGCAGTCCCATGGGTTGTCAGTAAAGACTTAAGTAAATATGTACGCAGGGAATCAGTATATTCTGTGTCTGAGAATAGTCTGTCCCGTCCTGAGGACACCATGTCATAGTGCTTTGTTGGCATAGATAAAAGGGTTGTCATTCTAAACATACTGGCACATCTCCTTTGTCAGCCTTGGGAGGTCCTGATCCTTCAAAATGTGACATAGCTTCATCACGGACAGAAGATTAACAGACTGTCCTTCACTTCTTAACTCAACCGTAAAGATTTGCAGAGTGGATTAATGAGCCATTAAATATGCCCATGGAAGTTCAACTGTAAGAAGGTGCCCAAAGACCACTGTTATGTTGGGCTATAACATTCCTTTTCCTGCTGCTTTGCTTTATTACATTTTCTGCGCACGTTTCATTTTCCCATTTTTCACATCACAGACGAGCATGTTTGACCCCTCTGTTTGAGTATCTTGCCTGTTTTCTGTTTGTCTTTCTCTTATTTCTATCCACTTCCACCTGATTATCAGGGGTCTGACCTGGATTTGCTATACCCCAGACACTGCAAAAGCTGAGGGAGGGGCTGGGATCTTCATTTTGCTCTTGGAGTCTTTTAAAGTGCTTTCAGTAGCAATAACAAGCCAGCTTGTATGTAATTATTTTCACCAGCACATTTCTTCTTCCCCTCAAGACATCTTGAAATGCTTCTTAGTTTTGCAGGTGGCTGGCCTGGAGTTAAATACGACTTTTACTTTCAAAGCTAGTTTCTCTCTGTTTCTCTTTCTAAATAAGTATTAAAGTTGAATATAGACCAGCTACCTACATATGCTTTTGCATTCATCTCTGTTTTCCATTATTTTGTGTTTCCTGAGGCAAAGCTGATTTCTGTGGAGCTATATACAGAGAAAGGGTCGTTAATAAAATCTCATCTGTTGAGCTAGTACTTAGCAAGTGTGTTCTCAGTTCACTCATGCACTTGAGGAACAGAGAATGGAATGGCATTGGGAAATAATGTTCTTATTCCCATTCACTAGTTGAGACTTGTAGCATGGCATGTTGTCCTGGTTTCAGCTGTGATAGAGTTAATTTTCCTCCGAGTAGCTGGTGTAGTGCTGTGTTTTGGATTTAGTTTGAGAATAAACTGATGTTTTAGTTGTTGCTAAGTAGTGCTAAGTTGTTGCTAAGTAGAAAAAGTCAAGGACTTTTCCAGCTTCCTGTGCCCTGCCAGGTGCACAAGAACCTGGGAGGGGGCACAGCCAGAATAGTTGATCCAAACTGACCAAAGGGCTATTCCATACCATATGACGTCATGCTCAGTATATAAACTGGGAGGGTTGGCCAGGAGGCTGCGATCGCTGCTTGGGAACTGGCTGGGCATCGGTCAGCAGGTGGTGAGCAATTGCACTGTGCATCACTTGCTTTGTATATGATGATGGTGATGATTATTGTTATTATTTTCCCTGCCTTTTCTGTCCTATTAAACTGTCTTTATCTCAACCCACAAATTTTACTTTTTTTTTTTCAATTCTCTCGTGCATTCCACTGGGGAGGGGGAGAGTGGACGAATGGCTCTGTGGTGTTTAGCTGCCTGCTGGATTAAACCACAACAGTCCTTTCAATTTCAAAACTGTAAATAATTCTCCTGATAATGTAGTAAAAATTGGTTTGTTCAAGTTACATGGATCTGTGATTGTGCTTTTATGAGTGCTTACTTAATTTTGTAATATATTGGTACTAACAGCTTGACAGAATTTTATTGGTGAAATTCTTATTTATTAACTCTTTCAACAAGCATTCCTAGTTTAATATATTTTTCTGAAGAAAATAAAACCATTAGTGCTAGAAACGAAGGATACTTGCTTACTTCAAATGAGAGAGCGCCTTCATGTCAAAACACAGTGATTAGAGATGTGTATATATGAATATAAATGGTATAACAGAGAGCTAGAAATGTCAAAGTACTACAAACCTTAATTAAACCTTAAAGAAATAAAACTGTCTTAATTCAGTGTGAAAAATGTAAATGTCTAAATGAATAAAATTTGAACTTCAAGGAACTGGGTAGCTAAAGAAAGGAGGCATAACCTATGGATAAGCTCAGGAGGCTATTTTATATAGGAGAAATGCTGTGTATTTTAGTGAATGGAACAAAAAGGGTACACAGGTTGGTGCTGAATGCAGAAGAAACCCAAGCTGGTACGTGAAGAGAGAGAAACTTTCACAAAACAGAAAAAAAAAAAGTGCATTGGGAAAAAGAGCTGAAGAAATAGCCAGCCAGGGCAAGTATTTATGCACAGGAGAGACTCTGTCAGTGAATTACATTGCCTGTCGGGGCTGTGGAAGATTAGTTCCAGATCTTGTTGAATCAAAAACATGGTTACCCTTGAGAAGGCAGGTCATCGAGGGTATAAAGTATCTTTGGAAAGCTAAGGCTTGTCTCTTATGCCTCATTTGTAGAAGGGAGAGAATAGCACATTCATCTCTCAGAGACGATGAGAAAACAAATCGTTCAGAATTATGGGGTACTCGGGTATTATGGGGCACAGGCACGCTAATACATGAAGATAACTCATTAAATGACAATGCAGAGCTACTCAAGTTAGCACTGAACTTATCTGCGAGGCTGTGTGACTGCTTAAGGAGGTCTTGCACCACTGTGCAATAGTTCTCATGAGGGCAAGGCTTATGGCTTAGCCGTGGGAGCTGCTCTTCAGTACAGCAGCTAAACAGCTTTTGGAGCGGGACCTTTGTACAGGACTGCACTGTGTTACGTAGCTGTGCCAGGTCACACCCCACAACTGCCACGGGCGTCTCTGCACCACGCTGTACTGCATGCTACCATCTCCACTTTGGCATCAGTGTTCAGTATAGAATTGTTCAGGTTGGAAAACACCTTTAAGATCATAGAATCATAGAATCGTCTAGGTTGGAAAAGACCTTTAAGATCATCCAGTCCAACCATTAACCTACACTACCAAGTCCACTCTAAACCAATCAAGGGTAGACTAGACTAAACCATGTCCCGAAGTGCCACATCTACCTGTTTTTTGAACGCTTTGAACACTTATATAGCCTAAAAGAAAGCAGTATGGATGGTAGCAAGTCAGAGAAGGTTATTAGTGCAAGATGACATGCTTCAGGGGATTGTCAGAGGCAGAGATCAAACCTTCTGGCCATGGCAGAGTTGTAAATCTGTGTGTGCTCACCCCGTCACTAAAGGGAGCCGGGGAGCACTGCTGTGCCGTCAAGCATTGTGCTTGTCTTCTGCTGTACACTCAAGATCTCAGCTTTATACATTTACATTATGTCAGTATCCTTGCTAATGTCTTCTTTCTTTGAGGTTCTTTGGAAATACTTCCAAGAGAGCGGATACTTATTTTGTGCTTAGTGTTATTTTGAAATAGAAGAGAGAAACTGATGCTGTGCTTAGTTTTATGCTTTAATTAGCAAACACAACAAATACTACACCTTTGTTTTGGGGTTTTTTTTTAATGGTTTGTGAAGAATAGCATATTATAAATCTGATGTGCATATAATCTGCCTGAATCTTAGCTTGCTGGAAGCCACGAGTGTTGTGGTTATGATAAATACATGTCCTGTATTGTTTGCATCCCACAAAGAAACAAAAATCAATATTCTCTATGGGAAATAATTAGTAAATCATTATGGTCTGTTATTATAATGTTTTTATTTTTGTTCAGCTGTCAGTACCATTAGTCATTTGCCCTCATATTCCCTTAGATAATTTTATAAAGTACTATTGTTTGGTTTCTGGCTGCATTTAACTTATTTTTATTTTTAATAAATAAAGTTTGTAAGGAGTTTGCTCCTTATTAGCAAGCAATACGGTCATATCCATCAATAGGAATTTTTAGGTATCCTGTGACAGATGAATAGTTATGAAAGAGTGTATTTAAATGCTAGTTGACAGAAAATTGAGAGTCACCTCTGGAAACTGAGGTGCAGCTATTTTCTTGTTAACAACTACAGACTTGAAATTAGTTAGAAGGTGGTGAAATTTGATATTCTCTTGGAAGGTACTTGTTAAAATACTTGTATGCATCATAATACGGAAAATTCTGCTAAATATTTTGAAGAAGGCTTATGTTGTCAAGAAGGATTACCTGTATATAATACCTAGTAAATTGATATAAAAGCCAGATTACATTTGATGAAAACTTGTAACAGATCTGCTGAAGGCATAAAATTTGGATTGCGTTTTAACAAAGGTTAAATAAGCCCATTAAATAACTGTTACCACTAAACTAACTGAAATATACTATTGCAAGTAATCCTTTTGCATACCCTCACCCTTCTGATATATATTATGAAGATCATGACTTAAGATCTGACCTCTGCTAGGAGGAAATCATGACAGATGGCCTACTCAGGGTTTTTCAGGATAAACGGATTCTGGTTATTTAAGTTATAAATAATTACTGCCCTACTGGCCTAATGCAGCAGTTACTGGTAACAGCTTAAATAACTAGTCCCTTACATAAGTAAAGTATATTGTAACCTAAAAGCTAATAATTATGTGAACAAACTTTTGAATAATGTTACTGTGATAATTTTCAACTGCAATTTCCAGAAAACAAATACAAAAGTAGGCCTTAGAAGTGAATGCATAGGTAAAAAAGTATGACTCAAATAGCTGAAATAATACTTTATTTAAATGGGGTTCTCATTAGACAATAATAATTATGGTGGCATCATTATTGGAAGCAATTATTCTTGTCACTCTGGCTGCTGTCAAAAAGTAAATCAGGAAATACTTGGAAAAATTAAGTAGGAAAAAAAAAAAGGTTGAAGGATTATGTAGCCCTTCTAGTTTTTATGTTTGTAGTTAACTTAGTGAAATAAATAAAAATGTTTTGCTGAAAAGATAATAAACCTGGAGAGGTGCCAGAAGACTGGGTAAATATCAGTATGGCACTCTAAACTGAAATTAGTGGGATTCTTAGAGTGTCTTCAGAGAGTTTCAAATTAAGCCTAAACCTAATTTATTATAGGACTTAAAAAATGAGGCAAAACATAAAAATCTAATTAATATCAAAGAAATATAATTTTAAAGTGTTAACCTACTTCTCACCATTTGATGAGCGCTTGTGTAATGGTAATGCTTTTATACTATGTTTGTTTGGGAAATAAAGCACCAAGAGTCAAAACCAATAATGAAGCATACTTCTACATAAACCACTTAAGCACTGTGAATTAAAACAAAAAAAAATCAACAATAATATATAACCACATTCTTTCTCATGCTTAAAGAGTCAGCAGAGAATACATGTAGAAAATATGCTGGGTGTAATGGACCTGATTATTATTCTCAAGTTTTTATTAAAAAAAAAAAAAAAAAGGTTTGTTTCATCTTGTTTCTATATACAAAATGAACCTACTGGAACAGGTGAGAATTTCACAGAAGTGTTTCTGGTAATTTAGTTGGGGTGCAGTGATTGCATTCCTGTCATTCTGATGTTACTCACCCTAAAAGAGATTCTGAAAACTATCTGAAATTAGGTAAGAAAAACTTAAGAGACCAGCAAAGATAAAGTAGCAGTGGCCTTCTGATATAGCCTGTCCTTCAACAGAGTTGTTACAGATAGCATTATGAAGAGCAATAGTACCTAAGCAGCAGGATATGCCTTTATTCCAGCACTGATGACCGCTGTCTAGTGTAGGTGGTATGTGACAGGCCTATCACAGGAGCGGTATCCGAACTGCTCACAAGCATGAGGTTTCTGTGTTTAGGGTTGTCAAAGGAGGATGGTTTATGAGTGCCCAGAACATTGTATGTGACAGAAGAACTTCTGTTAAAAATACTCCTCTGACAAAGGGGAGATACTTCTTCTGTTGGACCAAGCATGGTCTTAGCACACTTTGGTGTGTGTACTTCTGGCACTTCAGTGAAATGTGATTCAATGTAATTTTTCCTTTGTTCTTAAAAACTCATTTAAATACAGTATTGCTTTGTCTAACCACTCCATAACTATCCTTTGAAACAGGGGTGTTTAGTGGTTAAACTATGTCTTTCAGACATCTAACCTTTATTGGATTAAAAAAAAAAAAATGCTACTTCTGTCTTCATCTTCATATTTTACTTCAATAGCGAGCTCTGCCTGATTCAAAGTGGGTTTTATCTTACACATAAATATATCCTTCTTCTCTAAATAAACCGCATAAGAATGAGGAAAAGCTTTGCAAGATAGACTTTTCCTTTTACATAAGCAGAACAAAGTCCGTTAAAGACTTACTTTAGCTTCTTATGCCCTGTGCGTTTGGATAACTGCATGCATAACTTTATGAGTTAGTTAATGCTTTATCTTCTTGTGGATTTTTTGCATGTTACACTTTCTGCTGTTGCTATGGCTTTCCTGAAGAATTTCCATCTGGCAAGTGCTCAGTGTGGTTTTAACACGTGCACTTACCAGTCATGCCTTTGTTGTTGACTGAAGCTTTGGTTTAAGCTGCTTGGCAATCGTGTACGGTTAAATATATGCAAACTCACAAAGCAAAACCATACTTTGTTCTTGTTCTGAAAACTGTTTGTTTCAAGACTGTTCTCCTTTCTACATGGGGGTCTGATGCATCTGGAATTTACACGGAGAGGTCCCGAGGGAAGGGTTAGGCACCCTTTCGTCACTCACTTGTAGGCAGGAGCACATACTGTTGCATTGCTTTTGAAAGCTCTGAGAACATTTCAATGGAGACGTCTAGCATTGGATGAACAAAGCATTCCCAAGAAGAGTAGCTGTGTGTCGTGTTTTAGCCCCAGCCGGCAGCTAAGCACCACGCAGCCGCTCTCTCACTCCCCCTACCCCGATGGGATGGGGGAGAGATTCGGAGGAGTAAGAGTGAGAAACACTCCTGGGTTGAGATAAGAACAGTTTAATAATTGAAATAAAGTAAGATAGTAATGATAATAAAAAGCCGGGTTAGCTCAGTTGGTTAGAGCACGGTGCTAATACCGCCAAGTTCACAGGTTCAATCCCTGCTCACTGCAGGGGCGGTTGGGCTCGATAATCTCTCAAGGTCCCTTCCAACCCAAAAGCATTCTATGATTCTATAATAACAATATAATAATGATAATAATAATAACAATATACAAAGCAAGTGATGCACAATGCAATTGCTCACCACCCGCTGACCGATACCCAGACAGTTCCCGAGCAGCGATCGCTGCTCCCCGGCCAGCCCCCCCCAGTTTATATACTGAGCATGACGTCATATGGTATGGAATAGCCCTTTGGTCAGTTTGGATCAACTATTCTGGCTGTGCCCCCTCCCAGTTTCTTGTGCACCTGGCAGAGCATGGGAAGCTGAAAAGTCCTTGACTAGCGTAAGCAGTACTTAGCAACAACTAAAACATCAGCGTGTTATCAACATTTTTCTCCTACTAAATCCAAACCACAGCACTATGCCAGCTACTCGGAAGAAAATTAACTCTATCCCAGCTGAAACCAGGACACTGTGATATTAAAAGCAAGAACCTTTTAGAAAACAAAGCCATATTTGATGATGATATAGAGGTTGCTTATTAAAATAGTTTGGAAAAGAAGTAGAATTAAACTCTGCATAGGCAAATACAGATTTGGCAGTATCTACATGTGTAAAGATTATTTTTTTTAAATATTAAATCAGTAGCCATAAATATACCTTTCTTCTTCTTCTAATTTCTCAACATTTTCTTCTTGCAGTCCTCAGAAATGCAAGGAGGTAGAATTACAAAGCTAAAAATTTAGCGGGGGGTGGGGGGGAGGAACTGTGATGGTTTCTCTAAAGAGCCTTGAGTGATTTAAAATTACTTTCTGCTTTACACAAGAGATACTTTTCATTGTGCAAAAAAAAACCCCAAGTGTGACTATAAAGACAAACATACCCACAATTTTTATCTCTTTAGTAACCCAAAAGACTATTTTCTTTGAAAGCTTTTAAAGATTTCTTGTCACTCTTTGGGTGTAGTGGTTATGGAGTGGTTAGACAAAGCAGTGTTAGCTGCAATCATTTTTGTACCAGTCATCTTAAATTGATTTATTTTCAATTATTAAATTATTTTAAGTAATGAGTGAAATTTGGATCCCTACTTATGATGAAAAAGAATCAAAGTCTTGAAAGGCTAAGGACAACTTAAAATACATATTAGCAGTGTAACAGAAAAGAACAAAACATAGGTTGGCTTTAGTGGAAATAATGATATGGTTAATTATGGTACAGAAGCGTCAAAATAGCCACTTTATAGTCTCTGAAAATTCACTAGATAATATAGGTAGTAATTTTAAAAGATGCTTTAGTTGACACTTTGCAGGCTTAAATAAACAATTGAAGCAAGTTCTAGAAAATTTGGTTATAATAAAACTTTTAATACTCTAAAGAGTGGTGCTGATACTGTGGTTATATTTTTAAAGAGCTGCTGAAGTGACACATTCGTAAGCATAACTAAGTTAAATGACAACTCTGTTTTGTCTTTACAGCTAGGGACATGATTTACTTGTGCATAATTGGGTTTACTCTTCAAGTAGTGCCCTAGAAGCGCTTCTAAAATCAGTCATTAATAAATATGAGAACATGTTTGAATTCTGATTCTTACATCCACTTAATGCAGAGGAGTTTGATTGTGTGTATGCAGTAGCTATGCAAGAAAACTGGTATCTTGATCAGTACCGTCATTGTAGGCATCGGCTGAGTAATTTGTGGGTAAGTGTGCTTGGTTTTTGTTAGTCTCTGGTTGTTGTTTTTATTTTTTTTTTTTTTTTCAATGAGGCTAGCACATTAGGTATGTATTCTAGCTAATTATTGCAGGTATCAGTCAGGAACATTTTACAAGCTTGATGGCCTTTGAAGCTACTGACACTGCAAGTTACATTAATTAAATGCTGGACTCATCTGTTTCTTACAAAAGTACTCCTCAGTTTGGAGGGGCAGGTGGCACTTCTGATGAAAAAGGGTTTTACCAAAAGTTATCAAATTTCTATGTGTAAACTAATTCTGCCCCATCCCCACCCCCCTGCCCCGGCCTTTAAAGAGCCACTACTGAATTGGACTGGACTGGACTATTTTATAGCTGTTGGCATGATCACATATATTCTAATATGACTTTCTCTTTTTTTAATATAGAGATAATTTTCAAACTTGAGGTTTAGCTTCTTATTTGTAAAAATACAGAGCTAGAGTGATTGTGCCGTTATGCTGTGGCTACACTGAACTGTTCTTGTGAAACACAACAGTCATAGGATAATATTGACTCTCTGGTTGAGAAAAGCTTATGGCTCGCTTGTGACACAAAAATAGCACAAGCTCTCAGAGCTTTCTGGTGCATCCAGCCCATGAGTTTATGTTCATATTCAAATTAGAATAATTGATTGGAAGTCACAACTTGATAAGACTCAGCTAAGAGATACACAAAACACAACAGGGACTGTATTTCTTTTAGCAGAGTTCAGTAACTGAAGGCTATTTGCATTTCAGTATTCCTGCAGCTCTACTCCTGGAATATTTTGATGGATCTGCCAAGTCATACAGTGTGTTTAGTTGCTGGACAAATACCATCACTTTGATTGCTCTTGGGAATCTTCAAACACAGAGAACAAAACTATTTAGCTTAGATAAAGAACAGTATGTTTTGTGTTCAGTTTCCTGCTGTTCTATGGTAGCATTTAGATCCTGGTAAGGACTGAAAAAGCATAAGCTTCTCATGTACTTCATCTTAATTCAGCCTTTGTTGAGGCCTTTGTTACCTGAATCTAATTATATTCCTGAATTAAGCTTATCGATTCTTTTCTCTTGCTAGATTAATGAACTTTTTTTGGGAGGCATTATGCTTTTATTTCATATAACTGGCTAATTCTTAATACATCATCCTTAACTAAACCCCTATTTATTTAGTATTAATACTGTGCAAAGATGTACTTGAATCTGTATGTCCCTTTGCTTGCCTAAATTATAAGTAAAAGTTGTATCCCCTGAAAAAGTATGAATAAAGTAATTCTTTTGTTTTTAAACAAATTTATAGGGGATGAATTAAGATTTTTTTCAGGCAGTTTATTTGAGGTATTGGTTCTTCAGTTGTATAAGTGCAAGTCCTCCTTTCAATTATGATCTGTACAGTGGTAGTCATCATTTTGATTCCTCTGGGCAAAAAGGAAGAATTGCAAATGTTCCAAGTAGTTCTGCACCCCAAGAGGAACAGAGAAGGAAAGGTGAGAGTGACCATTTTAAGGGATTTTTTTTTTTCTTTGTTTTTTTCAAAGTAGAAAGACTGTATATTTTTGTGGGAGAATGGTCAGGAAGTTTTCCATCTGAACAGTGTTCTGGAGAGAAGTAGCTTTTAAATAATGAGTGAAATATTCTTTATAAATCAGAGTGAAGACCTTTTTAGAAGTTATATGCTTTTTTTTTTTTTAAGTTCATATTCTTTCTTCAAGGAAGAACCAAAGCAGTAAAGGGCTCCCATGCAGTGAGCTGTACCAGCTAAACATGTAGCCTTCTTGTTCATGGTGTGCATTGAGAAGAACAGTGAAGCCTGGGATCTTTTCAGACATAACAAGTCAAAAATTTATGTATACATTCCTCTGGGCTGTAATCTTTATATAGTATTCTTCTGGGGGAGACTTAAAAAAATTTTTACATTTATTCCAAATAGGCATTTTGTAGCTTTTTAATTTTTTTAGGATTTTTTTTTTTTCACTAGCCAGCATTAATCTCTAGTTTCCAGGCATCTGCACAAAAAATGCACAACAATAACTTACTGATCATGGGAGAATGCTATTCAGCAATCTTAACAAATTAAATCTGCCCATAAATCCTGAGTGTAGTGAAATGTTTTACTGATTGATTTTACCAAAATGGAGAACCACTTCCTGAGAGCTGTTTGTCTAACTATGAAGGCTCAAGTGGCATGAAAGATTGGATGAAGGTTAAACTGGTGTGAAAGATTGGCTCAACGTCTTTTCTACAAACTTCACTTGTTAGCTATAAAGCAAGTGGTACCTCTTTGCCGAGCCCCAGGTGCAGTCATAAACAGCAGCGGATCATCCCTTTTCACCCAGTTTAATAAAGTTGCCCCGTGTCATACCTGATACAGGTACCCTCCTCTGCTCGTAAACTCCACTTACCAGGCAATATGTGAGGAACCACCATGATGGGTTCCAGAGCAGCAGAAACAAATGGTTTGTCTCATTTTGAAGAGTCTAAACAATATTGAAATACTTCCTGCTTGAAATTTTGAAAGAAAAACAGGAAATTCCAGAGACATCAGAATAGTTTTAAAAAGACATTTTACTTTCTCAGAAGATTTTGTGTGCTTCCATTTAAAAAGAAGCAGGGACAGGATGGGCACTAATTTAATTAGAAGTCAGACTCCACTGTTCTTTCAGCCCTGCTTAGTTGGTAAATGGTATTTCAGCACAAATGATGTAGAAATTACCTAGAATTTGCAGTAGAAGCTTGAAAAAATAAAAGTTGTGATCGGTTGTCTCATATCGCAGAGGAGGAGGACATGTGCATATGCTTGTACTTCTCATACTTTTCCCTGATTCTCCAGTTTGATATGTTGGATATACAATGAAAAGCATTTAAAACACGGAGTCATTTTTTGTGCCTGTACACAGGTTGTTTAAATGCACAAGCTGTTCACTGGTACTTCCTTTACTCTTAAAACCAACCAGTTTGGTATGTAAAGTTCTGCTAGTTGCATTCACAAAATTAATGAAAATGAATAGCAGTGTAGGGCTTGCAAGAGAGTGGATGCTCTGATCCAGTGGAAATCATAACTGCTGCTAAGTTGGTGACAATGAGTTTAGTCAGTGCTTCAGTTAGATTTGTCATGGTGAAGCCTTTGCTGGGTTGTACTCATACTCAAGTTCTTGAAAGTCTACAACTGAAATCTTTTACAATGGAAAAATGGATTTGACTCCACAGACAGTCAATAGACTGTGTGGCAGTCTTCATGTTACTAATGCTTTACTGGAATATATTTTTATCTCATGTTAAGATTTCAAGACAGTGAAAAATTAATAAGAATCAGTTCACCTGTAGACTCACTCATGTAATCATCTCCAGTGAGATAAAGCTGAGGCTGGTTCCCACTTATTCTTTACTATCAGTTCTGTGAGGTTGTGTGGAGAAATACAGCTAAGTGCATTTCATGCTTTGAAAATTATATATTAAGTGTGGAAACGGTAGAGCTGTAGTTATTCAAGAAGCGCCTGTAGTTTATCAGAAGCAGAACCTGGAAAGATGAAAGCCTGCTGTAAACACAAGCACGTCTTGTGTATTGCATGGAGATGTGTTGCAGAAAAAAATAAACCCTTTACAAATATGTAATACTCAATGACATTAAATAGGTGCTCCTTTACTGTGTAAGGTCTTTAGCATTATTGTATGTACGTTCCAGATCTATCCAGTCTAGTGTTAACCTTGTTTGGAGTACTAGGCACTCAATCTGGTAGGTTAATCTTTTTGTTTATTATGTTTCATGATGTTACAGAATAGCATGGTTTAAATTAAAAAATGTTGTAAACAACCAGATTATAAATTGCTTCAGACGTGGAGAAAAAAAAAATTACTCAGAGTTATTTTTTGTAACTAATCAGCAAAATTTTGCACTGAATACCTACATTACCTATTTCAACTGGGAAAAGTAGATTGTGAAATTTTAAAAATACTTACGAAGTTTTCTTACACTTAACACCCCACCCCGCCTTACTAGTGGTGTATTTCCAGAATGTGTTAGTGTTACTTGAATACTATTTTGTTACTGTTATAAACTAAAAGGAAGTTCATGTGCAACGTACAGTTGGCACGTAACATTTATTGCTGGTGTGTGTGCATTACTTTTTGCTATTTACAATACATCCTAGTGTAATACATCAAGACAAGCCAGGTATTCTGGTGTGTGTGGTCATGAGTACATACACATATGTGTGTTTTGCACTGTTGATTTGTATTTAATACCTGCTACTGCTTTAGGGCTATTGCTAGTTGTTTCAAGGAATATGGGGTATTGCATCCAAATGTTATGGTTTTAGGAATGGTGCTAGTCTCACAGTTATTTTGTAATAAAATTCCTTTAAAATAACACTTTTTTAATTGAAGTGATAACTTGAGAAAGATTTAACATGGGGAGAAGGCACTGAATTTGCTGACACTGAAATAGTATTAATGCATGTAAGGTGTGCTGAAAGTGCATAGTTCTTTTCTAACCTGCATGGTGTAACCCTTTGGAGTACTTTAGATAAACACGTTCTTCTAAAAATATGTTTATTACCTTGTTTAGATATAACTTAATAAGCTGTTTTTAAAGGCATGCACCCAGAGACATGCATGGAATAAATTCAAAGTGTCAATGTTTCAGGGAATCTAAATTATTTTCAGAATTTCAGAAATTGAGAAGGGATAAGTGGAAGGAGAAAATGTTGGGCTGGTGCCAAGCGATAGCTCGTAACCCTCACAGACTTCCAAACAGCACAAGAACACCCGAGGTCTCAGGTGATGCTTCACATAACTCTACTTTGGTGAGTGAAAATTTGCATTTCATGACAGTGGCATGCGCAGATGAACTTCAGAAGTGTTAAATTTATTTTAAAAAATGCAGTGTTTGCCATTGATTGCATTGTCTCAGTGTGTGAAGCCTTTTGACATTACAGCTATGTACTCTTTCCATTTGCTATGTTTTCATCTTTTATGTTATGCATGGTCCATTCTGACTTGCATGCTGTGTCTATAAATCAGTATTGGTGTTTTGTGAATGGTAAAGTCTTTAAGCAGGAAATGTCCTAATATGGATTACTTACATTCTTTGTGATCTTAATCAATGCAATGGCATTTGGTCCCTGATGAATACAGCTGGACATTATCTAAAGGTACCTTGTTTGCTCTTTGCTCCTGCCTGTAACAGGAACAAAGTATAGTATGTCTGCACTTGTGTTAGAGAGATGGATTTTAAAATTATCTTCATAATTTAACGTGATGCCGGAAGAAATGGTTCAGTTTCTGCATGCGAAGCTATAGATAGTAGATGTTCAGGAAATGTAATGTTGACAATTTACATAGTGGAGTTACCATGAAGTGTATGAAGTTGAATAAAGTGACTCATTGACAAGAATTTTAATCCTGCAGTTTTTACTCATTCAAATAAATCCATTCACAACAGTAGAGCTCCCCAGGTGAGTAAGAACTGATACTTGAATGTAAAGGCTTCAGACTGTCCCGCATGTAAGAGCAAAAAATGTCTATGTACTTGTTTTTCTCCAACTGTATTGACATTTTCAGACTACAGCAAAACTGATTATTTCAAACATATGCAGTTAAAATGCCTAGTCCAATTTCATTATTAAGTTTTAAATAGGCAGAGTATTTTCCTATCCTAAGAAGCATGAGGTATCAGGTAGTACTGCCGTCCAGTTGTTGAAACATGGACATGACGACATCTAAGCGGAAAGGTGAATAATTGTTTTTAACCACCGATGAAATGTGATATTCCAAAGAGTATGAAGAGAGTTATAAAGGAAGAGCCAGTGGTCTGTTTGAAAGTTGTTGAAGTTCTGGTGAAAAAAAGCCCCTACTTAATGTGGCAAAATTATCTTGTTCAATGGTAGGTTATATAGAATGTAAGTTTCTGCTAAGGAAGAGAACACAAAAAGGCAGCACTAAAAATTGCAAACTGTATAGTTTACTTAATAGCCTAGATTATTATTATAGCTCACTTTCATCTGGAATTCTTTTCTTTCAGAGAAATAAAAGGAAATTAAAAAGCAATGAGTCACGAAACAAGAAATTTCAAGTATATTCTCCCCATATTTAATTACTATTACTGTTTTATTTTATAATTTTATTTAATTACTATTAATGTTTAGGCATTGCTAGTAATAGGTGATAGCTATTAAGGAATTTAGATATGTGAAAACTTGCATATTTTGATTTCTGCTTGACTGCTAGTCAACATTTAATTCAGTTTGATATTCCAAAGATAAGCATTCCAATCTACCAGATGGGATTTCACAATGATGAACTGGGAATACAGTTCATAACAGCTGAATCAGTAGAGTTAGCATGTTTTAACCTTATTAATATTAAAGCTTGTTCAAAAATAAGTTTGCGTGAAACTCTATAAACTGCTGCTTAGTTGATGAAGTGTGTAAGAAAGCCAGGGATGTAAACAGCTAGGGAAGGTACTGTGTGTCCTTTAATGTCGTGATTGGCTATAGAATAATAATCTTCACAACAGGAAATAAAGCAATATCTCTTGAGGCCGGTCAAGCTTTCCTCTTCATTTTCTTCTCTTCCTGCTCTCTCAACCGTTACTCTTTCTATCCCTTGCTTCTGAAGTAAATGACATTCAGTGTAAGGTTTTGCTGGCAGTGTCTTTCCAACCTGTGGGCGGTAGGCTGAGCATTTTAAAACTGAAATCTTGTTTCAAATCAGTTTTGATTTAGTTTAGTAGCCTTAGCCTTTCAGTGTTGAAAAATTTTCCATCTGGTCTTGAGTGAGGATACACACTTTAGCACTGGAAAATGAAACATAATGAAACAGCAGAACATAAAGAATATGATAAATTATTTGTTGTAAATGTGTACAAAGCCACTTCCAATGACCTATTCAAGTCCCTTTTTTCTGAATTAGTGTTCATTTTCCAGTGCATTGCAGCTCCTCCATGGACCTGGTTCCCTTAGTGGGGGTTTATTTGGTCTGTCTTGCAAGCAGGTAGGAAGAAAGAGCTCTCTGCTCCCAGTCTGGCTTTGGTGGGAAGCAAACTGAAGTGTACACTGCATCTTTTTTTCACCTCTGCTGTATGCCTTTTGTGTACACTTCTGATTCAGCAGAATGTCTTCTGTATTTCAGAACTTCAGCTAAGGCTTTTCAAAAGAAACTTTTCTTTCCCTTTAAAAATAAACACCCAAAGCAGTCATTTCACAATGTCACTTTTCCAAAGGAGAATGATCTGAAAAATGCAAGTATGTCTTACTAATTTTTATGAAAAGAAATATTTTTCTCTCTTAGTGAAAGAAAGAAGGAAGCTTGTGGAGTAGGAAGCAGGTTATGATGATTAAAAAACTGCTTTTTTTATTAAGTAAGTAAATGGAATACTTAACAGCAGTGTGGGGAAAAATAAAAAAGAAATTATCTCATGAAAACACTGAAATAAATTTAAAGAGTTTAATAAAATCAGTTATACTGTCCCATTTTATTTGATGTTAAGATGTTCTAGCTTCATTCAAATCAAATACATTCTGAAATATTTCAGCAAAACTCAGCTACATGTTCTTGGAAACATTTTTCCGTTATTACTTTCAACTTAATTATAATATTATCCCCAGGCTTTATCACCTCAGTGTACTTTATTTAAAGATTAAAACCTTTGTGTTCAACTTTAGGTGGAACTCTAGCTTCTTTGTTCTGACCATACCTCAAAAATTTTGAGTCATTCTATAATCAAAGGAGGCATAACTTCTCAAAAAATTATTGTTTAAATTGCAATTTGTTGGATTTGGGGGTTTGTATTGATAACTTTAGATTCAAAGGGAGTAGACTTTTTTTTTTTTCATACTCAAAACAATTTCATATAGTCCATTAACATGGTGTAGTGGGACATGAAGCTGGAATTGGCTTTACTTCTCTGATACGTAGAAATCATTATCTATTTTTCAAGCTGAATTTATTTTCAGTTTGTGCTTGTTTGTCCTGTATACATTGTTTCTAAACTTTAAAGGTTCATCCTTCCTAATGTTCATCATCAGATTTATTTTAAGAGACCTGTAATACAAGTTTTTGACTCTCTCTTTTTGTACTTGTTCCCATGGGTATCTTAAAAGGTCTTGTCTGTTCCTGCTCCAGTTTGAACACAAGTGACCAGTTGTACACAGTATTGCAGATCAAGCTTTCTGTTCCTAACACTTGTGACACTAATTATTCCCTATCCAGTATCCATTTCTCATACTGCATAGATTTAGAATCACTTTATTGATGTACTTTTTGTAGCTATTATTTTAGTTTTGAGACCAAACCTAGACTATATTAAGTTTTGATCAGTGCATGAAGACTGTATCAATTCAAATTATTATTGTTCCTCTATTCTTTTCCATTCACTGTTTTTATATTTATTTAACAAAAAGATCTTTTCCTATTTAACTATCATTTTTGAAAGTTTCATTCCATTCCCTGCCCCCCGGTAATTTTTACTTTTTTTTGTTACTTTCTAGTATGTTTCTTTGCTTTTCTATTTCATGTAGGCTTCATCTACTATATGGATCTCTTCTGAAGTAGATATTCATTCAGACAAATCTGAAGATATTCAGATTATTCTGTACAGGTTTTTTTTCTTTTCTTACATACAACTTCATATCTTTTTTTATTTTTCCCTTTCTCTGATTTTTGCTACTGTTGAGGAAAGAATAGAAATGTTTTCTTCCTTAATTGAAGAGAATCCAGGTCTTGAAAGCTCATAATTCTATGCAATAGTATTTGCAGTTTTTTGCCTTCTTGAAAAGATAATGGATATAATTGAAAATGTACAATTTTAAACTCTTTCTTCATGCGTCACTTATCTCGGTACAGGCAGTATCTATTTATACTGTGATTCTGTAAGCATGTGTATGTATGGTTAGTTTAAATTAGTTTGATGGGAATACATAAATATGTATTAACATTGATTAAGCAATTTGACTAGAAGCAGTTCTGTGTCTGCCTATCTTTGCTCAGTGCCTAGTACTTCTTGGGGTCCTAATTCAGAACTTGAGCTTTATCACAATGTATGTTCTTAATAGTTATGTACAGCCTGTTCTGCATAGGGTATAACTGGTCCTTGACTCAGTACATCATGTTAAATATATGAAGCTAATGGGACATGAGCACATACTTAATGCTGAATGGTAGTCATTAGTACAGACTGCTTTTCCCTGTTGTATCCCTTACCAGATTTATGGGTGTATGTGGAAGTATAGTCATGTGAGTAACTAGGTAATTTATGTTTGTATATGCAAATGAAATTTGGAAGTCATGGCAAATGATCAAGCATCTAATTTAACTCTAAGGAAAGATTTTTTTTTTTATATGCAAGCAAATGATACCATCTGCTTCTCTAAGAGAAAGTAAAATGTTTATGAATTATCTGTTTGACATAGGCAGATCCCAGGTTGCCACATCTGATCTACGCATGTTGACTGAGCAAGTTAATAGTAGTCAATGGTCATTCCAAAATATAATTAAACAATGGAAAGTGGTTTTGTTGTGGTTTAACACTGGCAGGCAGCTTAGCCCCACACAGCCACTTGCTCACTCCCCCTCAGTGTGATGGGGGAGAGAATCAGAAGGGAAAAGTGAGAGAACTGATGGGTTGAGATAAAGACAGTTTAATAGGTAAAGCAAAAGCTGCACATGCAAGCAAAACAAAACAAGGAATTCATTCACTACTTCCCATCGGCAGGCAGGTGTTCAGCCATCTCCAGGAAAGCAGGGCTCCATCACACTAATGGTTACTTGCAAAGACGAATGCTGTAACTCCAGATGTCTTGCTTTCCTCTTTCTTCCACCCCAGCTTTTATCGCTGAGCTTGTGCTTGTCATACGGTGTGGAATATCCCTTTGGTCAGTTGAAGTCTACTGTCCCAGCTGTGTCCCCTCCCAACTTCTTGTGCCCCCCCAGGCCTACTCGCTGGTGGGGTGGGGTGAGAAGCAGAAAGGGTCTTGACTCTGTGTAAGCACTGCTCAACAACAACGAAAACATCTCTCTGTTATCAACACTGTTTTCATCACAAATCCAAAACATAGCACCATACAAGCTACTGTGAAGAAAATTAACTCTACCCCAGCCAAAACCAGTACAGTGTTTCTTCCAGTGATAAACTGAGAAGCTGGAGTTGAGAAGCTGGGGTTTAGCTGTAAGTTCTGCTAACTATATGAAAATTCTGAATAGTGTAGGAGCAATTTATCACTAGATGATCTTTAAAGGTCCCATCCAAGCCCAGTCATTCTATGTTTTTTTGATGTTTATCTGAAACCCAAAATTTAATTCCAGAATAAGAAAGATCTCATGATCTGAGCTTGAAGTGTTTGGAGTTTGATCTCTTGATCTGAGCTTGGAGTGTAATTCTTTGCTGAAAATCCTGTGAAATAGGATCCCTCTAGGTTTCCCTTAACAGTGCAAACCTGGTATTGTTAATCTGACAGGGGTTGAGGGGATGTTTAAGATCTGTATTTTAATTTGGTGTAAGAAAATTGTGTAGTTTAATACTCAAAAAATAGATGTGAGAAAAGAATAATTATCTAAGAACATAGAGTTGGTTTCATCTGAATTATCTTTTTATTTGCATAACTATTAAGTAGACTTATATTAATTAGGCTGCAGAACTCGTTAGGAAATCCACAATACTATACCTACAAAATTCTCTGTAGACACTGCTTTTGGAAATCTAGTAGTAACTTCCATATAGTGGCCAAACAGTGTGTGTATATGGATTAAATTGTGGAAGAGAGAGCTTCTACAGAGAAATGTAATTTCAAAAGAGGTAGAATTATTCACCTGGTATAATGAATTGTATGCTATTTAAACATTCTCTTAGTCTGTACTTCTAGAAGAATAAAAATGCAGCTGGGTGCAGCACATGCATTTATAAAAGGAGCTGTTGAGAATGTAACCTTTTGTGGTTCAGTCGTACTGCTTCTGGCTTCTGTGTCAGGTACCTTATGGAATAATATACGAGGTCTGAATAAATTGGGGGCGGGGGGGGGGTTGCAGAGGGGATCCTAAATATCTCATGTTCTCTGGTGCTACAGGTTTGTATCTCAGCTGGGCTGATTCCCTCTATTCTTCTGGTGCTGCGAAGTTGTATTCTAAGTGACTGCCTGGGTTTTTTGGTTTACTTCTCATGGACATTATGTAACTTCTGCAGCATTTCAATTGAAGCCAGCATTTGTTCTGATGTTCTTGGACTAAACTTGTTGCCATTGTTCACTGTACTTTTTGATTCACCTCACCTGTTTTTCTTTCCTCAGATGCTCTAAGACCTTTTGAGAAGAAATTTAATTAGATGAATGTTAATTTTTAGCATTTTACATCAGGTTAATTTTTAGCTTTTTATTTGGCAAGTCCCTTAGTATCTGTTAATGTTAAGCTATGGAAACTTTTCCTTGACATGTAGATGTTCCGCATTGGGCTCATCCTTCTGCATGATGCTGCATGCTGCCCCGCAGGGAAATTGTTTTAACTATTTATTGCTTTCTAATTTACAGGGTCAGCCTAAGCTGTCAGTGGCCTCAGTAGCCATGCCACCCCAGGCCAATCTTATTGATTTTCCTTATATTTCAAGCCAATTAGCAGTCGCTACCTAGGTTGCCATCACCTCTGGCTTCTTGCCACAAATGTGTTATAAGAATGTAAAGTTGTTAAGAGTTGATTTGTGCTTCTTGTCTGTGCATACGTGAATCATTAGAGCAGGGCAGAAGTAGGCCAAAGGTTTGGAGTCAGTCACCCCCAGTGCTCAGTTTCTTCCTCAGTGCATACCAGCGTCATTTAATAATTTAAGAGCAGGACAGATGCAGTCAAGTTTTTACTTATTTGACCAGTGATTTCAGTTAGGCTTCCCCTGTGACAGGCTTCAAATGACAGTCCTCACTTAAATCATTTTCATTTCACTTGTGAAAAGGGTGACATATTTCCTGACCAAAAATGGAGGCCACACAGAAAATTACTATTGCTTTGCATTTATAGAAGCAACAATAACTGAAATAGTGGGGGAAAAAAATAAAGCTTACCTGAATGTTGGCTTCAATATGAGTAAATTATTACTATCACTATTTACTATTACTATTTACTATTACTATTATTATTATTATTACTATTATTATTATTTAAAGTTCTTAAAAGTAATGTTTTATTTAGCTTTATAACTTACATAATACTTATGTTTTCTAGGTGTCAGTTGTCCAGATTACAGATACTTTTATCAGTGGAATTTGCAAGAAATTATTTTCTGTAGATCAAATTACTATAAGATGACAATTGAAAATAATTATTTGTTAAATATCTGTGTAACTGTTTGAATAGATTGTATTCAGTCCTTTATTTTTCCCCAAAATATTTCATGCACCTTGTTTCTCATAGCAACATGTGTTCACAAGATTGGTTCAAATCTATTTCACATAAATTATTCATAATTTGTTTCTTTTTTATATAGTTGAAGCTGTCTCTGTTTTGCTTAGGAAAAAGGGGCATCTTTTAAGTGTAGAATTTAAAATGTATTAACTTTTTTTAGTTTTGGAGCGAAGAGTTATGTCTCAGTACATTTGACTTGTTCACATAACTTTTGACTGAAAGCTCAAGAATTATTTTTCTAGCAATTTTTAGTATGCCCATAAAAATCTTAGCTTTATTTTAAAGTGTGTAAAGCTCCAGGTTATATGATGTAGGGTTATAGTTACTGCAACAAAGAGGGGATTACCAGATCACCATTCAGTTTCTATCTGGGAAATGAGTTCTAGAAAATGAGAAAATCAGACAGGGCCAAGTAATTAACCTAAGTTTTTGATAAGGTGAAATGGGTTATTTTCATTTTAGCTCAGCAAAGCCTTCAGTCTCATCATTAACTGAACACCTACACTGTAATGGGGAAGCCAAGATGAGAGGAAGCATCAAAGAAATGTCTGCTCATTCATTTATTGCCAGAGTAATACCAGCAAGGAAAGCTATGAAAGCACATCATGTTTATAAAAAAAGAAAAAAAAGAGAGAGAAGAAAAAAAGAAAGTTAAAAAAAAAGTAGTGGTGGAAGAGGATTCTGCAACTTTGTCTTGTAAAAAATTTTGTGGTAATACTAAATCTTTAAGTGAAATTGCAGGTTTACATAGTACTCCCATTCCTGAGGAACCATATTTTTTTGCGTTGTATTTTGCAGTGCAATCCTACTTGAATTACAAGATCTAGAACCAGTTTTAGGATAAGCTCTCTACTGTGCTGACTGCCATGGTCTGTGCAGCTCGGTCCTGTAAACAGAAATGTGTGTGCATAATTTGCTTGAAGGGTCTATACTGATACCATTTGCACGCTTAGAGTGAAGTATGTGCATATAAGTTTGTGCAGCAGCAGTTTAGAGCATTGGTAGAAAAGAGTAAGAATCAGGATTTCCCTTGGGTTTTTTAATATATATATATATGTATTTCAATCCTGCCAGTTTAAATTGGACCTAATCACCTAAGTTTGTGCAGTTTCCGCAAGAGGATTCATTCTTACTGTTAAGTGGTTTACACAGTAATAATTACTGCAAAATGCACTTCAAAATACTCCCCAAAAGTACACTTAAGAGGAAAATGGGGTTTTACGTGCATGCATAGAAGCCATTTCATGCATTCATATTAGTACATAAGTTTTGCTACAGACAGGGGTGGAAGAAGAAGAAAACAGTAAACTACGGGGAGCTGTATGTCTCCCTAGATACACACCTAATATATTTTTCTGCTATGCTACCCTCAGTAAGAGTCTTCTGAATGCTACAAACGATTTGGTGTTGTTTTTGTGGCATAGGAGGCTACACGGTGCACCATATCTCTGTGGCCAGCTGTTCTGGTGCGATGGTATGTTGACGTGTCATGGAGCCATTTCAGTCCACATTCAGCACCATGTTCCACCCAACCTGTGGGCTGATTTTCCTGCAGCATAATGAGTCTGCACGTACCATGACTGTCTTGTGAACACCTAGCTTATATAGAGACAGTCTGAGTCCTTATTGCAGTTCTCCATCATTCTTCCTTTAATCTAACAGAGATGTGCTGTAGCACAGACGCTTAAGTAGGGCCTCTTGAAAATCTGCAGCATATATGAGTTTCCTATTTTATAAGATTTTGATGGAGCCCTGAGGTGGGAGAGGGTCTGGGGGAGAAATCCGATCTTCAAACAAAAGTTAACCTTTATAAGTGGATTCTTCCAAAAATACTTTATGGGAAGATTCTGAAATCTAATGTTGTCATCCTATTTCCCTGCCATTGCAACTGCAATTGTGGTGTCCCCTTTACAACAAAGAAGAGCAACAGAAAGGGCTGGAGTGATGAACCCAAGCAGAAAAAGGCTTATAATTATTGTGTAGGTTAAAGCACTGACTTGCATTGTATGTAACTTCCACATAACTTTGTGAAAGTCACTTCTACTTTGTGACTTTAGTGTCATTAATGTGAACTAATGATAACATTCAGGATAAAATTTCACTTACAATTGTAAGGTGCTTAAATCCTGTAGAGACAAAAGTGTTAGCCTTATCCTGGTTGATAGTGGAAGGATTAAATAAATTTGGATAATTAATACAAAGGAGGAGGAGAAAATATGGCAGGAGACCTAGCGGCTTTCTAGAGATGAATCAACAGATAGGCTGAGGTTTAGTGTTCGTTCCACAGGAGATGGAGATAACAGCATGCAGTTTCAGAGGTGCTAGTTCAAATCATGGTCTGGATTTGTAGGGAATGCCAGTCCTATGAATTTAATTAAAAATGGGTACATGGTTGAAGATGGCCATATGTGGATGCTGACCATATTACTTCCGTCGATTTTTTGACTGTGAAAGAAAACTGCTTGTGACCTCGTTAGGCTAATTGCATCAGGAGTTAATCTTTTATTCCCTCCTCCTTGTCCTTTCATAAAGTATGAGATGGGAGTAATGGGATGAGATTAAGAAGTAGAAGTTTAGACTGAGGGTGAAGAACATACTCTTGACAATGAAATGTCTTAGGCTGCTATATGATTTTGTATTGAGGGTTACAGGAACACCTTGTCTGTGACCCTTGAAATCTGGAATGGAAACATTTGCACATAATAATTTGTATTAGCTTTTTTCCTGCCTCTGATTTTCTGTGCATGTAGGTTTTTTCCTATTTCTAAAAGAAATATATCCTAGCTTTTCTTGCCCTGGTAATCCTTTTATAAAATCAATGATAAGAAAGGTACAACTTCTGTACCAGATCAGTTGACTGACTGTGATTTTGTCTAATCATTAAGCATTGTTTAAATAGAAGTGTTCAGATTTCATCCTTTGTGAAGATCTATTTTGAGGTAAATTGTCTGTTTTCTGTTTCTGTGCCTCATATGTAATTTTTTTTTCTCTTTTTCAGTCTGCACTGACCCCAAGAATATTTACTTGTTAACCATGTAGGTTGTAATTTATATAACTGAGTTATTGTTTTTCATGAAGTATTGTAAACAGGATCTTATGTCTGGTCCACCTTACATTAAGAAGAGAGGCATCAAATGTAGCCATCCTTTTAGCATTTTTATACCCAAAAGTTAAACACTGTTTCTTTTTCATGCTGGATGAAGGAGAATAATACTGTCTTTTTTTTCTGGTACTTTTTTCTCTTTTCTGTTGTTTTGGGAGCACAGAATTTTATGACATACAGCATAACCATGATCTGACAGAAAAAGATGCAAATCATGACAAAAATTGATTTCATAGATGTTTCAATATTACAAAGAGGTGGTCTTGTCTTCCATTTATTTTCTATTTATGCAGAAATAATACACTTAAATTTTGAGAGGTGTTTGTTATTCTTAACTTTAATATGGTATTTATTTCATGTACAAGAATTATGTTTTAAGTTGCACTGAGGTAGACTACACATGTGAGCATACACTGTTATTTTGCAGGCTGTAAGTGCGTTGTTCCAGCAATATGTAAAGATGATACTAAATGTTGTTTGAGTTTTATTACTAAATTGGAATACTGCACTTTTTTTTGCTGCTGTGAGAGAAAAGAAGGATTTTCATCTCACACGGATGTTTGGGTTTTTTCATTTGAAGATCATAGAAGATTGTATTAATTCAGTGCAATCCCATTTTACTCTTCCTGGGTATAATTTGGCTCCTCACAGTGTCTTGAAGTCCCAGGCAAGAATCAGTACTCTATTGTGGAGCTATCTTTAACACCAGTCAGTTAATAATTAGCATTTTCAATATAACCATTGGAAGAAATATATAAGAGAAATGTGTAAATAAGGGGACAAGTTGTATTGTGAAGAAAGAGTGACTGTAGAAAGAGCTCATTTACTGATTCGGCCATTAATTTGAACTTGTGGTTTCCTTAGACAAAGAAACCCCCAAAACCAACCAAACAAAAGAAGAATCTCCAAACCTGAAGTAGCTGCTGACTCGCTGCTCCTTGTATTTCCCAGAGCTGCGGTTGAGTACAGGCTCTGCCTGGTGTAAATTTGAGGGTGGGCAGAATACACTTCTGTGTAGTGAAATTTATAATAACGAGATCATTGAACTAGGAGGCATGTTGATATTGGTCCCTCCAATGGGCTCAAACTCACTGTAGGTGAAGACCCCAGAGGCAGTACAGATGTTTCTGAGGGCTCTCAAAGTGCTCTGTTGATAATCTGGAAGTGTGGCACATCAAAACCATGTACTCAGACTTCATGTTTAGTGGGGAAACATAATTTTATCTATTCAGATTTAGGCATATACTCTTCTTGTAAGTGACACTTTACTTAGACTATGGTATTTCCTGATGCTGAAATAATTTATTTTTTCTTTTTCTTTTTTTTTTTTTTTTAATTATGGAAACCTGAGTTTATTTAATCATGTTTGATGTTTGTTTTCTCTGGGTAATATTATTTCAGAATGTGCTAATTGCTTCTTGTAATCTTTGTAATCCATAAATATTAATGCTCATGAAATGTTACTAACAGCTGATAAAACCGAAATGCAGAAAAATGAGCAATTCAATTAATCAATTTAAACTGATTTTATAACTGCATAGATAATTACTAAATTGTCAAAACATCAATAATGATGCCTGTTAAACTACAGTAGTATGAGATAGTTTGAATATTTTACACAGACTAAGTATGATTTCCCTTCATTTTCTTTGCTGTTCTGGGTTAAGGCCATGTTATTTAAAACTGAGATTACAAAATCCTGAAGATCTCCACTTGTGGATAGCCAATTCAAGATACTCATGTCATTTTTAAAGAGGTCCTAATCTCCCAGTAACTTTAAATGTCTAATGATGCTCCCTATCTCTGAAAACCCTGTTCTGTAGTCAAAAGAGGTGTTTCAAAAGTGTGAACCTAAAATTTGATTTTAAATCATTGGTTTGGGATTTCAGTGAAAATGGGCTGACTTTCAGAGGAATCAATTGAAATTATATGCTTAGAATATCTGAAGTGATGCTTCTCAGAGTTCGGTGACTTATCAAAGTGTGATTTTTAAGTGCAACGTATATTTAGATAGCATCAGAGAATCTGCCCTTACGGAAGTCTTGCAGTATGAGGTTCTGCACTGTCAGAAATTGTTTGAAATAATGAGAGGATGATTCAGGCAGAATTTCTTTTTTTCCCCCCATTTTGTTTAATTGTCCATAGAGGGGAGTAAAAATGAAATCAGGAAGAGAATGGGGGGAAGAAATAGGAAAAAATAAATTTTGTATAAATACAAATGTCAGCTCCACTTTGATTGGTATCTTGTACAAAGATGAGTTCACTTGTTCTCAAAAAAAAAAAAAATGTTAATTTTCTTCCAAATACTTTTTTTATCACACCATATTCACAGTTCACCTTGGCTTATGTATTGAGCAGTATGGGCAGGTGATAGCATCTGCAAAACTGATTATTCACTATGTTGACACTTCCAACTAAATACATTTTTTGAGGCGTTCTTTGGATACCTACCTTTAGCAAGCAAGTACGTTTAAAATACATTGTAAAAAACCTGGAGACACCCATCATTAATTTGCTGGGTTTGAACATCTGTTCTAAGGAAACTGCTTTTTTGCACGCACCATCACTGACAGGAACCACAAATAGTCATCTTGCTTCTGATTTCTCTACTTTAATCATAGGACTATTCATTTTTCCTGCTTTATCTGAACGTTGATCATATTGTCTTTCTAAACATAGACATAGAGAACATACAGTATAACATAATTACTGTACGTGTGTTTCTTGGAAAACCTTTTTCCCATGGCTCTGAAGAAGTGATTAAAAAGCGAAGAATTCTGCAGACTGTAACAGTAAAACTTTGCTTTAATGCTGCAAGTGACCTAAAAGCTTTTTGTTTAACATGTACAAGAAGCTTTCATGTAGTACATGTCTACACATAGGGTCGAACCAAGAAATGATAACTCTAATACCAGTCTTGGAAGTATGGTCTGTTTTTCTTTTTAAAAAAATCTTTTTAGAGAAGCTTTCTTATCGAGTTCATATATGAAAGAGTTTCAGTAATATTTAGGAAATCAACTTTCGTGACATAAGTAAGTGAACTTATGTTATTGTCTTCTATTTCCTTGTTCAGATGGTTTTGTTTGGGTTTTTTTTAGAAGGAGGAAACAAGGTAGAGCCCTACATTCTTAACCCACTGCAGCATCACATTGCTGCTACACAGTGTCCTTTTTGTCACCGAACTGTGGAAAATACCATGACTTCAAATTGTGTGGAGCTGCAGAGGAACAAGACTGTTGCATGGCTGTTTATGCATACTGTCATGAATACAATGCCCTGAATTTAAACTGGTGCAAATATCCCATCTGCTACCCACAATTTCTTTGGAATTAGTTAATAAGCTAGAGGTTAGGTGTAGGTAGGGTTTTTTTCAACTCGGTATTTAGCATTTGAAGAACCACTTGCAAAGAGATACTTTTTTAATAATGTGGATTACAGTAATGTGAGTTAATGCTTTGGTTAGTTGGTGCCTGTCATGGAAAATGCGTTGCCTATCAGCTTCTCAGATGCGTGAGATGTGCAATTAGCTTAGTAGTTTTGTATATTTATTCTCAATTCAAAGCGTTTAGTAAAGCAATTGGTTTCTTGCAGATAAAAAAAATAATTGAAAGCAATTTATTTTCGTACATGAGAAAATTCAATATGCTTTGGTTATCTATGTATTTAGTTTATTTTGGGGATGTAATTAACTGCATAAAGACCAGTCAGAATGGGATCTGTTTGTGCCTATCTATGTATCAGTGCATTCAGAAGTGACTATGAAATTGTCTGCATAAAAAGGTATATTTGGGACCAGAATGTACTTTGCTTGTAGGGATTTTTTTTTTTTTTTTTTTTTTTTTTTTTTTGTAATTAAAGAGCCTCATTTGTTTTTCAGAAATTTTAGTCATCTAGAGGTCTACTCATATTATTAGGACTTTTGTTTGCAGGGGCCATTGTCTGGGGGGTTTGTTTGTGTTTGATTTTTTATTTTGTTATTGCATGGTACAGGCAAACTCTTTCTTTATCAAAATATGTATAAAGGTGGAACAATATTTGAGAATTTTGTTTCGTATTAGGTCTTAGGGAATCAGACCAGTTTACTAGTGATTTTTTTTACATTCAAAGCAGTATAGTGGGATGAATGTGACATAACTTCTACGGGTTTTGATCTAAATTGAGAGACTAGAAACCTGGTATTTGCGTTTTCCTGATTATGAGCTTGTATTTTGCTTTAATACAGATTGTCTCCTTCAGAGAAATAAACTAAAAAGCATTCTGGCAAGCTTGCAGATTCACAGCATCGCTCTCTCAGGAAAAATAAATATAATTTCTAACTTAATCTGTTTAAATTTCTTTAAAAAGTTAATTTATTCACTATTTCCCACCATTATTTAATTAAAGTAATGCATTTATGAGTATTTTTATGCTTTTTTATATTAAACTGATGACAAATGGAATAGACTTCACTGGCTAAACTCCTATTGTGGCTTTATTTAAAATAATATGTAAAATGTATTTGCTTTCGTTCCATATTGCTAAGAATGTAGCAAGACAGTTCTCTAATACAGCTTAGTAGCTCCTGTTTTTCCCTGCAGACAGTATAGTGTCTAATTTGATGCACAGCATTTTATTTGTTTCCAGCTAACTACAACATCTTACCTACCAAAAAACATCTGTGTTGCTACAAAATTGTAAATGGTGGTGCAGGTGTTCTTGCTCGAATAAGCTGACCACTTCTTTTAGAGCTTTCTGCACACTATCATGGTCTCAGGTTTAGTGGTTAGACTTCGAATCTCTGCCAGAATTTGTAAGGACTTCTGCAAACTATGAAATCTCTGATGTCACGTTTCATGATATGTTTTTCTGCTTTTCCTGTCTGATTCCACATTCTAGGTAGAAGATAAGTTTTATAAATACAAAAAAACCCATAAGATAAGAAAACCTGAGACTTGGTAACTTGCGATACGCAAGAATAGTGTAAAGATTGTATTATTTTTTTTTCAGTTATGCAGAAACTTTTCAGAAACCATTCAATTGCCTTGGACTGATTGCAGCTGCCTGAAAATGTAACTGCTTCAAGATTTATTAGGTGATTGTTTACATTAATCGTCTGGTCCATAGAACATCTGAAGCTGCTTCAAGGACTACTTTATTATTATTTTTATTCTTTGCATAAAAGCAAAAAAATAGACCATTTGCATTATTATTTTAACAATATTCAATTTTTAAACACCTTGGGAAAGGACTAATACTTATATTTCAGACATGAGTATTAAACTACTGTAAAGTTTTCTGTACCATAATAAAGAAAGAGGAGAGAAAATACATTTTATTTTTTTCCTAAATGGGGAGTGTGTGGGGAATCAGCCATAGGAAACTGAAAACAATTACATATTCACTCCTTTCCCTTTCAACACCAATACTAAATGAAGTCCAAGACTAAGAAATGCAAGCTTTTTAAATGCATTATTTAGAAAGCTGAGAGTGAAGATTGAATGTATTTCAATGCATTTGACCTGTAGGTTATCTTTAAAACAGAATATACATAAAAAAAAAGATTCAGCAGCGTGTCTGTGAATAACTTGTCTGCTCAAGAAAGCTTATTATTGTTCTCTAATAGCTTTCCAGTCACTGCCTCTGGCTTGGGATGACCTGAGATAGTTATATTAATGAAAAAAGTATAGTTGAAACTGCTTTATAATCCTCAGTAAAACCTGTGCTGTCAAGAGATTGCTGTGATGAAAGTTTCAGAGTCATGAAGCTGGTTTTGATGTTAATGCAACTGCTTTTTTCTTGGAAATGTCCATTTTTGTATTGTGTTCTGTAAGGCTCACCTTTTGAAGACAAAATGGATTTTGCTTTATCTTATAAGAAAATCCTTTATTTTTTAAAAAATGAAAGTCCAGTAATTGATGAGTACCTTTGCTTAGAAAAGATTTTTTTTATTTATTTAATTTTAAAAGTTCAGGTTTATTTTAAGATTTTGAGTTTTCAGAATGTTTCTAGGTTCTTGTTTTAAGTAGTAAAAACTAAAACCTTTCATTACTTTTCAGACTCGAAAATCACAGTCAGAGTGTATATACATTATAGTGTCCTTACTGTTCTTCCATTTCCCATAGTGTGATACATTTGCAGGTGTACACATCTGTCATCCCCGGTTCTAAAGGTCTTGTCAGTTAGGAGGGAACTATTGTAGGATTTGGTCTTTCAAATTTCAAAGCCTCAGTAATGGTCAGCATAGATGTCTTTTTTTTTTTTTTTTTTTTCTTCTTTCCTCACAAAGAAGGGTTTTCAACACAATTTTCAACTATTTTACCTTTCACCTTGTCAACTATATATGAATTTCAAATATATTTCAACTCACAGGTACACTGATTTTAAGAGGAATGAATTTTTAAATGACCCTCACTTGTAATTACAGCTTAAATACTACATATTAGAAAGATTTTTGTTCTGATTTGCAACATCTTGTCTAATTTTCAGATTAAAATAGATTTGGGCAAAAGCATTATGTACAAAAATCAACTATAGAAGGTTTAGCAATTCAAGATTCTGTCCTGGTTTCGACTGGGATAGAGTTAATTTTCCTCCGAGTAGCTGGCATAGTGCTGTGGTTTGGATTTAGTAGGAGAAAAATGTTGATAACACGCTGATGTTTTAGTTGTTGCTAAGTACTGCTTATGCTAGTCAAGGACTTGTCAGCTTCCCATGCTCTGCCAGGTGCACAAGAACCTGGGAGGGGGCACAGCCAGGACAGCTGACCCAAACTGACCAAAGGGCTATTCCATACCATATGACGTCATGCTCAGTATATAAACTGGGGGGGGGGTTGGCCGGGGAGCAGCGATCACTGCTCGGGAACTGTCTGGGTATCGGTCAGCGGGTGGTGAGCAATTGCATTGTGCATCACTTGCTTTGTATATTGTTATTATTATTATCATTATTATATTGTTATTATAGAATCATAGAATGCTTTTGGGTTGGAAGGGACCTTGAGAGATTATCGAGCCCAACCGCCTCTGCAGTGAGCAGGGATTGAACCTGTGAACTTGGCGTTATTAGCACCGTGCTCTAACCAACTGAGCTAACCCGGCTTTTTATTATCATTACTATCTTACTTTATTTCAATTATTAAACTGTTCTTATCTCAACCCAGGAGTGTTTCTCACTCTTACTCCTCCGATTCTCTCCCCCATCCCACTGGGGCAGGGGGAGTGAGCGAGCGGCTGCGTGGTGCTTAGTTGCTGGCTGGGGCTAAACCACGACAGATTCATGGGTGATTTTGATGGTGCACCCAGTTCTTCTTTCCTATGAGTAGTCCTCTTTGTTGCGAGAGGATTAGTCACATGGTAATCATCCTAGTTAATATTCAGAGAGCTAAGATGAGAAATATAACCAAATGCATGCATTATGGTGCTATTAAAGAGCATCTTTTTCAATGCATAGGATAATTAAACACTTTCATAAGCATACTCCTTAACCATGATTTATAGGCAGTGTGTCTCTAAAATACATATGCACATGTGAGTTGAGGGATGAGAAAAGCTAAATATATTTGGACCTACCTGAAGTATTTTTACTGTTTTTCATTCCTTTTCCCTATTGCATTTGTCTCACTTATAGAATCATAGAATTGTTTAGGTTGGAAAAGACCTTTAAGATCATCCAGTCCAACCATTAACCTACACTACCAAGTCCACTCTAAACCAATCAAGGGTAGACTAGACTAAACCATGTCCTGAAGTGCCACATCTACCCGTTTTTTGAACACTTCCAGGGATGGTGACTCCACCACCTCTCTGGGCAGCCTGTTCCAATGCTTGACCACCCTTTCTATAAAGAAATTTTATCCTAATTTCTAATCTAAACCTCCCTGGCGCAGCTTGAGCCCATTTCCTAACTAAATGGGAGAAGAGACCAACACCCACCTCACTACAACCTCCTTTCAGGTAGTTGTAGAGAGCAATAAGGTCTCCCCTCAGCCTCCTCTTCTCTAAGCTAAACAACCCCAGTTCCCTCAGCCGCTCCTCATAAGGCCTGTGCTCCAGACCCTTCACCAGCTTTATTGCCCTTCTCTGGACACGCTCCAGCACCTCAATGTCTTTCTTGTAGTGAGGGGCCCAAAACTGGACACAGTATTCCAGGTGCGGCCTCACCAGCGCCGAGTACAGGGGGACAATCACCTCCCTGCTCCTGCTGGCCACACTATTCCTGATACAAGCCAGGATGTTGTTGGCCTTCTTGGCCACCTGGGCACGCTGCTGGCTCATGTTCAGCCGGCTGTCTACCAGCACCCCCAGGTCCTTTTCGGCCAGGCAGCTTTCCAGCCACTCTTCCCCAAGCCTGTAGCGCTGCATGGGGTTGTTGTGACCCAAGTGCAGGACGCAGCACTTGGCCTTGTTGAACCTCATACAGTTGGCCTCGGCCCATCGATCCAGCCTGTCCAGGTCCCTCTGCAGGGCCATCCTACCCTCGAGCAGATCGACACTCCCACCCAACTTGGTGTCATCTACAAACTTACTGAGGGTGCACTCAATCCCCTCATCCAGATCATTGATAAAGATATTAAACAAGGCTGGCCCCAAAACAGAGCCCTGGGGAACACCGCTCATGACCGGCTGCCAACTGGACTTAACTCCATTTACAACTACTCTCTGGGCTTGGCCCCCCAACCAGTTTTTTACCCAGCGAAGACTACTCCCGTCCAAGACATGAGCTGCCAGCTTCCCAAGGAGAATATTGTGGGAGATGGTGTCAAAAGCTTTGCTGAAGTCCAGGTAAATGACATCCACAGCCTTTCCATCGTCTACCAGGCGGGTCACCAGGTCCTAAAAGGAGATCAGGTTGGTCAAGCAGGACCTGCCTTTCATGAACCCATGCTGGCTGGGCCTGATCCCCTGGCTGACCTGCACTTGCCTGTTGAGTTCACTCAAGATGAACCTCTCCATAATCTTTCCCGGCATTGAGGTCAGGCTGACAGGCCTGTAGCTTCCCGGGTCCTCCTTCTGGCCCTTCTTGTAGATGGGTGTTGCATTGTCAAGCCTCCAGTCATCAGAGACCTCCCCTGTTAACCAGGGCTGCTGATAGATGATGGAAAGTGGCTTGGCAAGCTCCTCTGCCAGCTCCCTCAGTACTCTTGGGTGGATCCCATCTGGCCCCGTAGACTTGTGAGCATCCAGGAGGCATAGCAGGTCGTTAACTGCTTCCTCCTGGACTATGAGGGCTCCATTCTGGTCCCCATCCCTATCCTCTAGCTCAGGGGCCTGAGTACCCTGGGGATGACCGGTCTGGCTGTTAAACACAGAGGCAAAGAAGCCGTTAAGTACCTCAGCCTTTTCCTTGTCCTCGGTGACAATGTCCCCCCCCCCCCCCCCCCCCCCCCCCCGCCGCATCCAGCAAAGGATGGAGATCCTCCTTGGCTCCCCTTTTATTGCTGATGTACTTATAAAAGCACATTACTCCTCGGGGTAGCAATGAGCACATTAACAAAGGAAATTAATCCTTTATCATTATATTGCCATGAGCTGTGATCTTGTCAGGTCTTGTAAGATAAGCAAAACTGGACCTAATCAGTATTTAGAGATCAACAAGGGACAAAAAAAAGTAGGTCTGCAAAACAGATAGCTCTTTTCGTGTTAAGATTTCATTTATTTTTTCCAGCAGATGCTATTCTTTTGTGGTTTTTAATTTATCTTTTTCAGGTGCATTGTTTTGAAAATGCAAATCAAGAAGCTTCGCCCTTCATCACTGAATTCTTGGACACGCAGCAGTTACAACATTAATTTTCTTGTTCTCATGTTGGATAGTGGATACAGTTTTTACATAAACACTTAGGAATATACAATATTACCTAGCATGCATATTTTTTTGTAATTCAAATTAAGTTTACCTCTTGCTGTAGCTACAAATGGAATGTCTTTATATGAGGCTGAGTATTATATAAAGTAAGCCATAAACTATATTTTTGGTGTTAATATGACGAAAGTTAGTATTATTCACTGTACTCCTAAAATTGAAATATTATGCTGCTCTTGGAGTTGTTTTTCTGTTTCGTTGAAGTGTTGAACAAGGAGAAAGCAATAATGAAATTCAAACCTAAGAGCTTTATATCTCTGTCCACTTAAAAGAGATGAACATAAAAATGTTTCCCATAGCCAGTTTCATCCAAAATCCAATGAAGTGGGTGGTTACCAAAGGATTAATCTAGGCCAACGTCATGTCTCCTTCAAAAGCAAGTGATGCCTGGAGAAGAATACAAATATAAGTATTTGTGTGACATGCTCCTCAAGTCTGGAGAGATATGCAGTCAGAGGTCCTCCTCACCCATATGGGATAACATAGGGTATTTAACAGCCCTTGATAAATGTTTTTTCTTCCATCAATTTCATGAGTTGCATGCCTTTTAATATCAATTGAACATTAACTTTTAACATTGACCAATTTCTCTGGCAGAGTTCCAATGTTTAATTACTTGATTGTGTGAAAAACTACTGTTTGTTGTTATTATTAATGAAATCACCAGGCTCTTACTTAGATGCATATTGAAATAAACTATCAAATGTGATATGGATTCTTTGGAGAGAGTGCCCTTTATACCTCCTTCATAGCCCAAATTAAAAAATTGGAAGAGTCCCTGAGGGCCTAGCATGTGTTTGCTGTTTCTGAGAAATTTTGAGGCTACTGTATGAATTTTGCAAAGGAAAAAATCATTATCACTTATTGATACTGTTGCTAAGGTTATGCCTTCTCAACGTTTGACAGTCATAATTAAAGAAATTAAACTAGGTGCTTTAAAACACCTGTCCTTGTCAGAAGTCTAAAGAATATGAAATACCTTCAAAAGCATATCAAGCAGAGTGCTACTCCTAACTTCAGGTTTCCTTGCAGTGGATTCCCAGAGCAGGAGGAAATCTGTTAGCACGTTCACAGGCACTGAAGATTCAGTTGAATGGAAGAGTAGAAGGCAGCATTGACTGTTCCATTTTGGCAGATCCCACTGTTCTCCGCAGTCTTGGTGCTGTGCCTAGTCACTTCAGAAATGAGAGGGAAGGACATAGTGATGAGCAGTCAAAATGCTCATCTGGGATTCCCATAGGAGCACATATGCGTTCGACTTTTGGATTCATAGAGCTTGCTCTTGTGTCGCTTCCACTATTGTTTGCAAGGATAGAAAAAACCAGCAGCTCTTCCTGGGCTGCTGACTTGATGGTTGAGGGGTTTGAGGAAGGGACTGGAAGTTCAATGTAAATAAAAATTGCTGATATTAGGATAGATATCAAAAAGGATTTTTTTTTTTTTTTTTACGTGAAAGTACTGAATGTGTTTGGGGGATGGTTTCAGATTAAAATTTAACTCAGATTTTTTTTATTGAGGATGCTTAGTCAGCAATGTTCTTGGAATCAAGGTGGAGTCTCTGGAGGAGAGGGTTGTTCTTGAATACCACTTCCTGAAAAGCTTTCTCTGAATAGATGCAGGAAAGAAGTTTGGTTCATAATTTTGTACCCAGGTTAGTTCTTTAGGTACTTGGCAGTAGAGTTTCTCTCATCAGGCATAAGCAAATGTTCATGTTTCTACCTGAAGACATATCTTCCATGATTCCAAATGTGGAGCTATATTTGTACAAAAAACATTTCTAAGACAGATGCTCTCTTATTGTTTCTGTAAATTCATCAGTGCAGAATGATCATATGTGTTTCAGAAGTAATTGATGTGCCTCACAAAACCTGATTTTGGGATGCCTCAGCATTATATAACTTTTACAGTGTACTACATTCTTTAGCATTGCATAGTACACTTAGCTAAAAGTCAAATTTTGGTTTTGGTGTGGGGCAGAATTTGGCTCATACTTTATGCAGACCCTCTGCAATATCTAAGGACTGTAACACTTGCTAGGAATTTGGCTTTCTGCTTTAACTCCCAAAGTCTGATCTCAATCTTACCCTCAGTTTCATTTCAAAGTAGTTATTTTTCTGCCTGACGTATTTACATGGGAAGTAGTCTTTCATCTGTCTTCATGAATTATGCAGTCAGCTGAGTTATCATACAAAGGTGGAAAAGGCTTTATGTTCAAAGGCTTTACTAGAGTCCCATACTATCATTGGAAGCTCTCTCCCTGGAAAATAATAATTAAAATTTTTGATGCGATTTTAATGTGATGAAAAGCTGAAAGGGTGGAGATGTGCAGCTGTGGAGGAGGAAGGACTGAATGCAGGCTGTATGTGAAAGCAGCAGAGAGTATTGTCAGACTAGTCCTGAAGCTAGGACTGCATGTTAGCTCTTTAGTTTACACTCTTTAACTTATTTAGCCATCACTTGGAGGCATGATGTTTATTTTTTTGGCTAGAAGTGCATAGGCAATGAATATACTGTCTCAGGGCAGAGTTTTTGTACGATTCCATATTTTGCGTTATTTTCTGTGCCTGTTCTTAATTGTGCAGTCCTTTAATGAGTATACTTGCATTTAGAAGCATATTTTTTATTTATACCTTGTATTAGTTGTGCAAATATTTAATTGTATCTTTTTGGTATCGTATAATAGCAGCCTCACAGTAAGTAAGATTTCTAAGTGGGGTCATACATCTTTAGAAATGAGATGCTTGGGTTTTGTCTTCAAAACCTTCAAGCATTTTTGAAACATTCAGCCTGTTTTAGAAATTGCTTGGGGCTTTATTTATTAGGAGGAATGTTAAATGTGCTTTTTACTCTTCTCTGTCACACAGGCATTAAGATGTATAAATGCAGTATTTTCAACCAGTTATCTAGTTAATAGTTTACAGTTGGCAATAAACTGTATGTGTTTTTAGAATTTTTATAATTTTATAGTTATTTAATAATTTCTTGTTCTGCTATATGCCTACTATGCTGAAATATGTTAGGTTTCATCAGTTCCAAGTTGAGATGTCACGGTTGTTGTTAACCATAATACTAATTTTATCAGGTATGCAGTAAGATATTAGATTATAAAAAATATTAATTCCAGTAATTTAGTAAGTTTAAAAAAACCATTGAGTTCCCGTTAAATTACTAAATGTGAACATATACTGGGTAGTTTGTGTATATAAAAATTTCAGTGCTGCAGTATAAGTAAAGCTACTTCCAGCTGTATGATCAAATACCTTCTATTTAAGATTATGTAATACTTTAGTAATTTAAAAATAACACCATAGCTAAACTATTCAGGTATATATTACTTTTCTTTATGATTTCCCTTTTCTAATACCCAAGTATTTGAAAATAAGCTGAGATAAAAATTTTACATTGCTCACAACTAATGGGAAATTTACAAGTCTCCCGTGGCACCAGCAAGAGCATCTGTGTCCCCAAATTTATCCATAAAAAATAATGAATAATTTTTGCCATATTATACCCTACTTTTTTAAGCTCAGTCAGCACAGGAATTTACAGAGTGATTCAAGTACATGGAATTTTTGAAGAAGCAAAATGAGGCTTTTACAAAACAGGTAAACTAATATTAAAAATCAACTTTTTAAATAATTATTCTTATTTTAGTAGCTCTAAGCATGCCCAGGCTGTTTGACTAGGGGTTAGGGTATGTGCAGAGTTGCGAATTTTTTTTTTTCTTAAACAGACATTGACTTAAAAATAGATCTGAGAGTTTTCAGGGCACACTCATGTTCCATTCTTGTGACAATAGGCTGGCACAGGACTCATAATGAATGCTGGTGGTAGCATTCACTAGGATTGTGAGCATATCATCAGGCACTTTCTATTAATCCTTGTATTTCCAGTATTACAATGACTTCATTACAATTATGTGGCTATATAGCCATGCCCACATAGCAAGATTCAATTTACTAGTGAAATAAATGAAACCGAAATGGTAGGCAATTCAGATCATTCAAGCTGAGGCTTTACACCGAATGTGTAGATTTGCATTAAAGCTTTTGATGTTGTTACCAAATTGAATGGGAATTTTAGATGTTATTTTCTCTATTGTAAATCAAGTCTGAATGAACCACCAGTGGCACCGTTGCATTTGGTTGATAACAGTAAGCAGAATGCTGAGCATAGAGAGGAGGTAATACACTAATGTACAAATCTGCACGTGTCCTGCATCATAACAAGCCAGTGCATATCAAGCAGAGCCAGTTCCAGTATTGCAGATGTGTAACCAAGATTCTCTTAAAAAAGATGAAAACGTATTTTCTCCCTGTCTGTTCATTGGTGACCAAGGGAAGATATATGATCAAACCAGAACACGTTCCTTTCAGGTGCTGCCTCTTGTCCTGCAGCCGTGCTGGGTATCCTTCATTTAAAGAAGACTAAACCAAGGTTTACTTCAACTTTTTACCTTATTGTATACTGCAAAGTCATCACAGTCTCATGTCAGCAGCGGGTAGTCAAAACCATGAAATTAACTGATCTTGATTATATGTCAGAGACTGTAATTTTGTTATTCTGCTGGGTTAAACAAGTGCCCATGATGCATAGGCCACTGGGCATGGTTTGATTTGGAAGGTAAAATTTACTGTGCTGGTTATAACACTGCCCTGCTGTCACGAGTTAAGTGTGTTTCTCACTTCATTTCTGGTTTAGGTTGGGTAAATCAGAGTTCTAACAGTATGGCAGAGTTCTGTTTTGTTTTTAATTGGGTGCTCATCACTGCACCCAAATCAAACGAGGAAATCCAATACTATATTCTGTTACCAAAGCTGAATAGAATAAACAGAGAATCGAGTTTAGATATTCACCAGTATCCTAAGATACAGTTTTTATGGTATAGCTTGCAACTTAGGTATGTTTTATAATAACGTACTAGTGAAATGCATGGTATTACAAAATCAAAGCAGATGTATATTGGTGTTTGCAACAGTTTAGAAATTTGAATTTAAATGAATCCTAGGCAATAAGATTGTGAAAGTGGT